>NC_090439.1:786087742-786457432 GCF_031143425.1 Pleurodeles waltl
GCCCTTTTCTGGAGGAAATCTCTAAGCAATTCCAGTGTGGCAAAGGTTTGGCGAGGAGTTTGTGAATGCCCAGACGTTCTTTCATTGGTACCTACTGGGTGGACGGTGGCAAGGTGGTCAGAGACGATGTCTCAAAGGTAGCAAATGTCTTCAGAGAAGCTTAAATGCGAGGGCCAGAACTGCAGTGAGAGAAATCTGGATGTGGAAAGGTAGCTTCTCTGGTCTTCTGTCATTTGGGAGGGATGAACAGCAATGTTAAAAAACAGGTTTTCATATTTTACTATTGCCGATGGCCTTTCATAGTGCTTCAAGTGGTAGAATAGCTCCCCATTCCACCACTATAGACGGCAAACATACCTGAATTAAAAGAACACAGTTTAATGTGGCTTCAGAAGTGCCACATTTATGCTGTCTCCCACACGTGGTTTGCATGTCTCAGCAATCAGCTGTACCTGCAGTCTCCATGTATGCTTCTCGTCAGTAAACAGAGCACATAGAGGCCTTCAAAATGTCTATTACACATTTAGTGACACCCTGCCCTCCTAATTGTTGGCAATGACTAAGCTGAGACTCTTAGCAAAACCCCTTGCCTTGACTCAAAACGATCCTACCAGAATCCTTTGCTCTAATGGGAAAGCCCTATTGGTAGTTTAGAGGAGAGATCCGCCAGCTGTCATGCTGGTCGTTGTTGGAATTCCCTACCTCAACCAATCTGCATCACATAGAAGACTAGTTATACACTACTTTTTCTCATCTTTTCATCCGACTGGCACAGGTTCAAAGCTTGGGTTCCCATGGGTTGGTGGTGCTACAATAGTTTTATTATGAGAGCAGCAGGTAGATCTTCTGCATATGAATTGAAATTCCTTAAACGCTGAGAGCGGACACTTGGCTCATCGTACAGAGGATGTAGGTCTTATCATGGTCCTGTAAACAGCTATTATAGATGTATACTTTTGGAAGTTTGGAACTCATCCATATTGGGGACATTACGGAAGAGACGGTCTTTGAACCATTTATAATGACTGATGTCTTAACTTACACCTGAAACACAACTTTCTCACACACAACTGATTTATATTAAAAAAGGACTCATTACTCTAACGTCTCTGCTTTGAAAAACTACCTTCATGACGAAACACGTGTTGGCTGTTATTGTATGGATTGACTACGGGCTGTTACTGTATAGATTGACAATGGAAAAGTTTTGTCAATGGCTCTATGTGAATGAACAAAGTCATAAAGGACTTTCATTGACGTGAATAAACCACAAGGTTACAACTAGAGAAGATTTTCGTTTTGTTTTCTTTAAAGGCTGCTGGCCCAAAAGTACTATACATTTGGATAATTATCAATTCTGTTCCATATACTTTTGCTGGAGTGCTGTGGTCTTAATTAAAAACCAGTGAAGTGTGTTGTTTTTTGGTTTGGAAATAATGGTATTTCGGTCTCAGCTAGACAGCGCATGTGCTGTCTCGAAGATGACTCCTATTTTCAATAGGTGGGCTTCAGCCCGCCCACAAGCTTTCCACTTGCTGGCTCCATTGTCGCTCTCATACTCTTTCGCCACATTTGTCCATGGCATGCATGTTCTATTCAATATGTGGGCTGCAGCCCGTCCGTAGGCTTCCCATTTGCTGGCTCCATCGTCGCTCTCATATTCTTTCACCACATTTGTCCATGGCATGCATGTGCAATGCCTCTTCCTGTGTTTAGCCCTCTCTGAGGGTATGGACCAATAACTACTATGTATCCACTGCTCCCTTTTCTTTCCCTGACTTCAAAGTGGGATGATTGTTTTAAATTAATGTCCTGTATTGCCTGTCTTAAGAGGTGTACTTCTGTGCATGTGGTGGCAGCAAGCCACAGACATGTGCACACACGTCTTTTGCCATCTATACTAAACATAATGGCATCACAAATAAGGATGCTTTTCCAAAAACTCAATTGCATTCCTGTATTTCCCTGAAATATCGAAAACTGTGATATCATAAGGGACACGTACTCCTTGAATTTGTGTGGTCACGAAGGCTGTGTGTGTTTCTTGTTAATTTTAGCACTTACTGTGAACGGAAGAACATCTAGGCACTTCAGAGAACCTCAGGTTCAGCTTAGCTACTGGTGAAAGGGAGGCTTGAGGTCCCTGTGGACCTATGATCATAGCAGCAGACATATCCTTATAAGCTGTACCAGAGGTTTTATTTATTTACAGTTTATACCTTTCAAGCATTGTCACATAGAGGGGACTTTATGGCATACTCATACTCAATGTGTGTTCATTGCTTGGCCTCTGCTGACATTCTAAGCAGGATGTGCCAGACGCGATGGGATATTGTGGGTAGTGTAATGAAGCATGTGATTGGTAGGGTCAAAGCATTTATGCCATTGTGTGGCTGTGAAGATTTCTGCACGTTCGCAGACTTACTGCGGTTGCACATGTTCCATCATAAGTTGCATAATCATGACTATGTAATTATGGGTGTCTTAAAAACGTACTAAATTTCTGTGACTTCCATGGTGTGCCACCTGACTAGTATTTTGGTTCCTGTCTGAGCTTTCTGTTACCGCATTCAGATACAGAACACATGCAACCTACTTCTAAAAACAAGCCAGAGCTATTGGTTTTGTCAATGGTTGTTAACTCTTTAAGATAAATGACTAACAAAATGGTTTTGTTGTTAATAATATAGAAAATGTTCCATTTCTGAAATTGAGACATAGAATTAAACACTGAATGCACGTAGCAGGGCTAGTGGTCTTCAGAGTGTCTCAATCATTTATATTTTGTTCACCGGGTACACTTTTTCTCTTCACATCTAGTCCATCTGCCTATCTTATACCTCAGCATTCATTTTTAGCACACTCCCTTCACTCTGTTCTGAATGCGCTCAAACTCTTGTGTAAGCACTGCATTTTCTTTTACTTTCAACTTATCAATATTTTGACAACTGTTTATCTCCTTCCGGAACATTTGCGCATAATCACAACTGCAACAGAAATGCACGACCATTGATCAGTGCGCTCTGCAGAGAGGCCAAGGACTGGATGACCATGTAATCTAAAGACCTTTGGGACCCACTGACAAGCACTATGAGACACTCACGCGGTCTTCAGCCTCCTCTCCAGCATTATACACCTGGAGGCGACGCCATTCAAAATATGCATTTTACAAGAGCGTTATGCTGTAGGAGAAACACAACATCCTGGAAATAGCTTACTTAATCATGCATTCCCTAGGAGTGTTAATCATGTGAAATATAAACAGGAACTAAATCAAGGACATGGAATATCTTATGGTTTTTTATATTCATTGTTAAGAAATAGGTCAGAGTTTTTGCAAGTAAAAGACCAGAATATAGGGTCCGATAGGTACCTGTTTCAATGCCGTTTGTAAGGATTACCTGGTCTGAGACCCGGCCAACTTAAAACCCTGAGCATAATAAATTGTTTACTCCTAAAACCAGATGGAAAGTTAAAAAGTAAAGACAACATAAGTAAATAGTCAAAAACATAATATTGTTTTTCTCTTCAGGGTATTATATCTTAACAGTCTGTGGGTAATGCTGACTACACCTAGAGTAGCAGTGTTCAAAGAATGCTTCCTCCTCTGCCATCAGAATCCATGCCCTTTATTTTTTTCACTTGGATTGCCGTTTTAGGTCTCGGCTAGACAGCACGTGATATCTTGTAAAGACATGTTTTCAATTTAGTGGGCTTCTGCAGGCCCATAGGCATACCATTTGTTTGTGCCATCGTCACTCTCATATCCTTCATTTCCATTTGGCCATTGCATGAATGCATCATGCCCCTCACCTCTATGCCCCTCCACTCCACTTACCCCACTTCACAGAATTCCACACCACACAATTTTAAAACAAACAATTCCACTCTAAACCACATAATCCCACTCCACATAATTCCAATCCACACAATATAGTTCAACATCATGCCTCATCATTCAACTTTACTACATGCCGCTGCATGTAAATCCACACCATGCTGCATAATACACTCCACACCATTCCACATATTTATGCCACACATAATTTAACATCACACCACATATATCCATTCTACAGCATATGGCTAAATGACACTGACAATGCTAATAGCTCTTCGCTTGCTAAATTAACATCTAACTTTATTATCATTTTAACCTTCGTTGTTTCTCAGTGAATTTCTAAGTGCTGTTTTTTTTTAACCTAAGGTAATATCTTTGTACCATACTTAACTATAACGTCTATTTAACCTTTGTTTTTTTCGTCAATTTCTCATTTTTTTGCTCTGTAAGCTAAGATCCTATTACCATATCTAAATATAACATTATTTAAAATTTTGGGTTCCTCAGCCAATTTCTTTTTTTTTTTTTAATGTAAGGTAAAATTGTTTTACTATACTCATCAACGACGCTACTTCAAACTTTGGTATTGTCAGTGACTTTTTAGGATTTAAAAAAAATGTAAGCTAAGATCTTATTACCATACCCAACTATAACATCTCTTTAATCTTTAGTTTTCTCAGTGAATTTCTGTTTTTTTTCCCTAACATAAGGTGAGATCTTTATTATGATACTCCAATATAGCAGAACTTTAACATTTGGTTTAGAGGGAATTTCTGGGGTGTTTGATTATATTCAGGCAACAGCCAACTACGTCACTGAGAAGCACAGCAGAGTTTGGCTGCACAGCTTGGATTGAGGCCAAGACCTGCGACCAACCCCAACCAAGGTAAGTCACCAACCCGCGGACACCAAACACACATTTAATTATTTATCTGTTGTTTAACTTTCTTCAGGTAAAGCAGTACTGCGATACCAGCTGCTCATAATTCGCACCATTGGTATCGGAGTACTATTGGGGTGAAGCTTGATCAACATCTCTTGCAGCAGTACCACAGTACCTCAGAGGAGGGCTGAGCTTGCTCCCGTGGGAAGTGGCATGAATTTTTTTCTTTTAAAATTTTGGCCCAGGTTAGGTGTCCGTCTGGGTTCTCCCCACACGTGCCTGTGGATCGGGGAGTCCCTACTATGTCCCCTTAGGTGCTATTTGTTTTAAACATTTTCATAACACTGCGACAGAATCCAGAAGGCATGTGATGGTGGCCACAGCATTTTCTTTTCAGTTGTGCCATCCATTCAAATCGCCCGGTGCAGCAGGACTAGCCCCAGAGCACCAAAATTGCCAGCAGGAGAAAAAGCTCTCTCACCCAATCAGAGGTTACTATTAATTAAATATTCAGTATGCAGACTCCCTCGGGACTCCCATGTGAACAACTATTTTCATCTACCTATATTTCTAACCTGTTAAAGCCCAACCCCAATATCTCTTTAAACATGAATTTTTCAGAAACGGCTGAACAGCTAATCACAAAAAGCACACTTTCTGAGTAAAGTTAAAACATGTTTGCCCAATTTGGTGTAATTC
The DNA here is from genome assembly GCF_031143425.1 of Pleurodeles waltl. Lineage (NCBI taxonomy): Eukaryota > Metazoa > Chordata > Amphibia > Caudata > Salamandridae > Pleurodeles > Pleurodeles waltl. The sequence goes on from NC_090439.1 coordinate 786,093,166, forward strand.
AGTTCAGTGTTTTTTTCTGTATTGGACAGCAAAGTTTCTATGGGAATTACATGGGAAATCAACATTTTGGGACCTCCTTCATTTTTTAGGCCTCTACTTGATGGATCGGAGCAAATCTTTACACGAAGGAGCTAAGGTAGATTAACTTTTTTTTGGACAGCTGTGTTCAGATTTGTCAAATGGCGCAAATGTTAGCAGTGAAACAAACAAAAAAAACAAACATTTTCCATGGAAACTCTGACGAAACTAGAATTACACAGTGGATGGATGGATATATATATATAAATATATATATATATAGATATAGATATAGATATAGATATAAAAGCTAACTGTCACCAGTCTATGTAGTTATACTTAGGACCTAGGTTCCATAGTAAAAGTGTTTTTTGTTCTGCTAATAACTTTGGTGCCATTTGACGAATCTTTATGAATTTTTTAAAACTAGTTTGCCACTCACTTCAGCTGTTGTTTGGAAAGTTTCAGGGTGATTCATCAAGCTGGGACAAAAAAAGGGGGGAGGGGTAGTACTAAAACGCATTTTCCCCAAGCAATATCCCATAGGGATTTTAGACACTTCTACAACCCGAGCCGTTGAACAGAATTACACCAAATTTGGCAGAAAGCTAGATCTTGGTCCTGAAAGATCTCTTTTTGTAATTTGGTGTAAATCTCTTCAGTAGTTTTGGAGTTATTAAAGAAAAAAGATGTATGTTTATCTTGCGGCGGTGGATCAGCGAACCCACGTGCCTAAAGCAATTGTGTGGACAGATAAAACTCTATTTGCTCTAACTTGGCACCAGGGCACCCACCCTTTGTTCGCCGGGTCCTGGGAGGTGGGGTCCCTGGGGCCAAAATCGGCCCAAGCAGGGAGCCATGCTCCCCCCTCCTCCTTTGGACATTGGCCAGGGACTGGGGTCCCGGGGGCAGATAGCCTGGGGAATGGGGCTGCATTCCTCCTCCCAATATTGCAATATGGCTGGACCCTGGAGGATGGCTCCTCCCGGGGCTGAAATCGGCCAGTGGAAGGGTGTTGTGTGTCCCCCCTCCCCCGTTTTTTGCAGTATGGCTGGACCCTGGTGGATGGGGTCCTCGGGGCCCAAACTCGCCTAGGAAAGGGGGCCGCGTGCCCCCTTCCCTGTAAATATGGTGGCCCCAGGGGGACTAGGGTCCCCAGGGCCAATATCGGCCTGGGATGGAGGTCACATGCCCCTCCCCTGAAAAATGTACCAGGCCCCCAGGTATGGTGTCCCCGGGCCAAAATTAGCCCAAGGAGGGGGAACAGTACCCCCCACCCCAAAATGTGCCAGGCCCTGGGGAATGGGGTACCTGGGCCGAAATCAGCCTTTTGGGGCTGCTATGTGCTTCCCTCTCAATTAAATATGGTGCCATATCCTAGAGCAAAACAGAGATGAAATGAGAAATGGACTTAGGAACTGAATTTTCTATTGAGCTATGGGACCAGACTTGGTCTAAATTTCATTCTATATTGAGGTCTGCTAATAGTACTGAGACACTGCTTTATTAATTAACAATTGCTCCGTACCCCGACACATCTTTTTAAAATTAAAGTCCTTCCTCAGGACACTTTTAGGTCATGTCCTAATCACATTGAATCTTACATGCATATGTTTCTTGAATGCCCTGCTGTTCGCAACTCTTGGGTTCAAGTGTGGCATATAATCAGAACTATCTGTGGTTTGATGGCTCCTTTTACTTATTAAAATATATTTTAAGAGGTTGTCAATATTCCTGTAAACACAAGGACATTATTGTTAAATGTATTGATATTTTGATTGCAATAGCTATTCAAGTTATTACATCATATTGGAAAGATACAGGAAATATCTGTTCAACGATCTGGTGAAACCTAGCTTGCAAAATTCACAGACTGGACACGTACAAGATTACATCTGTAAAATTATGAATTAAAATAGATCAAATCTGGCAACCATCGCCATATTATATGGATCATTTATCTCACTTATCTATTGTTAATTGAAAACCACAGTAAATAGTACTTTGCATTATTCCTAGCTATTACCTTTATGTATTTTACTTTTTTTCTGGAAACTGGTAATATTCATATATTTATCAGTAGATGTAAATTATTTTATGTCTCTTCCTGGTACCATTTTATTCTTACGATTGCAGAATAGTAAAATCCATCCTATATATTTATGTGCCATCACATAACTATTGGTATATTTTTCAGTTATTCTCAGACTTCAATTGATACTATTTAGTGCATGTATTAATATTTCATAGTTACATTTCTTTTTTCTTTTGTATATATTCGGTACTACCTTGCATTTTTCACCAAATATTATGCATATTGTTTTATTTGTTTTCTCAGTTTACAACTATTAAAATATATACCAAAGAAAAAAGGAATTATCAACATATGTTCTGTGTCTTCTAATATTTATTTGGAACTTGGGAGTACTAATCTAGGGTTCTGGATGACGTTACTTGACTGTCCAGTTCGTGCTGGTCGACAGAAGAGGCCAGGATGGGCCCTACTGCTCAAGCTTCCTCTGACTCACTCACCATGCTTTGTGTGAAGCGCATTTCATAGTGTATGCCTTCTTAGCGGCTACAACACGGATGGTTTATTTGTAGGTGTAATTTCATGTTTCCCACCACGACTTACAGCATGATTATTTAGCAAAGATTTCAAACAAAAAAAAGCTGATTTGCATAGTTATTTAACTTTTTAGAGAAACAATGGATTTACTGAAAAAAGACAGTAAAGTCATTTGACCCAGGATTGGGATTATCCCATCTCTATTTCTAATGCTGCAGTAGAGCAGTAGATACACATCTCCTTGCTGATCAGAAAAGCGGAGCGCCATGTTTAAACTTGGGCTACATTTTGCTACCTACTTCATTAAAGAAAAGCATATAAGGATGCTGCTGCCTTCTCTTCCCTCACCTCCACGGCACATGCTGCCTCTGTGCCCGCAGACGATTTTTACAGCCCTGCAAAGCTTAAACAAATACTGCAAAGGTCTGCGTCTAGGTTGAGTTGTCCCCGCACACGCAAGCCTAGTGTTTTTGCTGATGAAACCCTTATAAAATCTCGTTACGAACCAAAGTGATGACAGATAATGTTGATGGATCCTAGCCCAACCTATGTAAAGTGGGCTGCGGCGCGGATGGGCTAGTTATCGCCATCCGGTAACCTACAGAACACTACTTGGGGCAATGGTAGGGCCGAGAGTTGCGCTTCACAGCCAGACTTCCCTCTCCATGGTAGCATCCCACCCTGCCCAATGCTAATCAGATCTCTCACCCGACTCGGACGGTACAGTCTACCAGCTTAAAGCTCATTTCTGGTCTTAGTATGCGTGATTTTGGGGGGAATGTTTACAATGATGGAAACCTAGAAAATGGACAGCTCTACCACTTTCACCTGCCCAGAAGGTGGAGACAGATTTTAATCACACATTTATTAGAGGCGGACACATTTAGAGATGGTAACTGTTCTGTAATAAAACTATTTGGAAGTAATTGGTCTGTTATGTCAACTGACCATGTATATATCACCTACGAACATAAGATCTCCTTGAAGAATCTGTTAAAGATTCATCTGTTTCCTTCCTCTTGTCTATCAGACAGATGCTCCCTGTCTTTTCCAATCCAAGGTGCGTATTGGAGCGCTTGGAGCACTAAGCAGAATGACTGGGACAACTCAAATGTTGCTTCTGGCCCACAGTTAATTGCTGATGTCAGTGTCATCTTAAGGATTTTGGGGACCTCTGGTAACATTTTGGGGGGCCCCTGCACAGAACAAATTAGAATTTCATTACCAATTGCTAATTCAAGTGTGCAAGATACCAAACAATACTACACTGTACACCATAACAGGGTCACAAAAAATAGTTGACATATTGATTGGTTAGGATGGCAAAATATAAAAAGAGATAATCAGTGGTAGCAATGGGCAGAGAAGGAGGGCAGTTTAGCTAGAGAAATAGAATAGATGGATCCAAGGGGGCCCCTTGGAAGGCGAGAGTCCTGGGCAATTACGCACTTTGGTGTTGGGTAGTCACGGGTGCTTCCTGGTCCTGCCACCCGACCACTCTCTCGCCCACTCCAAAACTGGAGCATCCCACTGAGGAGAGGTGGCCAAGGTGTGGGAGAAGAAGTAGCTTCTCCCATCTCTTCCTCCCACTCACCAATCACTTCAGCTGCGTATGAACGAGCTTCGCTGAAGGTAAAGTGTCCAGTTTGGCTTCGGGTCATGGAAGGAGAGGAATGAGGAAGGGATTAACAAAGCTGAAATAGGAACAAAAAAGTAAGCATTCCGCTCAGACCAGGAAGTGGCAAAGTGCCTGCCTAACTGCTCCCCCACAAACATTCACTAATGCATACTAACAAAGAACAGGCAATTATATGTGTCTACTGGGAACCAGCAGATGAGTGTCTTTTAAGTGGAAGTTTGCAATTATAAAATTGTTTACTCATCGTGTGCTGTGTTCGCTGGAAGTTCGGAATACAGTGAGTTAGGTAACAGTAACTGTGAGAGTGTTCCTCGTGAACGGGCCCAGATTTGTACTATCTGGTTCATAGCAAACGTGTGGCTAATGGAGAGGAAGGGAATTAGGCAGACTGAGGGAGATGAGAAATTACTGGATGGAACCCAACACCATCCACCACCCTACCTGCAGTGCTTAATTTGTGCTTGTTGAGTCCGGTGCTGAGCACTGGCACTTATTTGTGAGGGCCGGGGCTTATTCTTATGTCTCAAGCATTTGCTACGAGCAAAAGACACATACGTGAAAGGAAAACCTAAAAAGCGTCATAAAGGGAGAAAGTAGAAAGTTGCAGGATGAGATGAAGGGGCGGGGGTGGCCGTAAATGGATTGAAGAGGCCCGAGATGGCTTCAGGATTACGCTGCCTCAGTGTTCAGTGCTGGCAGATTTAATTACTGCAGCCTCGTGTCTAAGAGAAGGGCTTTGAGCACCGGCGCCTTTTAATTTACAAATTAAGCATTGCCTACCTGAATACCTCGGCTTGCTCTTATGAACACAATAGGTATGGGGTCTAGAAGCACCGAGAGGAGACTGCTGAGCATCAGCATGTCCACACACTGGGTCCTCAAAAAGAGACCAAGGCTCACACTTCCTGTGGCTCAATAGCACCCCTCCCTTGGCACCAACACACACGCAGCCAGCCACTGCACAGGAGGAACATTCTGTCCAGTGCCCGCCTCCTGAAACAAATCTGTAGTAGACAACAGACTACAATTTAGGAGAATGTGAGAGCTCAGGCATCCTACCTCTACCGACCCAGGCAGGGGAGAGAGGGCATGTAAACAGGCCCAGTGATCACATCCTGCTCCCTACATTAAAGCACGTTTTAATGTATAAACTTCAGCACTACCCGTCATCAGCAGAGTTACAGGAGTTTCACTCCAATGCTCCATAAAAGGCCGTGGATGAGATGCACATCATTGTTGAACACAAAGGGGGAAACACACAGGGGTTCGCTCAGTGACAAATGTTCCAATTTGTAATTGGCACACAAAAACAGCAACTGAAACACTTCCTAACTGTAAATGACACCCCTGACACCTCCCTCAACACAGTAAGAGCAGGTGACGTGCAAAACACATCCAACAGCATGAAAATCACTGGCAATCCTCCATTTAATCTACTTTATATCATGACCTGTGCATACTTGCCCTACATCCTGAGGGCCTCCCTCCCAAAGTTCTATTATGTTCTAACCGAATGGTAAGAGCTTTTCTAGTATCTGTAGGCATAGTCGTGTAACAGATTTAAGATTTAAATCACAACAGGGGGTCTAGGAATAGCTTCTTTAGAAATGAGGTAGAATATTGCCAATTCCGAGTGAAATCTGTTAGGGCAGTAGGAACATGTCCTCACAATAATTGTTGCTTCTGGATCACGTCGCATAATTTACTGGTTTTGGTTTACAATTTAGGAAAACAAAAAGTACTTATCAGTTTTTTACTTTTTTATCGTTAGCATGTATATTGATATTGATTCAAGATTACAGAGCTGCACCAATCAATGTATCAGTTGTGTTGTTGAGCAAGATGAAGGTGTAGACATGTCTGACCTATTGAAAGGCAATAAAAAACCAACAATGCAAAGCCAATTGGTCTAGCGTTGGTTGCCAGCCTTTTGGCTTTGTCAATGCTTGTTTTGTATTGCCATGTTTTTTGTAAAAGTTTGTTACTGGGGTTGCTGCTGGGCTCCCAACGATATATAAAACAAATTGGCTAAAAGCAAAAATATATTTACTGATCTGAAAAAGCACACATTGTTGTAGTCCCTGGCACTGAAATGAACTACTTTGTGTACAGATGTGTTCCAAGAGCAGAATGCTATCACTCACAGTGGAGTTAGCCAATAGATGAAGTGGTCTGATCCACTGCTCCTCGCTGTACTTTGTAGTGGGTGAAAGAAAAATGTGAATGACCCATCAATAGATGAATGGATGAAGAACGCTGACTGAAAGCCTTTTAGTAAAAATCAAAGGTCATGGCTGGTGCCAGACCTAAACAAGCATTTGCAATGCAACAGGTCTCGCATTTGTGAGAGTTAGAGATATTGGCGTTGTAAATGACAATGTCTTTTAACTATGTGTTTTGGTTTGGAGTGTAGTGGATGTATGCAAGGTGCCGCAGCAACTCTCCCAGGCCTCTCGGTGCAGGAGAAAGGACACAACAAGGCCGCCATCTTTGGAGTGCTTTTGCCTCATTCCTACAGACTGGCTGTGATATTATACACAGGAGTCCAGAGGGTGATGGTGAATCGCTCTGTGCCTGTGACAGCGACTGTGGGGGGTATTCAAGGCAGGGCCTCTTCAAACAGAAAGCAGTGCTATTTGAGCGCTGTTTTAGACTTGGCTTTAGGAAGTGGCATCTGCAAGGTCGCAATAGCTGTGAGGGGACTGTCAAAGCCATGAAACCAGTGAATCCTGAGAGGAGGAAGTGATGGGGTTTGCTCCACCTTTGTGCCCTAGGATACGCTGCTCCTCTCACGGTGGCACCCTTATGTTAGCTTCTCTGCGCTACACGGTTATGAAAATGGCTGCCTCTATTAACTAAACTCTATTAGAAGAGGCCAACTTTACACCCAAAGGCTTGATGTTTTTTGCTATTAAACTTGAGGCCGTGAAGTGCTTGGATCTGGAGTCACAACGCCTTTTCCACCATTCTGGAGACAACACCTTTTGCCATCTTTTTGCCAAGAACGAACCTATGTGCTTAGTTATGAACCTTCATTCAATTATCAAAAGCACGTGCTATCACCTAGTGTTAAGCTCTACTGAAGTCAGTTGGTTAATGCACCTACTGCCGAGGTCTTGACGGAACGAGAATGTCACAGATTACAATCCTGACATCGCTTTTTTACCTCTTTATCTCTGCGAAGTCGATGCAAATGAATTATAGCAATTTTGCTAAGAGTGGCACCTGTTTTGCTGCACTATGAAGTGGCAGAACCTGTATTACAAAGCGCTATATAACAAAAACAAGTTATTCCCAGACTGCCCCAACACACACCAGACAAAGAACCCTGGGGAGAGGAAGTGGCTTAAGGGCGAGAGCTGCTGACCTTGGAGCTCGGGAACACAGTTCAAGTCTCAGCTCTGGCTCAACATGCTGTGATTCCGGGCAAATCACTTAATCTCCCCTTGCTACCAAAAATGAATGTGTTCTTGTGTAATGTAACCAGTGCTTATGTAAAGTGCTGTAATACCTTTGTATCAAGTTCGGGATAACTGAACTCTTTTTGAAAGGTCCAATTTACATCCAAAGGCTAGATGTTTTTTCCTATCAAGCTTGAGGCTGTGAAGTGCTTGGGTCTGGAGTAGCGAGTCCTTTTCACCCATTTTGGAGACAACATCTTTTGCTATCATCTTGCCTAGAACTAACCTATGTGCTTGGTTGGTGATCCTCCGGAGGTTATCAAGAGCACGTGCTATCTCCTAGTATTAAGTTATCCTTGAGTCAGTTGGTTAATGCACCCACTGCGGAGGTCTTGTCAGAACAAGAATATCACAGATTACAAACCGGACATAGTTGATTCACCTCTTCATCTCTGCAAGGTCGATGCAAATAAATTATAGTGATTTTGTGAAGAATGTCACCTGCTCTGCAGCACTATGAAATGGCAGAACCTGTATTACCAAGAGCTATTTAAAAAAAACAAGTTATTCACAGACTGCCCCAAAATGCACCAGACAAAGAACCCTAGGGGAGAGGATGTGGAGTAAGGGCCAGAGCTGCTGACTTTGGAGCTGGGGAACACAGATTGGACTCTCTGCGCTGCCTCAACATCCTGTGATTCTGGGCAAATCAGTTCATCTCCCTTGCTACCAAAAATGAATATGTTCTTGTGTAATGTAGCCAGTGCTCATGTAAAGCACTGTAATACCTTTGTAACGAGTTTGCACTATATAAAACTGCGAAATAAATAAAGCCCTCCAATACCTTAGTGTTCAGTTTGCGGTACATAAAGCTGCGAAATAAAGCGCTCCAATATTTTTGTGTTGCGTTCGCGCTACATAAAACTGCAACAAAAAAAAAAAAGACCCCGCAGACATCGCAAAGAAACAGCAAGATGCCTAAAAACAAGGAAAAGGAAGAAACAACATAGGGCCACACAGCACGAAGATGCGAGGCTGAAGAGAAAAATAGGGCACTACCCTAAGTTACATTGCCAATCATGCAATAATCCAATGTACAGGGTCAGTCTCCAAGGTGGTAACAAACCAGCCTCAAGGCAGTACAAATGTAAAGCATTTACCAATAAAAGTAAGGGATTTTTAAAAGGCAGGCCCAGGAAACAATGAAAGTGGTGGGCATGATTAAAGCCCACAGATTAGAATACAACATGTCGAGAAGAGCAGCGCTAGCGTGCTGCTATGCTCAACGTAAAAAATGAAACTGGAGTGTGGAAAGAACAATGCAGTGTAAGAGTTAAAGGATCCTTCCCTGGCAAGGCCATTCATCAAAGACAAGCAAATCCTTTAATTGGTGGAAATATAGGCTTAGACAGGTTAGTTTTTGCTTATGCACTTTGAATTCTTTATAACTTTAAATAGGTAACAAACAACGAAGCCCATGGAAGAATACCGCGTCTCAAAAAACATGACTGATGCTCACAAAGTGCTTTATTAGACAAGGGGAATTTTGACTAAACCCATAGATTGAACAGGTCAGTTGCAAGAAAGGGCAAGGGATCTGCCTAGCACTTCCTGAATGGAACTGGTCATCTGAGGCATGAGCTAGAAAAGAAAACAAGTTGCACCGGAAGTGTGCAGACTAAGAAAGTCAGTAAAGCAAAAAACACCAGTGAAACTGCAGTAACATAGCCAAAAAGGAACACTGAGGAGAGCAGCACATGATGTAATTCTAGACAAATATCCACTCTCTTTGAGTGCTGAGAAAAACGAATAAAATATGGAGAGACAGGGGCCAATCTGGAATTAGGAGTGGAAAAAATGTGAAGCTATGTGCAGCAGCGTGCGAAACCTGGCTTTGCTCTTTCATTTTGATGCAATATATAAATAAAACTCTGGTCTCTGTCCTGTGAGTAATGTATCAATGATTCTGAACAAAGGGGAACTAGACATAGGAGAACAAGAGTGGCAATATTCTTCTGATAGTCTGAGAAAGGCTTTCTGTCTTAAAGGGACACCTATGAAACTGTGGTCTAAAATTTCTTGGCTAAATGGGAATGAAAAATCATCCAAGCATGCAGGCACATAAAGTATTAATAAAGGGAAAGAGTACTTTAGCACAGGTCAGCGAATTGTGAGCTGCAACGCTTCATTTAGTATTAGTTAAGGCTTAGCCTAAGAGCTGCAGCTCGCGTTCCTGTGCAGCCTTACAGGAGTTTGGTGACCAGAAGCAGGTTTGAGCTGCCATTTATTCATTTCATAAGTGTTGTTGAGATCATGATTCACCGGAGCAAGACACAAAAGGGCAAGCTGTACTAAGAGTCTGTTCACACAAAGAAGCCGCAAACTGTACACCAACATTTTGCGCACTCACTGATTTTGTGAACCTATGTCCAAACTGGTCGCAACCTCATTCGCAGGGGGTCGCAGAACGACCTTTCTATTCAATATTAATTACGTTGTCCCTATTTGCAGCCCCCAGTGATTTGCTATAACCAAAGGGATGACAGCTGCAAAGGACGAAAGACTGTCACCCCTGCGTTTGCATACCCAAATGTAATATATACATACACACACATATATGTTTGCCATTGCTGTTTTAAAAAAAAAAACGTTTTACTATTAGGAAAACTTCATGGGGAGCACCTCCTACTCTCCCCTGAGGCTGTCAACACAAATCCCAAATGCAAAAGGTCCCAAAGGCACCTCTTCCCACTGCAAATCAGTTATCACCTCTTTTGAGGTGCCAGTAACTGGTTAATATTTTGCAATTTTAAATGCGGTCGCCAACTGTAGGAAGCTGGCTCTTTATATACTATATCAAAATGAAATATAGTGTGCACAGAGTCCAGGGGTTCCCCAGAGGCTTGACAGAGGCAATAATAGATAATACAAATGCTCCATTTGTGGTAGTGTGGTTGAGCAGTTAGACTTATCAGATAGTAGTGTTAAGCATTTGTTGTGTACACGCAAGCCATAGAATAAACACACACTCAATGACTTAACTCCAGACCAAAAAGACCAATAAGATTTTATATAGAAAAATATATTTTTGTTACTTTATTACTAGAACCACAAGACTCAGTTCAGAAGTAAATACTGTTGCAGGCAAGTACTTAGCATAGACATCAATGTAACTTTGTTTCACTTTAGTCAAAGAAACAGTTTTTAAGAAAACAGAGAATATCTATTTTAAAAGTGGACACTGCATTTTTAGAAAAGTTTCTGGGGGAAGAAAAAGTACAGTTTTAGAGGTAAGTACCTGACATACAGTTCCAGACTCCGGGTCATAGGTAGTCCACCGTTGGGGGTTCAAGTCAAACCCAAACACCCACCACCAGCAACACGGGCCTGCCAGGTGCAGAGGTCAAAGATGAGCAATTTTAACATGGGCTCCTATGGAGACCGGGGGTACTCGGAATTCGGTCTGCCAGCAGGTAAGTACCCGTGGCTCGGAGGGCAGACCAGGGGGGATTAGAGGAGCACTGGAGGGGCCCCACATAGGCACCAATCCCACACCCTCAGTGGCACTGGGGCAGCCGGGTGCAAACATGGCGTCAGGTTTCCAATGAAACTCTATGAGGGGACCCCGGGGGTCACTCAGGTGCTGCAGGCAAGGTCCGGGGGTGTCTCGGGCACACCACTGGTCGGACAGGGAGGAGGGCCGCCTTTTGATTGTCGCAGTACTGGGTGTCGGTTTCACCAAGGCCTGGGGGGCTGCAGGTGCAGGGGGTCCTTTGGCGGCAGATATCTTCACCCAGGGCAGTCGCGGGGGTCCTTAGGATTCCCTCTGCAGGCATCATCGTGGTGGGGTGGAGAGGTCAACCCAGGATGGGCACTTGGTGGTCGTCACCTGGGGGTCTTCTCTGGTCGGTTGGGACACCTGGACTCGGGCCATGGGCATCCGGTGCAGACTGGTTAGGACTCATGCTTCTGGAGTGAGGTGGGGGTCCTTTAGAAGAGGTTTCTTCTTTACTTTTTTGGACAGGGCCCCTGTCCACGGGAGTTCTTGATCCTCTGTGATGCAGGCAGTCCTCTGGAGGTTTTTTAGAGGTCGTCTGACCTGCAGGACATGTCGCCTTTCTTCAGAGGGTTCTTTGAAGCAGGAGACACGCCGGTAGGGCTGAAGCCAAGTCAGTTATCTCCTTTCCTTCTCTGCTGGGGTTTCATCTAATCACCCTTTGTCTTCTTGTGAGGTCGTCAGGAATCTGACTAGTTTGGTTCAGGGAGCCCTTAAATACAAGATTTGGGGGCGTTTTTAGAGTTAGAGGGCAGTAGCCAATGGCTACTGTCCTTGAGGGTGGCTACACCCTCCTGGTGCTCACTCCCTTTGGGGACGGGAGCACATTCCTATCCCTATTGGCCCTGATCCTCCAAACCAAGATGGAGAATTCTGCAAGGAGGGGGTCACTTCAGCTCTGGACACCTTAAGGGTGGTCCTGGCTGAGGTGGTGACTCCTCCTTGTTTTTCCAAATTAGCCCTCTGGACTTGCCGCCAAAAGTGGGGACATTGTCCTGGGGCTGGGCATCTCTACTAGCGGGAGTGCCCTGGGCATTGTAACATGAAGCTTGAGCCTTTGAGGCTCACTGCTAGTTGTTACAGTTCCTGCAGGGACGAGGTGCGAAGCACCACCACCAATTGCAGCCTTTGTTTCTGGCCTCAGAGAGCACATAGGCTCTCACCCCAGGGGGTCTGAAACTCCTCTGCTAGTAGCAGGCTGGCACAGACCAGTCAGTCCTACGCTAGAGGATTGGGTAAAATACAGAAGACATCTCTACAATGCCCTCTGTGTGCATTTTTTATTAAACGCAACACTGGCATCAGTGTGGGTTTGTTATTCTGATACGTTTGATACCAAACTTCCCAGTATTTAGTTTAGCCATTATGGAACTGTGGAATTTGTTCTGACAAACTCCCAGACCATATACTTAATATGGCCACATAGTATTTATAATGTCTAAGAATGGACAGACACTTTAGGGGCATATTCCTCATGCAGCTATGCCCTCCCCCGTCACATAGTGCACCCTGCCTCAGGGCTTTAATGCCAGCTAGAGGGGTGACTTACCTATGCCACAGGCAGTGTTTTGTGTGCATGGCACCCTGAGGAGGATGCCAAATCGACTATGCCTTTTTCTCCCCACCAGGACCTTCCCTGGTCACAGGGCCCTTGGTACCACGGGTACCTTTTACAAGGGACTTATCTGTGTGCAAGGGGTGTGCCAATTGTGGAAACAATGATACTTTTTTTGTGATAGAACACTGGTGATGCCAGGGCATTCCCAGGCAGAATGTAAGTCTGTGCAGGCTCTCTCCAGCCCAGCAACACAGTTGCTGGGCTGGAGAGAGCCCTCGGCACATATGTGTTTGGCCGGCCTAAGACGGCCGGCCAAACACACATGCGCTCTGAGAGGGAGTGCTGAGCACTCCCCCACACACTCGTCACCCACGTGACCCAGCCCCTTTACAAACACTGTTTATAAACACTGTATATTATTGTTTCCTTATGAAGGTTTTGCAGCTGCCGCTGCTGGTGGACGGTCAACGCTACTCTGCCCACATGGAGGAGCCGCCCTGCTTGGTAACAGAGATGCTTACCGAGCAAAGGAAAATGATGGTCCTACATACCACACTAACCACTTGTGAGGTGGACAATGTGGAAGTGAGGCACACACTAATGGCAAAACTGAGCAGACCCGGACTGCCTTACATACGCTAAACATATACAGGGAGTGCAGAATTATTAGGCAAGTTGTATTTTTGAGGATTAATTTTATTATTGAACAACAACCATGTTCTCAATGAACCCAAAAAACTCATTAATATCAAAGCTGAATATTTTTGGAAGTAGTTTTTAGTTTGTTTTTAGTTTTAGCTATGTTAGGGGGATATCTGTGTGTGCAGGTGACTATTACTGTGCATAATTATTAGGCAACTTAACAAAAAACAAATATATACCCATTTCAATTATTTATTATTACCAGTGAAACCAATATAACATCTCAACATTCACAAATATACATTTCTGACATTCAAAAACAAAACAAAAACAAATCAGTGACCAATATAGCCACCTTTCTTTGCAAGGACACTCAAAAGCCTGCCATCCATGGATTCTGTCAGTGTTTTGATCTGTTCACCATCAACATTGCGTGCAGCAGCAACCACAGCCTCCCAGACACTGTTCAGAGAGGTGTACTGTTTTCCCTCCTTGTAAATCTCACATTTGATGATGGACCACAGGTTCTCAATGGGGTTCAGATCAGGTGAACAAGGAGGCCATGTCATTAGATTTCCTTCTTTTATACCCTTTCTTGCCAGCCACGCTGTGGAGTACTTGGACGCGTGTGATGGAGCATTGTCCTGCATGAAAATCATGTTTTTCTTGAAGGATGCAGACTTCTTCCTGTACCACTGCTTGAAGAAGGTGTCTTCCAGGAACTGGCAGTAGGACTGGGAGTTGAGCTTGACTCCATCCTCAACCCGAAAAGGCCCCACAAGCTCATCTTTGATGATACCAGCCCAAACCAGTACTCCACCTCCACGGCGTCTGAGTCGGACTGGAGCTCTCTGCCCTTTACCAATCCAGCCACGGGCCCATCCATCTGGCCCATCAAGACTCACTCTCATTTCATCAGTCCATAAAACCTTAGAAAAATCAGTCTTGAGATATTTCTTGGCCCAGTCTTGACGTTTCAGCTTGTGTGTCTTGTTCAGTGGTGGTCGTCTTTCAGCCTTTCTTACCTTGGCCATGTCTCTGAGTATTGCACACCTTGTGCTTTTGGGCACTCCAGTGATGTTGCAGCTCTGAAATATGGCCAAACTGGTGGCAAGTGGCATCGTGGCAGCTGCACGCTTGACTTTTCTCAGTTCATGGGCAGTTATTTTGCGCCTTGGTTTTTCCACACGCTTCTTGCGACCCTGTTGACTATTTTGAATGCAACGCTTGATTGTTCGATGATCACGCTTCAGAAGCTTTGCAATTTTAAGAGTGCTGCATCCCTCTGCAAGATATCTCACTATTTTTGACTTTTCTGAGCCTGTCAAGTCCTTCTTTTGACCCATTTTGCCAAAGGAAAGGAAGTTGCCTAATAATTATGCACACCTGATATAGGGTGTTGATGTCATTAGACCACACCCCTTCTCATTACAGAGATGCACATCACCTAATATGCTTAATTGGTAGTAGGCTTTCGAGCCTATACAGCTTGGAGTAAGACAACATGCATAAAGAGGATGATGTGGTCAAAATACTCATTTGCCTAATAATTCTGCACTCCCTGTATTGTTTTCACAAATGTACCCTGTCAGGGCATTTTAAAGAGCTGTCTCCTGCACGTCTTTGTGACAGTGATGCAAGGGGATAACCAGAGTTGACTTGTTCCACCGTGCAAGAATCCCCACACTAACACTAACCGGACAAGAATGAGCATAAAAGTGCATTTAACATGGTGACCCACTTCATCTGTGCAATACTGTAGCTGGTTTTAGTCACGTCCTTCTAGTGACAGCCATGTGCAGCGGATCACCCAGCTCCGTGTTCTACACCTGAATGTGCAATAAGATTTCACTAAAAAGAAAGGATAGCGATCAAAAAGACATTTCTGGTGGTAATTGTCAGCAGAGCAGTTTGGTTTGAGGACACTCTTTATATTCGGGATCAGGGTGCAATGATTTGGGCAAATGTTAAACAGTAAAATGCATTGGCAAAGCCAATAGGACTCGCATATGAAAGAGCTACTGGCTTTCCCAATGGGTTTTAGTCATTCTGTAAACCAGCATGGCTGCTATTTATGATGACTATAAGTTAGTAGTGTAGAGGAGAGTGATGTGGAGTAGAGTGACGTAGACTGGAGTAGTGCAGAGTGCTGTAGAGTAGAGTAGATAGAATGGGAGTACCCTAGAGAGGCATGGAGTGGAATAGAGTGGAGTAGCATGGCAGGAGTGGCGTGGCATGGAGTGGAGAAGAATGGAGAATTATAGCATACAATGGAGTAAAGTGTCAGAGTGCAGTAAAGTGTTGTAGAATGTAGTAGAGTGGAGCGGGATAGAGTGCTGTGGAGGTGTTTAAAGTGGAGGTGCACAGAGCAGTGGAGGGGCATAAAGTGCAGGGGCATAGAGTGTAGGGGAAAGAGTGGAGTGGCATACAGCTTCATGAGGCACAGTAGAAGGGGCAGAATGGAACAGGGTAGAGTGGAGGAGAGTTGTGGGGAGTAAACTGTTGTAGAGTGGAGGGGTGTAGAGTACTGTAGAGTAGAATAGAGTTTAGTGGAGTGGATTGTGGTAGAGTGAAGGGGATTAATTAGAGTAAAGTACAGTAGAATGGAGTGGAGTGTAGAGTGGAGTAAAGTATCAGAGCAAAGTAGAGTGGAGCACAGTGAAGTGGTGCGGAGGAGAGTGTGGAGTAGTGTACAGTAGCACTGAGTGGAGTGTTGTAGAGTGGAGTTATATAGAGTGGTGGGGCATACTGTGGAGGGATGTAGCATAGAGTGGAGTAAAATGTCTTTGGGTGGAGTAAAGTGCCAAAGAGTGGATTCAAGTGGAGTGCTGTAGAGTGGATTAAAGTGACATACAGAGTAGTTGAGTGGAGTACCACGGAGTGGCACAAAGTGGCATATAGTAGAGTGCTGTGTCAGTGTAAAGAAGAGTGGCCTAGAGCGAAGTGGTGTAGAGTAGAGTGGAGGGGTGTAGAATGAAGTGGCATAGAGTGTAACAGAGCGTAGCAGAGTAGGGTGGAGTAGAGTGGAGTATGCATGATGTGGTAGTGCATTGCCATCACAAACAACACATTTTCAACTGAAATAATTACATTTACACACACAAACACACACACAGCTTTACTGATAAAACTATATGGTGTACAAATGGTAATGTGTGGAAATATCCCATAGTATATAGATGTGTTTTGAGGAACTCAAATATGTCTTTCTACCACACTCCATAATTAGAAAAAATGTGCTTCACTTGTGCTTTCCCAATTATGATATATTCTGAAATAGTTGCACAGTTCATTTACAGACATTTAAATTGTGTTGTGCGATAGAAAAAGTATTTAGTAACTAAGTAAAATAACTTTGTAGCGCTCACAGTACCCAAAGGTGTCACAGCACTAGCAAAACCCAGAACCAGTGTCATAGGCAGGGAGCGCAAATAATAAAGTGAAGAAAACCCTACACAGATTTAAAGGTAAAAAACACCCCCTTTCGCACCCCCATATTGTTAAAGCCTCTCACTTTGAAGTCAGAGAAAGAAATGTAAATACCAAGCTCTTTCGGAACACAGACCCTGACATTTGACCTCTGTTTTTTTAATGCAGAGCAAATTTGACAAGCTAAGAATAAAATTTAAAGGCCTGTTACAAAAAGCTACTACTTGTGGAGGAATACAAGGAGCAATGGTAAACATGCTATACTTCAAAGGAGTGATGACGACATGGTGGACAGCTTAAAATAAAGCCAGCAAGCAAATGTGAATTTTATGTCAAGACCGGAGGCTCATTTTATGCTTTTCTTTTCCTGCTTTATTTTCAATAGCAGCTCCAGTCAAGAACGTTAACCAATCCCAGAAGGTTAGCAAAACAGGCTACCAATGGGAAACAATAAGAAATGGTGAACCAATCAAAAACGTGATACACATAAAGAATACCTAACTTGACTGCAAGCAGCCCTCTTTTCTTGCTGCTCGCAGTCAAGATAAGTATATCTTTTATTGCGCCAATGCTTTTTATATATTGAACCGTATTTCCTCTTAACGCTACTATTATTCAGTTCAAATGCCCTGAATACTCGCGTCCGCTCGCATATATGTTCTCTTCCCTGTGGATTCCCCCCCTTTTCTAAAAGCTTTGGTCGACGTGACTGTTTCCAGAGTTCTTACCGCGTTCGGTAGTCTCCTCACATACCGCTTCAACACGCGTTCTATTTTTGGCATTCGTTGTTGTCGACGTCTCCCGGCCCCTGACTATTAAATTGTTCCTCCCGGAGGCGGTGCCTCCTGTTCTACTCACTCCGGTTGGCAGTTTTCACCTTGCCTCCACGTCCCTTAGCCCTGGGACCTCCTCCTTCAGTTTTAACCCCTTTTTTGCCAGTTTTTCAATTATTTTACCATTATAATGGATTTTTCCTCATTCTTTGAGGAAAACAATGACAACAATGAGGATTTTACAAATAATTTAAACAAATTCATTCAATCCTCTGTAGCAAAGGCGGTAACTGCCTCAATGAATAAAGTATCTAAACAGCTGGAAAATACTGTGTCATCCTTCCTATCACAATCTAATTTGGCCCTATCTGCAGGGGGAAGCAGAAAGCGCAAAGCCAAGGCGGCTTCTCAAGACACTCAATCCAATTTAAGTTCTGCGCTTTTGAACAGTGAGTCTTCCTCACACAGGACCGAGGACGAAGTTCCTCTCAGGCCTCTAAGCAAGGAGGGGAAAACTTTGGGCTCTAAGAGTAAAGCGAAAACAAAACACTTACTCTTGGCTCATAAGATTGTGATTAATAATATCAAAGATACTGATGATGACATTGATGAGACAGAGTCAGACAAAGATGCGAATAATGCTAGCAATTCTGATTTTTGGATTGGTCCTCCTACCAAAAACCATAAATTAGTTTCTTCGGGAGATTCACTCACCGCCATGCCTATTCTGGACGCAGAAGGGAATCCCATGTTCAATCCCAAACTAATTCATCACCCCAATTCTACAGAATGGCTTCCTTCAGATAATGTTGCAGATTATATTACGGCCAAGTTACGCCTTCCGCTGGATAAACAGATATGTGCTAAACTTTGTTCCGAAAGTCCCAGACCTTCCCTTCCAATTCACATTACTTCTACCCCTGCCATTGATCCCTCCATGATCACATTCTTTTCTAAATTCGGAAAAGACCCTCGTAAAGGTGTTGCTAGGGCTTGATCAGTCTGTCAAGATAAATTGCTGGATATAGTTGGACCTTTAGCTCGCATTTTTGATATGGCGGAATCCGCCAGATTATAAAACGATCCGATTGATCCTGAAGAACTTTCACTTTGGATCCAACAAGCGTTCTGCCTATTAGGGAATGCATACTCCGCAATGACTCATGAGAGACGTAAAGGTATCCTTCTGAAATTAGACTCTAAACTTGCTAACCTCGCTGTTATTGATCCAGGCCCCAAAGCTGACGGTTTATTGTTCGGTGATTCCTTCTTTAAGGAATTAAGTAAATATGTCACAACGTCTGCGTCACTCGACAAAGCACAAGAATCACTTAAAGTCTTCCACGCTTGTGTTTTTGTCAGGGCCGGTAGAGGAAGGAGTCGCTTTGCCAGCCGTTTCGCCAAATACCAAGGCTACAGAGGCTCCTATAGCACATCACAAGAATTCCGACCTCATTTCTACCCCCAAAGGTCAAGAGGCTTCAGAGGCAGAAACCAAGGTAGTGTCAAGTCCTACCAATCCTCAGGTAAACCCAAACTTTTGCCATCTTTCTGCAGGGGGTTGTCTAAAATTATTTTTTCACAGGTGGAAAAACATTACTTCAGACCCTTGGGTCCTCAACACAGTTCAAGGCTATTCCATAGAATTTTACAAAAATCCTTTTCAAACGTCCTTTCCTCCCCCTCTAAAATTCTCCACAGACACGTAAGCCCTGATTTCCCTAGAAATCCAAACTCTTCTCCACAAACCCGCCATTCAGCTTTCTCACTTTCACCCGTCAGGATTTTTAAGTTCCATATTTCTAGTTATGAAGAAAAACAAAAAGTTCAGACCGGTCATAAACCTAAAACAATTCAACCAATTTGTTGTCTATCATCATTTCAAAAGGGAAACTATACTACATCTCAGAGCAGCTCTTCTGCAGAACGATTGAATGGTTCGCCTCGATCTCCAAGACGCTTATCTGACTGTCCCTATCCATCATGCTCACAGGAAATTTCTACAATTCCAATGGCAGGACCAAACCTATACATTTTCTTGTCTTCTTTTCAGTCTCTCCTCGGCCCCTTGGTGTTTTACCAAGTTAATGAAACCAGTAGTTGCACATCTCAGACCACAAGGTATCAGACTGATCATTTATCTAGACAACATCCTTCTCATGCATTGAAATGTGCACACTCTACTCAAACATCTCTTTTACACATATTCGCTTCTGTTGGACTTGGGTTTCATACTCAACAAAATGAAATCTATCCCAATTCCTTCCCAAACCACAGAGTTTCTAGGATTCCTCGTGAATTCCATTCAAGGCACCCTTCAATTACTAGAATCAAAAATAAACTCCATAAAATCGGAGATAATCCACTCTTTACAGCAGACTTCTCTCTCCCTAAGTCCCTTGCAAGGCTTGTAGGTCTTCTTTCCTCTTCAATTCAAGCGATCTTCCCCTTCATTATCACACCCTCCAAAGATTGAAAAGCCGACATTTGCACAAGGGTCTTGCTTATTCAGATTCTATCCCCCAAGATCAAGAATCCCGTACAGAACTTCAATGGTGGCTAGACCACCTAGACACTTGGCACAGCAAGACTATCTTTGCATCAGCCCCAGATCTTGTATTACAATCCGATGCAAGCCTAACAGGCTGAGGAGCAAAGTGTGGTCAAATATCGACTGGAGGCACATGGGCTCTACAGGAGGCTTCATTGCACATCAATTGTTTAGAGATGCTTACAGGCTCCTTTGTGATCGGAAGTTTTACAAAAGACAAAGTCCAATGCTCAGTACTTCTTCGCATGGACAATCTCACGGCAGTCAAATACATCAATCATCTGGGTGGTACCAGATCCAAACCTTTGGCAGAACTAGCCAACAGTTTCTGGGAATTTTGCCTTGATTGTAAAATCTCCGTACAAGCTGAATATCTGCCAGGTTCTCTCAATATAATAGCAAATTGGTATTCACACCATCTCCTAGATTCCAGAGATTGGAAACTTCATCCATCCATCGTCAACTTGCTTTACCACAAATGAGGTCCTTTCCATATAGATCTCTTTGCGTCTCGTCTGAACGCACAACTTCCCCAATTCTTCAGTTGGAGACCGGATCCTCAAGCTTTAGCAACAGATGCTTTCCTTTAAGATTGATCAGTCTCAATCTACTATGCCTTCCCACCATTCCTGATGACCAACAGAGTTCTCGCCCAAGTGCGTCGGTCAGATGGCCACCGTAGTTCTAGTAGTGCCATTTTGGCAGTCCAAGGTCTGGTTTTCCCTCCTCCTAGAATTAGCAATGGATTTCCCAGTCCTCCTCCCTTCCTTTCCCAATCTCCTTCTCAACCCACAAGGTCTTCCGCACGAACTGGTTCTCAACAATTATCTGCTTCTTTCAGCTTGGAAGGTTACAGGTCTTCAATTCCCTATCCAGGAATTTCGATCGAAGCATCCTCCTATTTCAACAAGTCATGGACCCCAGGCTCATCTAAGGCATACAATTCTGCATGGTCAATTTGGTCCAGCTGGTGTATGGAAAAATCTAGTAATCCCTTTTCAGCAGATATTACCTTAATAGCTAACTTCCTTGCCTCTCAGGCTAGTTCCGGTAAATCTTACAGAACTAACAATCTCTATCATTCAGCCATCTCCTTACAGCACCGTTTCATCAATGGTAAACCAGCTGGCGAACACCCCCTCATTTGCCGTTTGTTAAAGGGAGTAAAGTTTTCCAATCCTCCTATACCCAAATATAGAGAATTGTGGATTGTCACTCAAAATGCTCTCTTAAACGTCTTTCAGATGTCAGAGCCCTTGATATATCTCTGCATCATTTTACTCCTACAGGTGTTCTCTTTAATGTTACAAGGTGTACTAAAGCCAATATCTCTACTGTGTTCTACCTCTTCTTTCCCAATCATCCAAAGTTGTGTGTTGGTAACTGTTTAAAAGTTTATGAACAAAAATCTATTGATCTCAGAACATCCTCTGCCACCCACCATCAAATTTCTTTTTTTCGGAAACCCCATAAGCCAGTTTCTTCACCCACCTTAGCTCATTGGGTTAAATGGGTCATGTCCCTTGCTGGAATTGATACGTCCAAATTTGGAGCCCATTCTTCCCAGGGAGCCATGGCTTCCAAAGCCTTTTGGGCAGGATCCCATTTAGAAGACATTCTGAGATCAGCAGATTGGTCAAATGACGTTACGTTTTGTCCATTCTATTGTAAACCTATTAATACTGCATCTCCTGTTGTGATTGATATGCTTTGAACAAGCATAATATGAGCCTCCGATCTTGACATAAAATGTACATTTTCCACATAATTTATGGTGGAAAGTCTTAATTTTATTAAAGACATGGAGGTGAGTATTATCCCACCGCTTATCTATTATAATTATGTCTGTTTTCTTCCCTCCCTATAGTTTCTACAAATGCTACAACACCTAGGAACACCTGTTCCTAACAACTCTCTTCGATCCACATCCTCTACTGAACAGGATTTCCTCCCTCCTCCAGTGCTACTTAAGGATTCTTTCCAACCACCTCTGTACATGGCTGATACTGTTTTCCATTTGGACTGGATTCAAGACTTGTTTTTTTCTCAAATTTTAGCTATATGTATAATAGGGTGTATTTTTCCAATATTTCAATCTTATTCTTGCAGAAGAAAAGAGGGCTGCTTGCAGTCAAATTAGGTATTTTTTTATGCGTATCACATTTTTGATTGGTTCACTATTTCTTATGGTTTCCCATTGGTAGCCTGTTTTGCTAAACTTCTGGGATTGGTTAACGTTCTTGACTGGAGCTGCTATTGAAAAATAAGCAGGAAAAGAAAAGCATAATACTCTCCTCCTGTCTTTATTAAAATTAAGACTTTCCATCGTAAATTATATGGAAAATCTACATTACAAACCACAAAGCCAATGGAAAGTAATGGGTGGAATGCATTCCGAGGTCAGCTTTCCGAATGTCTCCAAGATGTCTTTAGCGTAGATCAAATAAGAGAACAAGTGCTGCAGCAAAGATGAAGTATTCAGTTCGAACTACCACAGAGGATACGTGGTAAGAGAAAACCTCAACACCTGTACCAAACAAAGGCAGTGGAACCGTCAGAAAGGAAGCAGGGTTTGTGGATATCCAAGAATGTTTTTATGAAAGAAATGAACTCAGCTGCTCAGTCTGTGACCGACAAGTGTAGTGAGGCTGCAACTGTCGACTAACATGCACGCCTCAGTGTATAATGTGGTACAGAAACAGGCCTCTCTGCTTCATCACAAATTCACTACTGAATCTCATACCGAGACCGGCACTGGCAAAGAAAATAGATATTGCGGTTGGTCCCAGACTCTTTACTTTGCCATTCTTTTTTTTTTACTTTTTGTTTTGTAAGTCTTAATTACAAATACAAAATAGACACATCATTCTTGAACATGCATTCACACACCCAGCCGGTCAGCTTTCAATGTTTTTGTAATAAAGTTTTACAGCAGCATTTAAAGATGGCTGCCTGTGCGTGCACATACCCACGCAATGGAAGCCATCTTTGAATGGACTTAAAATTGATTAACCCCTTCCCCGCCAGGGACGTAATGGTTACGTCCATGGCAGCGCCCGTGTGGCGCCATGGACGTAACCATTACGTCCTGGGACTGGCGCTTCCCCCGAGGGCCGCCCCCCAACACCCCCAGGCCAGGGCTGAAAGGGGAATCCCTTCCCCTTTCACGCCCACCCCCCCCACCCCCCCATGACGTCAGCGCGCGATCGCGCGCTGATTTCATGGAAAGGGGGAAAGACGCGCTGGAAGCCATTTGCTTCCAGCGCGTCTAAGGGAGAAGGTGAGTATTTCACCTTCGTGCGGGGTGGGGGTGCTCTGAGAGAGGCATCGAGGGAAAGGAAAGGGTTTTCCTTTCCCTCGATGTCTCTTTGAGCATTCCTGCTGCCCGATCGCGATGCGATCGGGCAGCAGGAGTGCCCACTAGACACCAGGGATTTCTCTGTGTGTGTGCTTATTAGTGTAGGGGAGCGACCCCTTGGGCAAGGGTCGCTCCCCTTTGGGGGCAAATGTATTTTACGTAGTTTCTGCCCCCCCTGGGGGCAGATTGGCCCTATTTTTAGGCCGATCTGCCCCCAAGGGGGGCAGAAAGCCACTAGACACCAGGGATTTTATTGTTGGTTTTTATTTTTTGTGTTGGGGGGCGGCCCCTTGGGCAAGGGTCGCCCCAGGGGCCCACATGTATTTTTGGGCAGTTCTGCCCCCCTTGGGGGCAGAGAGGCCTATTTTTTTTAGGCCTTTCTGCCCCCAAGGGGGGGCAGAATCCCAGTAGCGCAAGAAATAGTATGTATGTATGTATGTGTGCTTTGTGTTGGGGGGTGGCCCCTTGGGCAAGGGTCGCTCCCCCCGGGGGCGCAATGTATTTATTGTCGTTTCTGCCCCCCTTGGGGGCAGATTGGCCCTATTTTTAGGCCGATCTGCCCCCAAGGGGGCAGAATCCCAGTAGCGCAAGAAATAGTATGTATGTATGTGTGCTTTGTGTTGGGGGGTGGCACCTTGGGCAAGGGTGGCTCCCCCGGGGGCGCAATGTATTGTCGTTTCTGCCCCCCTTGGGGGCAGATTGGCCCTATTTTTACACCGATCTGCCCCCAAGGGGGGCAGAAAGCCACTAGACACCAGGGATTTTATTGTTGGTTTTTATTTTTTGTGTTGGGGGGCGGCCCCTTGGGCAAGGGTCGCCCCCAGGGGCCCACATGTATTTTTGGGCAGTTCTGCCCCCCTTGGGGGCAGATATGCCTATTTTTTAGGCCTTTCTGTCCCCAAGGGGGGCAGAATCCCCATAGCGCCAGGGATACTATATATGTGTGTGTGTGTGTGTGTGTGCTTTGTGTGGGGGTGTGGCCCCTTGGGCAAGGGTCGCCCCCCCCAAAGGGTGCAATGTAATCTGGGCGATTTCTGCCCCCTCCCCTTGGGGGTAGATTGGCCTATTTTTTTTTAGGCCCATCTTCCCCCAAGCAGAGAAGACTAGACACAAGGGAAAATGAAAAAATGGTTAGTGGCGGAGTGTTTGTCAACTGGCGAAGTATTTGCTTTTATGATAATTACAGTTTTTCTCCTTTTTGTTCTAGTTCAAAGCTTTTGCTGACTTTGCTGTGGCTTGTTGCAGTTTTGGCAGTAGTTGTCCTGCGGTTTGCGTAGTTGCATGTTTTAGGTAAGTAAATAAATTTACTCCAAGTGAGTATTGTTGCAATGCATGAATGACATGTTTGTAGGTGGTGTACTGAATGCAGGATTGTGTGTGAAATTGTCCTTAGAGTTATGCACAATGATTATTGTGTTGTCTTATGTCTAATTTGCTTTTTTTTTTCTCTTTTTAGTGGGATATCGTTGGTGATTGCTGTGGCTGTGCAGAGTAGTTGCTGGTGAGTCAAGCTTTTTCAGGCAAGTGAGCAGTATAGTTTTTGAGTTTATAATTCTTAGTGATAAACCTATACTTTGTTACTTATCTTACACAGTGCTGGTTGTTGGTGGTGTATTTGTCCAGTTAATTTTTGTAGGAATGATCATGGCCAGCCGTAGGATGACCGCTCAGCAGGTTTTTAGTGTGCTTTTTGAGTCATCTTCTGACCATGAATATGAGACTGACTCTGCATCTGAGGCAGAGGAGGAAGTGCAGGATTCTGGAAGTAAATTTTCTGTCAGAGATGAATCATCTGATGATGAAGCCACTCTCAGTGCTGATGAAGGGCCTGTTTTAGAGGAGGACAGTGATGTGCCAATGGTGCAGGAGCCAGCGGCTGAAAGGCTTCCCATTGGAAGACCTGACGCATGGGTTGCACCAAACATGGAGCAGCCACAGTTGCCTGCGTTTACTGGTTTTCCAGGGTGTCGAGTTAATACGGAAAACTTTTTGCCCGTCAACTTTTTTGAGTTGTTTATGGACGATATATTTTTGGAAGAGATTGTTGAGCAGACTAATTTGTATGCAGAGCAGTTTTTGAGGGACAACGCTGCCAGACTTAGGCCACACTCTAGAGCTAGCCGGTGGATTCCCACAAATCTGGAAGAGTTGAAAAAGTTCTTGGGTTTAACTTTTTTGATGGGGCTGATAAGGAAGCCGTCGCGGTCTTCATATTGGTCTACTAGTCCCTTGATGGCAACTGCTATATTTCCTGCCATCATGAGTCGTAACCGGTATGAGCTTCTTCTTCGGATGTTGCATTTTGTAGATAATGCTTTAGCCTTGCCACGAGATCATCCTGATTCTGACCGTCTTTTTAAGATTAGACCTGTCCTTGATCATTTGGTAGATCGGTTTTCAGAGATCTATGTTCCAGGGAAAGAAATATCTGTAGATGAGTCTTTGGTCCTGTTCAAGGGTCGTTTGGTTTTTAAGCAGTACATTCCTAGCAAGAGGGCACGGTATGGAATTAAATTGTATATGCTGTCAGAAAGTAGTACAGGATATGTTTATAATTTCCGGGTCTACACTGGTAGGGATTCCAATATTGACCCCCCTGGTTGTCCTCCCACTTTTGGAGTTAGTGAGAAAATTGTGTGGGAACTTGGTAGACGACTGTTTAAAAAAGGTCACCATTTATATGTAGATAACTTCTACACTGGAGTTCGGTTGTTCAAGGAGTTGTTCAGAGTGGACACTGTTGCTTGTGGCACAATCCGCTCTAATCGGAAAGGCTATCCAAAAGAGCTTGTCTGTAAAAAACTTGAGAAGGGACAGTGCAGTGCCTTGCGGAATGATGAGCTGCTAGCTCTGAAATTTGTAGACAAGAGGGATGTATACATGCTAAGCACCATCCATGATGAGAGTACTTCACCTGTGGCTGTTTGGGGTCAGGTTGCCGAAGTGCGCAAACCTGTGTGTATCTTAGACTATAATAAGCACATGGGTGGTGTTGATAGAGTAGATCAGAGGTTAGAACCTTACACTGCTGCTCGTAAGTCTTATGTGTGGTATAAGAAATTAGCGCTTCACTTGTTCCACTTGGCAACTTTTAATGCTTTTGTTGTGTTTAAGGATAGTTCTCCAGAGTCAAGGATGACATTTGTGAAATTTCAGGAGTCTATCATAGCTAGCCTTGTTGTGCTGGAACAGGCAAGAGTTCCTAGAGAAGCAGTGGTGGAGGATGTGGCTAGATTGAAAGATCGTCACTTTGCTGAGCACATTCCTCCCACGGCCAAAAAAAACTTTCCTGCTAAGAGATGTAGAGTCTGTGCTCGAAGAGGTATCAGGAAGGAGACTAGGATGTACTGCCCTGATTGTCCTTCAAAGCCTGGGCTGTGTGTGGGTGGCTGTTTCAGGAGCTACCACACACAGAAGAATTATTGGGAAATTCCGTGAGCGTAAACTGGTGTTTTATATTTTTATATGTTCGGTTTCACGGTTGGCATTAGTCATGTATTCAGTTAGAGCTTTTGTGTTTGTAGTTTTGTACTAATTTATGATTAGTGGTTTCTTTGTTGTTTAAAAACAAAAAAAAGGGGATGGCATGTGTAGAGTGGCGCTTGGCTGGCGGCGTGGGTGGGGTGGCGCTTGGCTGGCGGTGTGTGTGGGGTGGCGCTTGGCTGGCGGTGTGTGTGGGGTGGCGCTTGGCTGGCGGTGTGTGTGGGGTGGCGCTGGGCTGGCGGTGTGTGTGGGGTGGCGCTTGGCTGGTGGTGTGGGTGGGGTGGCGCTTGGCTGGTGGTGTGGGTGGGGTGGCGCTTGGCTGGTGGTGTGGGTGGGGTGGCGCTTGGCTGGCAGTGCCGGCCAAACGCCAGTCCACACACTCATCAGCTGGTGTGATTGCTGTATCAGGCATGTGGGCGTATGAAAGTGATGGGCCCTTGACTGGCGCTGTCTGTGGATGCGAGTCTTGTAATGTGCTGGGCCCGTGGCTGGCGGCGTGAATGGTCTAGTGCATGTCATGTATGAAAGGTGTGTGAATGGACTGTAAAGCGGTTGGTGCCTTGTCGTGGCTTTACAGCTCACGAGCTGTGAGTCATTGGTTCAGTTTTGTGGCCTTTCAGTTATTACCAGTGCATTTCACTTTTGTGAAATCTCTTGTTAATAAAATTTGATCTACTGAACCATCACTCACCCTCGTGCCAAATCCAATCAGTATGTGTGGTACAAATGACAAAACCTGCTCCGCTGTAATCAGGCGTCGCAGCACACTTGAGACACGCTAGGTGCCTCGGGTGGGACCCCGATGATGAAGCATGCCACCAACATGGTTGGTGGGTGAGGGGTCTTCTTCACATAACCTAAGTGTGTTTCTTTTCACAATTTTAGTGTTTGCCACATCACGGACGTATGTGCACACATCAAAGTGATATATTCCAAAAATACCTGTGTTTGGGGGGGAGGGCCCACCTATGTTTTTGGTCCTGGGTGCGGCCGTCATGTAGGGAAACCTACAAAACCCAGAAACTTTTTAAAACTAGGCACCCCAAGGAGTCTAGGGAGGTGTGGCTTGTGTGGCTCCCCCAACATTTTCTTACCCAGACTCCTCTGTAAACCTCAAAATTTGCATAAAAAAGCATATTTTCCTGATTTTTCTTAGTAGGATCACCGCTCCAGCACAAAATTCCTACTCCCCAGTTTTCCCCTCAGTCTCCCAAGTAAAATGACACCTCACTTATGTGGGTCCCCAAAGCAGAGTCCGTCTAAAGATGTATAAAAGAATATGCCCTTATAAACTTGCTGTGCTATCCCTTCTATCCCTTCAGGTTTTGGGCCTTATTCTGTTGCAGGCACCTGGCCCACCCACACAAGTGAGGTATCATTTTTATCGGGAGACTTGGGGGAACGCTGGGTGGAAGGAAATTAGTGGCTCCTCTCAGATTCCAGAACTTTCTGCCACAGAAATGTGAGGAACGTGTTTTTTTAGCCAAATTTTGAGGTTTGCAAAGGATTCTGGGTAACAGAACCTGGTCCGAGCCCCGCAAGTCACCCCTCCTTGGATTCCCCTAGGTCTCTAGTTTTCAGAAATGCACAGGTTTGGTAGGTTTCCCTAGGTGCCGGCTGAGCTACAGGCCAAAATCTACAGGTAGGCACTTCGCAAAAAACACCTCTGTTTTTTTCAAAAATTTAGGATGTGTCCACGTTGCGCTTTGGGGTGTTTCCTGTCGCCGGCGCTAGGCCTACCCACGCAAGTGAGGTATCATTTGTATCGGGAGACTTGGGGGAACGCTGGGTGGAAGGAAATTTGTAGCTCCTCTCAGATTCCAGAACTTTCTGCCACAGAAATGTGAGGGACGTGTTTTTTTAGCCAAATTTTGAGGTTTGCAAAGGATTCTGGGTAACAGAACCTGGTCCGAGCCCCGCAAGTCACCCTTCCTTGGATTCCCCTAGGTCTCTAGTTTTCAGAAATGCACAGGTTTGGTAGGTTTCCCTAGGTGCCGGCTGAGCTACAGGCCAAAATCCACAGGTAGGCACTGTTTTCTCCCAAAATTTTGGATGTGTCCATGTTGCGCTTTGGGGTGTTTCCTGTCGCAGGCGCTAGGCCTACCCATGCAAGTGAGGTATCATTTTTATCGGGAGACTTGGGGGAACGCTGGGTGGAAGGAGATATGTAGCTCCTCTCAGATTCCAGAACTTTCTGCCACAGAAATGTGAGGAACATGTGTTTTTTTAGCCAAATTTTGAGGTTTGCAAAGGATTCTGGGTAACAGAACCTGGTCCGAGCCCCGCAAGTCACCCCTCCTTGGATTCCCCTAGGTCTCTAGTTTTCAGAAATGCACAGGTTTGGTAGGTTTCCCTAGGTGCCGGGTGAGCTACAGGCCAAAATCCACAGGTAGGCACTGTTTTCTCCCAAAATTTTGGATGTGTCCATGTTGCGCTTTGGGGTGTTTCCTGTCGCAGGCGCTAGGCCTACCCATGCAAGTGAGGTATCATTTTTATCGGGAGACTTGGGGGAACGCTGGGTGGAAGGAGATATGTAGCTCCTCTCAGATTCCAGAACTTTCTGCCACAGAAATGTGAGGAACATGTGTTTTTTTAGCCAAATTTTGAGGTTTGCAAAGGATTCTGGGTAACAGAACCTGGTCCGAGCCCCGCAAGTCACCCCTCCTTGGATTCCCCTAGGTCTCTAGTTTTCAGAAATGCACAGGTTTGGTAGGTTTCCCTAGGTGCCGGCTGAGCTACAGGCCAAAATCTACAGGTAGGCACTTCGCAAAAAACACCTCTGTTTTTTTCAAAAATTTAGGATGTGTCCACGTTGCGCTTTGGGGTGTTTCCTGTCGCCGGCGCTAGGCCTACCCACGCAAGTGAGGTATCATTTTTATCGGGAGACTTGGGGGAACGCTGGGTGGAAGGAAATTTGTAGCTCCTCTCAGATTCCAGAACTTTCTGCCACAGAAATGTGAGGGACATGTGTTTTTTTAGCCAAATTTTGAGGTTTGCAAAGGATTTTGGGTAACAGAACCTGGTCCGAGCCCCGCAAGTCACCCTTCCTTGGATTCCCCTAGGTCTCTAGTTTTCAGAAATGCACAGGTTTGGTAGGTTTCCCTAGGTGCCGGCTGAGCTAGAGGCCAAAATCTACAGGTAGGCACTTCGCAAAAAACACCTCTGTTTTTTTCCAAAATTTAGGATGTGTCCACGTTGCGCTTTGGGGTGTTTCCTGTCGCCGGCGCTAGGCCTACCCACGCAAGTGAGGTATCATTTTTATCGGGAGACTTGGGGGAACGCTGGGTGGAAGGAAAATTTGTAGCTCCTCCCAGATTCCAGAACTTTCTGCCACAAAAATGTGAGGGACATGTGTTTTTTTAGCCAAATTTTGAGGTTTGCAAAGGATTCTGGGTAACAGAACCTGGTCCGAGCCCCGCAAGTCACCCCTCCTTGGATTCCCCTAGGTCTCTAGTTTTCAGAAATGCACAGGTTTGGTAGGTTTCCCTAGGTGCCGGCTGAGCTAGAGGCCAAAATCTACAGGTAGGCACTTCGCAAAAAACACCTCCGTTTTTTTCCAAAATTTAGGATGTGTCCACGTTGCGCTTTGGGGTGTTTCCTGTCGCCGGCGCTAGGCCTACCCACACAAGTGAGGTATCATTTTTATCGGGAGACTTGGGGGAACATAGATTAGCAAAACAAGTGCTATTGCCGCTTGTCTTTCTCTACATTTTTTCCTTCCAAATATAGGAGAGTGTGTAAAAAAGACATCTATTTGAGAAATTCCCTATAATTCACATGCTTGTATGGTCACCCCGGAATTCAGAGATGTGCAAATAACCACTGCTCCTCAGCACCTTATCTTGTGCCCTTTTTGGAAATGCAAAGGTTTTCTTGATAGCAATTTTTTACTCTTTATATTTCAGCAAATGAATTGCTGTATACCCGGTATAGAATGAAAACGCACTGCAGGGTGCAGCTCATTTATTGGCTCTGGGTTCCTCGGGTTCTTGATGAACCTACAAGCCCTATATATCCCCGCAACCAGAGGAGTCCAGCAGACGTAACGGTATATTGCTTTCCATAATCTGACATTGCAGGGAAAAGTTACAGAGTAAAACGTAGAGAAAAATTGATGTTTTTTTCACCTCAATTTCAATATTTTTCTTTTTCAGCTGTTATTTTCTGTAGGAAACCCTTGTAGGATCTACACAAATGACCCCTTGCTGAATTCAGAATTTTGTCTACTTTTCAGAAATGGTTAGGTTTCTGGGATCCAGCATTGGTTTCATGCCCATTCCTGTCACTGACTGGAAGGAGGCTGAAAGCACAAAAAATTGCAAAAATGGGGTATGCCCCAGTAAAATGCCAAAATTGTGTTGAAAAATTGGGTTTTCTGATTCAAGTCTGCCTGTTCCTGAAAGCTAGGAAGCTGCTGAGTTTAGCACTACAAACCCTTTGTTGATGCCATTTTCAGGGGGAAATCCACAAGCCTTCTTCTGCAGCCACTTTTTCCATTTTGTTTTAAAAAAACGAAATTTTCACTGTATTTTGGCCAATTTCTTGGCCTCCTTCAAGGGAACCCACAAAGTCTGGGTACCTCTAGAATCCCTAGGATGTTGGAAAAAAAGGACGCAAATTTGGCTTGGTTAGCTTATGTGGACAAAAAGTTATGAGGGCCTAAGCGCGAACTGCCCCAAATAGGGAAAAAAGGCCTGGCACAGGAGGGGGAAAAGGCCTGGCAGAGAAGGGGTTAAAAATGTACGATGCTTGCAGCCAGCATATGACGTACTGCACTGCAAGAGGCAAAGAGGGCCCAGGAGCAGAATCTGAAGAGCTACTTGGCTTTGCAGAATAAGAACTATTTAATGATATTACTTTTGGTAGGAAGGCTCTACACACAAGCACAATGCACTCACAGTGAAGTGAGCCAATCCTCAAATGGGATGACCAATTGCCCCATATTGTGGTGCGTAGAAGCAAAACGTTAACGACACAAAAAAGATCAATGGATGAAGAGGGCAGCCTGAACTCCGTACAAATAAACATATTATATGCACAATTTCTGTAAAATCAAATGTATTGGTTATAGACAGGCGTCAAATAGTAGATTGCTGCAGTAAACCTCCTTCTTTCCCAGCTCCCCAGCCCACAAAGCCAAAGCACCAATGGATATTTGCTTGTATGAAGTCTGCCTATAGAGTGCCATCCTAGGTTATCTCTTATGCATCAGGAAGTCTGTCTCGAAGAAAAACTGGAGCCGGTGTGTAATTGGGGATTATTTGGCCAAAGTCTCATTCGGTCTCGTTATATTCCTCTCTCCAAATAACGTCCTCACTCCTTGCGGGGGTGCTTTTAAAGATTATGGAACCGTTCCTGTACAGTGGAAGTTTCTAGGGCAGATTTCGATACTCCAGAGATTCCTGGAAACCGGAACACCTGTAACTGCAACCTAACATGCTGCGCACTAGGAAAAGAAGCACCGTTCACAGCTGAGGGCCCACGTTGAGGCACACTCTGACTGGGCCTTTTCTCGCATCAGGGCACATGGTTCGGAAAAGGTACGCATGATACACATCTCAACTGTCGTCATCACCGACGGTCCTATAGGCACAGATGTCCCTCTAACCTGGCATACATCACTACCTCTCCTCTCATCCATACCGAGCTCCTGCGGGAGCCGTAGACGGCCTCTGACAACTCCACGCGAACCTCATTAAATTTACGACCATTGACTCCGAGGGGAGAAAGTGTTCTTAGAAATGCAGTGGTTAACACAGAATACTAAAACTTTACGGGAATTTGGTTGTCAACACACGAAGTGGCCTGCGTGGGCTGTTATCGCTTCCTGTTCTTTGAGTTTTACTTTCATTACAACCTCCTGACTTCTTTTGAACCTCATTCCTGCATATGGCCTTTACAGGCTCCATAGAACGACCGTCGTTTTTCCTGTTCATGGCACGCAGACCCATACCGTGAAGCATATGCACAGAATTAAATATGCCAGGAGAAGCTGCGGGCGAGCCATTGTGGCAATTTTGAGAGCGATTGCTGGCCCACGGCTACAAACATGCTGTTCTGCAAACACTGCGGGCGCTCGGTGCCATTTCAGAATGCTCTGCTTTTCTTCCTAGATCCAGACTTGCAGATGATGTGTGTGCCTGGCTCCTACAACCATTGAAACAGGCAGGGACGGAGGCTTTCGCTGCAGGCCAGGCACATAAACAACGAAAACTCAGCCTCATTCCTTTGATCAACTACTGTAGTCATGCTAATAACTAAAACCCACAGTCATTTTAATTTGGCATGGGATCATCTTTAATAGGAATTAAGTCTGACAGCCATGTCAGGCAGGGTCCTTGGTTCCCCAGCAAAGTCTGGCTAAGACGTTGAATACAACCAAGATGCAGTTCTGCCTGAATCACTTCCTGAAAGTGGGTATAGTGGGATTCTGGCAACAGACATACATATGTTCACTCATTCTTCGTATGAAGGTAGGAATACTATTTGAGGCCTTTCTAAGACAGCAATTATAAAATATTGTTGTATATCGTCAATGCAAAATAAAATCTCCAGTTACAACAAATGCTTTAAACATTTGACATACAGGGAGTGCAGAATTATTAGGCAAGTTGTATTTTTCAGGATTAATTTTATTATTGAACAACAACCATGTTCTCAATGAACCCAAAAAACTCATTAATATCAAAGCTGAATATTTTTGGAAGTAGTTTTTAGTTTGTTTTTAGTTTTAGCTATGTTAGGGGGATATCTGTGTGTGCAGGTGACTATTACTGTGCATAATTATTAGGCAACTTAACAAAAAAAATATATATACCCATTTCAATTATTTATTATTACCAGTGAAACCAATATAACATCTCAACATTCACAAATATACATTTCTGACATTCAAAAACAAAACAAAAACAAATCAGTTACCAATATAGCCACCTTTCTTTGCAAGGACACTCAAAAGCCTGCCATCCATGGATTCTGTCAGTGTTTTGATCTGTTCACCATCAACATTGCGTGCAGCAGCAACCACAGCCTCCCAGACACTGTTCAGGGGGGTGTACTGTTTTCCCTCCTTGTAAATCTCACATTTGATGATGGACCACAGGTTCTCAATGGGGTTCAGATCAGGTGAACAAGGAGGCCATGTCATTAGATTTCCTTCTTTTATACCCTTTCTTGCCAGCCACGCTGTGGAGTACTTGGACGCGTGTGATGGAGCATTGTCCTGCATGAAAATCATGTTTTTCTTGAAGGATGCAGACTTCTTCCTGTACCACTGCTTGAAGAAGGTGTCTTCCAGGATCTGGCAGTAGGACTGGGAGTTGAGCTTGACTCCATCCTCAACCCGAAAAGGCCCCACAAGCTCATCTTTGATGATACCAGCCCAAACCAGTACTCCACCTCCACCTTGCTGGCGTCTGAGTCGGACTGGAGCTCTCTGCCCTTTACCAATCCAGCCACGGGCCCATCCATCTGGCCCATCAAGACTCACTCTCATTTCATCAGTCCATAAAACCTTAGAAAAATCAGTCTTGAGATATTTATTGGCCCAGTCTTCACGTTTCAGCTTGTGTGTCTTGTTCAGTGGTGGTCGCCTTTCAGCCTTTCTTACCTTGGCCATGTCTCTGAGTATTGCACACCTTGTGCTTTTGGGCACTCCAGTGATGTTGCAGCTCTGAAATATGGCCAAACTGGTGGCAAGTGGCATCGTGGCAGCTGCACGCTTGACTTTTCTCAGTTCATGGGCAGTTATTTTGCGCCTTGGTTTTTCCACACGCTTCTTGCGACCTTGTTGACTATTTTGAATGAAACGCTTGATTGTTCGATGATCACGCTTCAGATGCTTTGCAATTTTAAGAGTGCTGCATCCCTCTGCAAGATATCTCACTATTTTTGACTTTTCGGAGCCTGTCAAGTCCTTCTTTTGACCCATTTTGCCAAAGGAAAGGAAGTTGCCTAATAATTATGCACACCTGATATAGGGTGTTGATGTCATTAGACCACACCCCTTCTCATTACAGAGATGCACATCACCTAATATGCTTAATTGGTAGTAGGCTTTCGAGCCTATACAGCTTGGAGTAAGACAACATGCATAAAGAGGATGATGTGGTCAAAATACTCATTTGCCTAATAATTCTGCACTCCCTGTATTGTGTGCAAGTCCAGTAGCATGGAAATGTTGGGCTACATAAATAATTTCGTTTAGAACACTGGTTTGGAAAAGAAAGGATGTTCAGTCAGTGGCTTCTGCACTTCAAAAAGTTTGAATGTTTTCTGTCACTACCCAATTCTAAATCCAAGGTTTGGTTTGTGGTTTTTAAACACTAAATATATACAGGCGGGTAGCTGTTGTGAAGCTCTACTAGACTGATGAAAAGTTTTCAAAAAATTCAAAATGAAGGTATAAACTATTGTACTCCATAAGCTCAATGCTCAGACCTACTGCCCTCGGAAAATAACCACCCAACAAATGAATATGAGCCCACTTATTCTCCCAGGAGGTTGTTGTTCCTTGTAACCTATGTATTTTATTTTCATGAGTTCACATCTTTCACATTCTTAGATCTTACTTGAGACTGCGCATTTGGGAGAATTATTTTTTTAACCTCATAGTGGACTTAGAGCCCGTCCATTGCTTACCATTGGTACTTACCAAAGTACTTGTGCCCCTCCACTGCCTGCATTATAGGAACTACTTTTTTCTTTTTGTTGGAGCACTCCCCTGTGAGTATATGTGTTTGTGAGCTGTGGACCCCAGGGACCCGCATCGTTCTTTCTCACCCATTTGATTTTGTTACCCACACATGCTTTGCCCATTCTGTCCACTACATGCCCATGTCTACAGTGTTACTATTGTCTGCAGCCACCTTCCATTCCTCCATTGTGTTCCATGTTGTTGCTTGCTCCCAATAGCCTTCCATCCCTCCGCTGTGTTCTGTGTTATTACTTGAACACCCACCCTCCTTTGTGCTCCGTAATGTTGCTTCCACTCCCATTGTGCTTCGTGTTGTTGCTTGTCCTCCTACTGTGCTCTGTTTTTTTGCAGGCCCACACCAACCCTCACTCCGTGCTCTGTTTTATTGCTTGACCCATTCATCCACCCACCCTTTGTGCTCCATGCTGTTTTGTTTGCCATCACCCTCCCTCTCCGTTTTGCTCCATGCGGTTGTCTGCGTCCACTTTCACAGGGGGCTCAGATCTCGCTCACTGCTTACTACTGGTTGTCACTCTCATGCCCTTGCTTTTCACTCATCAGCTTGTGTATGTTTTGCTACATGCTGTCCACCTTCAATCTGTTGTGCTTACTGTTGTTGGTTGCACCCTCCCACCACTTGTCTGTTTTGTTCCATGTTGTTGCTTGGACCACCCACCCTCCTTTTTTGATGCAAGTTGTTACTTGCCCTCACCCACACTCTGTTGTGCAGTCAGACAGAAATTCCAGACACCAGCCCAATGGGTGACCTCCAAGGGTAATGATGCACTCAAAACAAAATAGGAAAAGTGTCAACATACTCTTGAGACAGGAGTAGTGGCTTGCTTGGCACACAGTTAAACAACACTGCACACAGGTACAAAGTACAGCGTTAATGTGCAGGGTTTTTGCTATCAACTTGACCAGCTAAGTGCACACATACTCTCAGGCATCAAAAAACAGATGGAGGTTAACTCAAGGATAAGTGCACCTGGAGCAGGGTTTTGGTGATCTATCCTCTTACTAATCCATGTAACAGTGATCCAATAGGAGGAAAGCACGCACGTATTGATCCTTAACTCCATTGGTGCAGGTGTTGGCCATTGGCCAATGCCCGCACTACTTCCCTGGAGCGGGTCACGACCAGTGGCCGAGACCAAGGAGGGGGTTAAAAAAATCCTTTTTTATTTTTACCACGGGAGGCGCAGAACAACTTCTGCGTCTCTCCCACCTGCCCCTCTGTGAAGTCAGCGAGCAACAAATCTCTCTATAGATATGTGTCTGTATAATATATATATATATCAAACTCCAACAGATCCTAAAAAGAGGCGCGCTCTGCATCGGTGCCGGCATCGGGGAAGGACCTAATTCCCATTAATCTTGATACAAATTTAACATTGAAGTTAAAGATGCCGCACTCACAGGATTCCAGTAATAATCTTTTATTTAGTACACGAAAACTCCACCAACTGACACCAACACGTTTCGACCTTCCCGGTCTTGATCACGGTAAATCATGAATCCATTACATGCACTACTTATACTCTTCCTCTAAGCCATGCCTTTATGTGGCATTCTGGGATGTGTAGTGTTTCACAAATTACACAGTACTATGTGCCACACCATTAACTTAAATCCTGCCATAAGTGTTGCTAATATAACAAAAGGTGCTCAAAATACATGTGCATCAATATGCCACATCCGTGCAATCAAACAGAAAAAAGAGAAACATAGAATCATAAATCCAACAGCAAATACAATACTCATCATAATTATAAGA
Organism: Pleurodeles waltl; assembly: GCF_031143425.1. NCBI lineage: Eukaryota > Metazoa > Chordata > Amphibia > Caudata > Salamandridae > Pleurodeles > Pleurodeles waltl. The sequence continues at coordinate 786,130,615 of NC_090439.1, forward strand.
CATAATGTCCAACTGTCTTTGCTAATATTCATTTACAATTCTAAGATCATACTTTTCATCTTTATCGGTAATTTAAGTCTATGCATCCTCATTTTGCCATAGGGAGACAACTCCCAATTTTCACTAGATTGAAATTATTCAAAATTAATTTAGTTGTTAAATTCCCAAAGACAGTGAAACCTATATTTCTACTTTGCATTTGAAATCAGAGATGGCAATATAACTCCTCATCATAATTAATCCCATATGGCATCTTCATTTTTAGTCTAATAATGTATCTAGATTCCAACCGTCTCAATCTTTGAATCCTATCGCCCCCACGTTTGTGTTTTTGTATTGTTGCAATACCATAGTATTTCATAGTAATTCAAATCTGTGTTAGTTTTACTAGACTCTGTGTCTTTTGACAAAACTAGAGAATTGTTGATCACCCTGGATGTGGAATCCCTTTACACCAACATTCCCCAGGAGGCCACTTTGCAGGTCATCAGCGATCTCTTGGAAGCCAATAGAGGAGAGTCATGCACGCCCCCTGACTTCATACTGGACGTGGCACATGTGGCTCTCACAAGGAACTATTTCAAGTTCAAGGATAACTTTTTCTTGCAAATACAAGGAACATCCATGGGCAGCACATTTGCACCTAGCCTGGCATGCCTTTATGTCGATCACTTTGAGAGACAGGTGGTCAATCAGGATGACAACCCGTTCCTCCAGCAGATTAAACTCTGGAAACGATATATAGATGATATCCTACTGGTCTGGACAGGAACTAGAGAGGAGGCTATAACTTTTGCAAATTGGTTGAATGCAGCCAATCCTTTCCTGAACTTCACCATGACCATAGGTGACAACCGACTAGCATTTCTTGATTTACTCATCTATGAAAACAATGGGGCACTGGCCACAGAGGTTTATTATAAACCCACAGACCGGAACAACCTGCTTCAATTTCAGAGCTTCCACCCAAGGTCCCTGAAGGAGAACCTCCCTGTAAGTCAATTTCTACGTCTTCAACGGAATTGCTCCACCCTCACTGACTACCGTAAACACGCTGATAAACTGGCTATTAAGCTACAAACCAAAGACTATCCTACATATCTGGTGAAGAGAGCATACAAAAGAGTGCGCAATAATAACAGGGACCAACTATTGCAACCACGCGCTAGGACATCTGACACTGAACAAATAGTGTGTGTGACCACTTTTAACCCGCTCTCCAACAAGATTCAGAAAATCATTAAAGAGGAGTGGAAAATCCTCACATCTGGGGGTTTACCTTTTCAGCAGCCACTACATGCCTTTAGGAGAGCCGCAAACATACGGGACATGGTTGTCCACACAAGACCCAAGGAAAAAATCAATTCCCTCACCACACAGACCACACTATGGGGTCTTCCACCACCAACAGGCCACTACCCATGTGGCAACTGTAGTGTCTGTCGTTTTACTCAAAAATCGACAACTATAGACCTAGACCTTAAGACCCCATGGGTACAAAAATCCCTAACCAACTGTAACAGCAAGAATGTGATCTACTTGATCAGATGTCCCTGTAACCTCAAATACGTGGGAATGACCTCGAGAAAGGTCGCCACGAGAATCTGTGAACATAGAAGTACGATCCGTTGTAAACGAGAAGCAACAAAATTGACTAACCACTTCCTTTTGAAAAAACATTCTGCAGATGACTTAAACTGGACGGTCATAGAGCAATTACCTCCGTCGACCTCTAATATGACACAGAGATTGCTCCAGACCGAACAACGTTGGGTCTGGAGATTACACACGGACACCGACGGTCTTAATGACGAGATCTCCTGGTTCACACTCAATAAATGAGTCCTTTTACAAATCTATGAATCCTCCAATCCTTCCTCCTCTTCCCGTGCCTTCCTTGCTTTCCCCCACGCCCCTCTTTCCTTGACCCCAAGCTCTTGCTCTTCCCCCACCTGGCTTTACTTCCTTCCCCTTCCCCTTTTCTGTTTCCAATCCTTCGACTCCCCTGTTCCCCTGCTCTTCTTTCTCACCCCGTTTGTCTAACCCTCTACCTCGTCTCCTCTTCCCGCACTCCCTTTACCTTTGCTCTTTCCTTTCTTCTTCTTTACCATTATCTCCTTCCTCGTCCCCTGATACCACCACCCTACCCTTATTCCGCTCTCTAGATCTCTCTTTCGTCTCTCTCCTCGCTCTCTCTTTATTAATTATATTAAAATTTTCTCCTTCCTCTTTTCCTTTCCGCTGTTTCCTTCTTCTCCCCTCTTCCCCAGACCTCGTACCACCTCCCCTTATTTTTTCCCCCCCACGTTCCTTTTACCTGCTCTCTCCAACTTCCTCTCTCTCTCATGATTCTCCTCTTTCTTTTCCCCTTCCTCCTTTCCTTTCTTTCTTTTTTCTCCCACCCTCATTACTCTCTTTTGCCCTCCCCCATGCCCCCCTGTCCCCTTCCCGGTTGTCACCCCCTCCCTCCCCTTTCCTTCCCCCCTCCCTCTTCTGTCCCCCGCTTTTGCATTGGTTTCCCCCCCCCCCCCTCTGCTCCTGGCTCCTTCTCTCCTTCATTTCTTCCTTTCCTTCCCTTCCTCGCACCGGGCCACGGGACCGCTGGGAACTACATTTCCCAGCGGCCCGCACGGAGCGCGAGGCTTCCGGTTGTGACGCTCGGGCCGGAGACTTCTGGCCTGGGCCCCACCCGAGCACTCGCACGCATCCATGCCGGCACCTCGGCTCAGCTGGGGCGACCGTAATGACGGCGACCACATCGAGGCTAGAAACGCACCTAAAGGCCCGCGGCGGTGATTCACTGCACATAATCTCTAATTACCGCGCTAATAGGGCGCACGTGGAACATCAAGCAGCCTTAAAAAGACCGTTTTCCTTCAGCCACTTGTTCCAAGCGGTCCAAGGAGAGGACGGTATAGGCGCACGGTGAGCGCCCCCTTTGATGTAGTGAGTGACTGAATGGATCACAGGCAGCACAGATAAGACTTCTCTTCTTCCTCTCCCTCCCTCTATTATTTTTTACTTTCTATCTGTTTTTCGACTACTAATTGTAGCCATCCCTTGTTACTACTTTACTCATTATGCAGTATCTTTTTATTTAGTAATGACAGTGGGTTCCTAGTGGGAACCCCAACGCTAGTCCTGTTCTCCCCTGTATTTGTACTGGTTACACCTGTTCCCTTCCCTTCCTCACTTTGTCTTTGTGTCCATCTCTTTCTGTGTTTCTCCTTAGTGTTTGACTATAAGGGGACACTCCCCCTCCTGGATACCAGAGGCTAGTAGCCTCTATGAAAGGGTAAGAGTTGTAATTCCCTGCAGTGGTAGGACTGTCCACATGTATAGTTAGATGTACCCACTTGGTCACTCTACGCATGAATATTGCCTATTATGAACATATGTGTTATGTGCATGAATGCATCCCCTTGACACGTGTGTAGTTGGTTGGTTTTTGCAGTGTCGTGTGCCACTATTTTTCTAATTGTTTGTTTATCCCCCATAGGCCGCCTCAAGGTAATTCCTTGGGTAAGGTAGACCTTTTACTTCACACTCTTTGACCTTCACATAGAGTAAATTTCCTCCAACGTGAGACGTAGGGATCCTAGGCCCTGACGAATGCCCCAAGACCTCTATTGGCTCACTTCTGAGGGCAGAAACATGTTGGCTATTAGTTAGGTGACCCTGTGAGTCCTTATCCTCACAGAGGTGTCCCAACCCCTGTTTTAACTACACCAATCAGACACCACCATTACATTTGTCACTCCTCACAGGTGTCTGCTTAGGTGTTTTTAATTTTTTCACTAGATTAGCTGGATCCCGATCTTTCCAGAAACAAGTTTATTTACGCACTCCCTCCTGTTCCTTTAACAGTGAGGTTGAGTCCGCCCAGGTGGCACTGTCCTACCTGGGTGGGTCTAGGTGGTCAAATGATGAAGCATGACACTATATAGTGTGTGAGACCACCTAGTCCGTAAAAGGAACTCCCCCTGGTGTCTCTCCCCGCGCATGCACTCTGCAGTTACATATTTTCTACCACCCAGTGTTCCACTAAGTCTCCAGAGAAAAACATTGCCTCATTTTAGTGGGTGGGCAAGTGACCACAACTGGGAAGTACCCAAAATGGCCTGGTTTTGTAAGACAGTTACCTGAGTATTTGGTCCTGGACTCGGCGGCCATTTAGGGAAACCTACCAAACCCAGACATTTCTGAAAATTAGACACCTGGGGCAGTCCATGGAAGTGTGGCATGTTTGGATTTCACAAAGTTTTCTCACCCAGAATACCCTGCAAAAGTGAAATGTTGATTAAAAACAATATTTTTCCTTGTTTTTCATCACACAAACTACAGGAATATGCAGGGATCCACAAAATTCCTACAACCCAGTGTTTCCCCATTTGTCCTGATAAAAACACAGCCCCACTTGTATGCCTGTGCCTAATGCTTGTGTCAGGAACGGATCACTCCAGGGTTAACAGTATCCCTTATGCAAGGACTGCCATTGGCCCTTGTGTGGTCCATTTCTGTGGTGGGCACTAGGCTTACGCACACAAGTGAGGTACTATTTTTATTGGGAGATTTGGGGGGATGCTGGGTGGAAGGAAGTTTGTGGCTCCCCTCAGAATCCAGAACTTTCCATCACAGAAATGTGAAGAAAGTGTTTTTGTTTTTCCTAATTTTGAGGTTTGCAAAGGATTCTGGGTAACAGAACCTGGTGAGAGCCCTGTGCGTCACCTCATCTTGGGTTCCACTAGGTGCCTAGTTTTAAAAAATGCATAGGTTTGGTAGGGGTCCCTAGGTGCCGGCTAAGCTAAAGGCCAAAGTTCACAGCTAGGCACTTGGCAAAAAACAGCTCTGTTTTCTTTTGGAAAATGTGATGTGTCCACGTTGTGTTTTGTGGGCATTTCCTGTCACAGGCACTAGGCCAACGCACACAAGGAGGTAGTCACCATAACCATATCAGATGGTGATGGTCCTTGGTGTCCATCTACAGGTGATGGAACAGTACATGAGGTCTTGTTGACTACCTAGTCACCCGTTCTGAACCAAGATATACTGTCTTTTGTTACATATATATTGTTTATGTAACAATACTTTAGTGCGCCATAGAAGTATATTTGTGAAACATGTTTGAGTGTGTGTGCAGTAACGTTTCCAACTTTTCCTTACAATTGAAGGTTGGTGAAGCGCTGATACACACACTGCACCATTTTTATCAGGATCTCAGCCACCATGTTTCACAAACTGATTTGTGAACAAGAACTTTTGCATTGAAAAATAAGATCTCACTTGGAATAAACGCAAGGAGGTAGTCACCATAACCATATCAGATGGTGGTGGTCCTTGGTGTCCATCAACAGGTGATGGAACAGTACATGAGGTCTTGGTGACTACCTAGTCACCCGTTCTGAACCAAGAGATACTGTCCTTTGTTACAAATATATTGTTTATGTACCAATACTTTAGTGCGCCATAGAAGTATATTTGTGAAACATGTTGTTTGAGAGTGTGTGCAGTAACATGTCCAACTTTTCCTTACAATTGAATATTGGTGAAGCGCTGATACACACACTGAAAAAGACACAGAGAAAAATACAGAGCTACATACCAACTCAACTCTAAACATCCAGAAATATACAGTGTTATGTAGGCCCAGAAACACACAATCCCCACCCACACACACAGACATACACAGTGAAAAACATCGTAGGAAGGCAGAAAGTTCTATGCACAAAGAAACACATGGGTACATAAACTAATAAGCACCTGGTGGACAGACTCAAAGGCATTCACATAAACAATAACACAAAGACATGCACTGACACAGCGCAACACACACACTGACAATTCTGCACACACACAAACATGCATCAGAGATAGAAACCCACACACAAACATGCTTGCATGGTACACAGCGACATTTAAACAAGTTCACAGTCACACTAACGTACAATCACAGCCACACAAAGTCAGACATAGATACAAACTCACCAAAATATGCTCTGACATATGTTGATACAAACACACTAACTAGACATACCAAGCTATGCCGAACAAACATACAGCACAGGCAATCAGCGACATGTAAAAACATATACAGACACACACATTCATAACCATATGTATTCCGATCCACCCAAAAACACACATGCACACAATGAAGCCTGTTTTGCGTTAACAAATCGTGTAAGGGCCACACTATTGCTTTCATTTAAAGGATACAAATTCCAACCTTTGAGAAAATGGAGTGTAATTATGGAACAGCCCTATGGAGCTCTACCTTTGTTTCATACAACTTCTCAACCCTGCCCCCACTTCTCTGGCTCAGTTCGCTGGAGCTCCTTCACTCCATGTGCTCTGTAATCATTCATTCTGCTATTCATCGATGTAATATTTCTGCATTTGTACATTTAGATTAATTAATTTTGTAATTTGCTAGCTTTTCTGTGCCACCCTCCCTTCCTGTGCTAGGTTTCTGCATGATATATTGTAAGAGTGGGCTCATTATGTGTTGCATACCAAAGAGTGCAAACTGTCTGCTTTGCAAAAAAGACATTGCAAGTTTACAGGGGGTTAGATCTTGCTCAATGCTTACTACTGGTTGTCGCTCTCATGCACTTGCTGCTTATTCATTAGCTTGTGTGTGCGTTAATTCCTCTTCGTGCGTTTGCCTTTCCCCTGAAGCACTGCCATATTACTCGTGTCTATCCAGTGCCTACCCTTTTTCTTTTTGGTTAGGCACTCCATAACAGTCAAATCAAATCAAATCATTAATATTTATAAAGCGCGCTACTCACCCGTGCGGGTCTCAAGGCGCTAGGGGAAAAAGGGGGGGGGGGGTTACTGCTGCTCGAAGAGCCAGGTTTTTAGGAGTCTCCGGAATGCGGAGTGGTCCTGAGGCTGGTGGGGAGGGAGTTCCAGGTCTTGGCTGCCAGCCAGGAAGGAGAAGGACCTCCCACCCGCCGTGGAGCGGCGGATGCGAGGGATGGCAGCGAGCGCGAGGCCCGAGGAACGGAGGAGACGGGTGGGGGCGTAGAAGCTGAGGCGACGGTTGAGGTAATCCGGTCCCTTGTTGTGGAGGGCTTTGTGTGCGTGGGTGAGAAGTCGGAAGGTGATCCTTTTGCTGACTGGGAGCCAATGCAGGTGTCTCAGGTGTGCGGTGGCTGTTGCGGGGTACGTCAAGGATGAGGCAGGCCGAGGCGTTTTGAATACGTTGCAGGCGTTTTTGGAGCTTGGCGGTGGTCTCAGCATAGAGGGTGTTGCCGTAGTCCAGGCGGCTCGTGACGAGGGTGTGGGTCACGGTTTTTCTAGTGTTGGCGGGGATCCAGCGGAAGATCTTGCGGAGCATGCGGAGGGTGAGGAAGCAGGTGGAGGACACGGCGTTGACCTGCTTGGTCATGGTGAGAAGAGGGTCCAAGATGAAGCCGAGGTTGCAGGCGTGGTTTGCGGGGGTCGGTGCGGTGCCGAGGGCCACCAGGAGTCGTCCCAAGCGGATGGGGTGTTGCCGAGGATGAGGACTTGCGTTTTGTCAGAGTTCAGCTTTAGGCGGCTGAGCCTCACCCAATCTGCGACGTCCTTCATGCCCTCTTGTAGGTTGGTCTTGGCGCTGGCGGGGTCCTTGGTGAGGGAGAGTATAAGTTGGGTGTCGTCGGCGTAGGAGGTGATGATGATGTCGTGCTTGCGTACGATGTCGGCGAGGGGGCTCATGTAGACATTGAAGAGTGTCGGGCTGAGTGATGAGCCTTGAGGTACGCCGCAGATGATCTCGGTGGGGTCTGAGCGAAACGGAGGGAGGTAGACTCTTTGGGATCGGTTTGAGAGGAAGGAGGCGATCCAGTCCAGGGCCTGGCCTTGGATCCCGGTGGAGCGGAGGCGGGTGATTAGGGTGCGGTGACAGACAGTGTCGAAGGCAGCCGAGAGGTCGAAGAGGATGAGGGCGACTGTTTCACCGTTGTCCATCAGGGTTCTGATGTCGTCTGTGACTGAGATGAGGGCGGTTTCAGTGCTGTGGTTGGTTCGGAATCCGGTTTGTGAAGGGTCGAGCAGGTTGTTGTCTTCCAGGAAGGTGGTCAGCTATTTGTTGACGGCCTCTCTATTACCTTGGCGGGGAAGGGGAGGAGCGAGATGGGGCGGAAGTTTTTCAGGTCGCTCGGGTCAGCCGTAGGTTTCTTTAGTAGTGCGTTGACTTTGGCGTGTTTCCAGCATTCGGGGAAGGTAGCAGAAGAAAAAGAGGAGTTGATGACGGCCTGGAGGTGCAGGGCGATGATGTCGTCGGCTTTATTGAAGATGAAGTGAGGGCAGGGGTCCGATGGAGCGCCGGAGTGGATCGAGTTCATGGTGGTTTTGGTTTCTTCGGTGTTGATGTGGGTCCAGTCGTTGAGGGTGATGGTCGGAGGAATGGGTTCGGTGATGCTTGGTTGGGTCTGGTGTCCGAAGCTGTCGTGGAGGTCGCTGATCTTGCGATGGAAGAAGATGGCGAGGGAGTTGCACAGATCTTGTGAGGGCGTGACGGCGTTGGGGTTGGAGAACTCCTTGACGATGCAAAAAAGTTCTCTGCTGTTGTGGCTGTTTTTGTCCAGTCTGTCGGTAAAAAAGTTCCTTTTGGCAGCGCGGATCAGGTGGTGGTGTTTGCGGGTAGCGTTCTTGAGGGCGGTCATGTTGTCAGCGGTGTGGTCCTTGCGCCAGGCCTTCTCGAGGGCGCGACAAGTTTTCTTCGATTCTTTGAGGGTGTCAGAGAACCAGAGAGGTTTTTTGGTGTTGGCCTGTCGATGCATGCGTTTGAGGGGAGCAAGGTTGTCTGCGCAGTTGGAGATCCAGTTCGTGAGGCTGAGGGCTGCGTCGTTGGGGTCGGTGGTGAGGGAGGGTTGGTTGGCGGCGAGTGCGGAGAAGAGTTGCTCTTCGGGGATTTTGTTCCACTGTCGACGAGGGATGGGTTGAGTGCGGAGGTGGCGGGTCTCGCGTCGGAATGTGAAATGTACACAGCTGTGGTCGGTCCAGTGTAGAGCGGAGGTGTGGCTGAAGAAGACGTGTTTGCTGGCGGAGAAGATTGGGTCAAGCGTGTGTCCGGCGATGTGGGTGGCGGTGTTCACCAGTTGCTTGAGGCCGAGGTTGGCGAGGTTGTCGAGCAGGGTGGTGGTGTTGGAGTCGTTGTTTTGTTCCAGATGGAAGTTGAGGTCGCCTGGGAGGATGTAGTCCGGCGAGGCGAGGGCGTGCAGGGAGATGAAGTCGGCGATGGCGTCGCTGAAAGGGGCGCGCGGTCCGGGAGGACGGTAGACGAGGGATCCTCTGAGGGTGGTCCTGGGGTCGGTGCGAATCTGAAAATGCAGGTGCTCCGCGGCGAGAGGGGTGTCTTCGGTGGAGATGGTGACGCTGATGGAGTCTTTGAAGATGATGGCGATACCTCCTCCTACTTGGTTGGTGCGGTCTTTTCTGGAGATCTTGTAGCCTTCGGGGATGGCGGTGGCGATGTCTGGAGCAGAGGAGGCGTTCATCCAGGTCTCCGTGATGAAGGCGACGTCCGGTGCTGTGGAGTCCAGGAGGTCCCAGAGTTCAACGGCGTGCTTGTGGACAGAACGAGCGTTGACCAGGATGCACTTGAGGTGGTTGATGGTGCGTGGGCTTGTGGTCGCGGTAGTTGCGTGGTGGAAGATGCGTTTGCAGGAGTTGCAGGCGAAGGGTCCATGGGTGCGTTTGGGGTGAGCTTGGAAGCAGGTGTTGGAGCGCCCTGGGTTGAGGGCGTGGAGGGTGGTGGGGTCGTAGCGGATCAGCGGGCTTGGGAGAGCTGGGGACCAGGGGTCGTGGCGCTGGGCGCGGCCCAGGCGCGGACGGGCGCAGACGGGATTGCCTCTGGCGTGCCACAGGCGTGCCAGCGGCGCGGCTGCGCAGCGGCCGCCATATGAGGTGGGGGGGAGGGGTCAGCTGGGGTCGAATGGGAGCTGGGGGGCGGGGGCGTGCAGGAGGTCGCAGCGGGAAAGCGCGAGGGAGGGGGGGACAGGTAGAGTGAGAAGAGCTGGGGGAGGGGGGTTTAATGGTGGAGGGGGGTGAGTGTTAGGAGGTTTAGGAGATTAGGGAGAGAGATAGGAGTAGGGTTGTGAAGATAGGGGAGGGGGGGTTGTAGAGGTGGGTGAGGGTGAGAGTGAGAGGATAGGAAGATAGGTAATAGAGGGGGTGGCGGGAAGGGGGGGAGAGATAGAGAAAGTAGATAGATAGAGAAATAGGTAGATAGAGAGATAGGTGGATAGGAGGAGGTGGAGAGTGAGGCAGCGCATGTGTTTTCCAGCTGTCTCCCTCATACATTTCTCTTCCCCCTCTACCACACTCTGTATTGCTCTCTCTTTTGTTCGTGTACTTCTTCTCTGCCCCTTCCATGATGCAATTGCCCTCGTGAGCTTCTCCTTGGCATTGCTTTCTCACCTGTGTGCTTCTCTTCCCCCCTCTCCATGTTGGTGTCTTTCTCATCCAATTGCATTCCCTCCTGCACTTTACACTGCTTCCTATCTGTTGTTTGCTTCCCCACCCAGGCCTTCATTTTACTACCCCCCACTCACGCCCTCTGTGTTGCTTTCTCCTCTCCTCTGCCCCGGTTTTGCTTCCACCCATGTGTTGCTGCACCCCCACCTCCTTCCAAAAACAAAAAAACGCTTTAGCACATTTACTTTCTTCTATTGAAAGAACAAATTTAGATTGATAAATAAATGAAAAAAGACGGCCAGTCATTTTGTGGGTGCGTGCACGCATGATGTGCACGCTTACAAAATGAAGCGGCTTGCAGAGTCATAGGCTTTTTTTATTTTTTTCTCTTACCGTGCTCAGCATTGCTAAAAACCATTGACAAAGCTATTAGGCAAAACCTATTGGCTTTGCCACTGCTTATTTTTAAAGCACTAAAAGTAATTCACTCAAATACAATAATTCACAACCGATTAATTTCCAGACTGAATTTCCTGTACGTATGCAATCATGTAAAACACCGATCCTTTAGGTAAAATATAATCCCAGGAGGCAAGTAAGGGCATTTCAGCTTTAACAGAAAGCTCTCCTGCCTAACGAGAGGCAGTTATTATCGATTACTCTGTGTTTATATGCGAAGTCCGAAGGATTCAGCACCTACCAGGTATTCTGCAATCCGCTCCTCTGACAACCTTAATCCAGTTTAGTATTCGATGCCAGGAATGACGTGCGGCAGCCTCGGGCAGAGATCCCTATGGAGACATACAACACAAAGGTTACAGAGCTCCATCATTAGGGGGGGGTTTCAGTTCAGCCACCTAAAGATCAATAGCTTTGTTTCCATCAGAAGCAACGTCGATAGCCTCATCAGCCACTGCGCGGTCGATCGCTTCTTTTTCATACTTATTAACATTTCAGGCCTTTTGTGAATGTATATTTAACAGTCGTTTAAATTCTAGCAGCACAGATATTGGGGCCGTAAAACATCAGCAGCAGACGTAGCAGGTGTCAATATTCACTCTTAATTAAACAAATACATCAACATTGTGGTCTATACGTAGCCTGCAAAAAAGTGCAAAACACTAATAATTAATGGCCTACATAGCTACTAAAACGTTTGAGAATGAAACAGTTTCGTGCTCGAGAGACAGGAGTTTAGGGCCAGGTGTATAAATGCATTTTCTTGTCGCAAACCCTGAAATTCTGTCATTTTTGCAGATTACAGGGACTTTGCTGCTCAGATTTTCCACGTGCTCTTCTTACCTGGTGGTAAATTTGAGAATGAAGGTTAATCCAGGTCACGAGCAGGGACAGCGGCAGGCGTGCACCCACCAATGCAGCTGCATGGCATCAGGTTGGGTCCGGCCAGAGACTGGCATCCAGTAACCCCAGGTGGGATGTCTCTGTACCCAGTAATCCCAGGTATGGGGGAAACAAACCAGGCAGGTACTCTGAGAGGTCCGAGTCCAACGGACTCATAACGAGAGGCCTATTGTTCCCAGCGACTCCTGCCTAGAGTCCTGATGACCCAGACCATCCTCGATGGGCACAACACACACGTTTGGTTCTAGAGAGTAACACACACTAGGGACCACCACACATTGAAAGAGATGTATTGGATGCCTTCTTAAGGTGATGTGAAAAGTTTGGTTGTGGCCTCTAAACACTCTTGGATTGGCACGCGCTGATTACATTACCACTGGTGTTTTACGACACCGGACCAAAAAAATCATCTGCAGCCGAGTGGTTTGTTAACTCGAAATATACACCGAATATTGGATCACTCTCTTTGCCTGAACTATCCAACTACCACCAGGAGAAAACAACCAGTGGGAAATCCAAATACGTCTGGCTTTAGCAAGCTGGCATGATAATTATTTTTTAATGCACACGTGTGGCTAAAAAAAAGAAAATATGCTGAGAACTAAACCTGCCTGATGCTTGCAATACATTTTTTTTTAAACCCTTCTTTTAATGTAAAGAAAACAGTACAATTCCTAACAAACAAGTGTACTTGGGACATAGAAAGAAACTCTATTTTAGCAATAATGCACATGACATCAATCAATCAAATGGTACTTGTACAGCACTGCTATTCACCCGTGAGGGTATCCAGGTGCTAGGTTACTTGGCTCCATAGAAATGTCAGGTCCTGAGTCTCTTTCTGAAGTCCACCAGTAATTGTTATGTTCGGAGGTGGAGGCTGTTCCAGGACTTGGCGGTGAGGTAGGAAAAGGAAAGGCCTCCACTGTGGCTTTGCAGATGCGCAGTGTCTGTGCGGGAGGAAAGAGGGGCAGAGCATAGGTCTCTGGATGGTTGGTGGAAGTTCAGGCGAAGGTTCATGTAGGCTGGTCCTTAGTTGTGGAGGGCTTTGTAGGTGTGCGTCAATATCTTGAAATGGCATCTTTTCTGGATGGGGAACCAGTGAAGATTCTTGAAGTATGGGGTGATGTGGGTCTGTTTGGGCAGGTTGAGGAGTCTGGCTGCTGAGTTCCGTATTGCCTGGAGTTCTCTCATGAGTTCAGTGTTGGTTCCTGCATACAGTGCATTGCCATTGTCCAGCCTGCTGGTGATTAGGGCTTTAGTGACGGTTTTTCTCATGCGATGGGGAACCATCTTAAGAATCTTTGGAGCATGCAGAGTGTGTGGAAGCAGGCGGAGATGGCGTTGATCTGTCGTTTCATGGTGAGTTTTCTGTCCAGGGTGATGCCGAGGTTGCGGGCAAGGTCTGTCGGTGTGGTGGAAGGGGTCCGAGTTGGGCAGCGGGCCAAAAGGTGTTGCTGCAAGATGAGGTGTTGTTTCCAAAGATCAGCACTTCGGTCTTGTCCATGCGGAGCTTCAGACAGTTGGCCTTCATTCAGTTGCTGACATTCTCATGCAATTGTGGAAATTGGTCTTTGAGGTGGTGGGGACTACTGAGAGTGAGAGTATGAGCTGGGTATCAGAGTAGGCTATGATGTTGAGATCGTGGGTTCCACCAATGTCAGCCATAGGTGTTGTGTAGGTGTTGAAGAGGGTGGGGCTGAGGGCTGAACCTTGAGGGATGCTGCAAATGGTGCTCTTGGGTTCCGAGGTAAAGGTAGGTAGGCAGATTCTCTGAGTTCGGCCCATGAGGAACAGTGCAATCCATCTGAGTGCGTTTCCCTGGATCCCGGTGTGGTGCAGTCTCTTGATGAGTGTGTGGTGGGATACAGTGTCAAATGTTGCGGAGAGGTTGAGGAGAATCGGAGCTGCTGATTTGCCCCTGTCGAGTAGGGTGCAGATGTCTTCAGTGGCAGCGATCAGGGCGGTCTCTGTGTCGTGATTGGCTCGGAAACCAGATTGAGAGGCATCTGGCAGGTTGTTTCTCTCCAGATCTTCGGTGAGCTGCTGGTTGAGGATCTTTTCTAAGACTCTAGCAGGAAAAGGGAGCAGCAAGATGGGGTAGAAATTCTGGAGTTCACTCGGGTCTGCAGAGGTTTTCTTGAGGAGAGGTCCAACTTCTGCGTGTTTCCATGTGTCGGCAAAGGTGCCTGTGGCAATGGATGCGTTAAGGATGGTGGTAAGATGGCGGCTGAAATCTTTACTCCCTAGGTTGAAGAGGTGGTGGGGGCAGGGGTCCGTGGGTGCTCCCCAGTGGATGGATTTCATAATTACAGGAAAAGATAAATGGTGCAAAAAATATACAATGGGATTTTAATTACTGTAACTTGAAATCATAGTTTATATTTAGCAGAAATTAAAAAAAGAAAAAAAATATATATATATATACAGGGAGTGCAGAATTATTAGGCAAATTAGTATTTTGACCACATCATCCTCTTTATGCATGTTGTCTTACTCCAAGCTGTATAGGCTCCAAAGCCTACTACCAATTAAGCATATTAGGTGATGTGCATCTCTGTAATGAGAAGGGGTGTGGTCTAATGACATCAGCACCCTATATCAGGTGTGCATAATTATTAGGCAACTTCCTTTCCTTTGGCAAAATGGGTCAAAAGAAGGACTTGACAGGCTCAGAAAAGTCAAAAATAGTGAGATATCTTGCAGAGGGATGCAGCACTCTTAAAATTGCAAAGCTTCTGAAGCGTGATCATCGAACAATCAAGCGTTTCATTCAAAATAGTCAACAGGGTCGCAAGAAGCGTGTGGAAAAACCAAGGCGCAAAATAACTGCCCATGAACTGAGAAAAGTCAAGCGTGCAGCTGCCACGATGCCACTTGCCACCAGTTTGGCCATATTTCAGAGCTGCAACATCACTGGAGTGCCCAAAAGCACAAGGTGTGCAATACTCAGAGACATGGCCAAGGTAAGAAAGGCTGAAAGACGACCACCAGTGAACAAGACACACAAGCTGAAACCTCAAGACTGGGCCAAGAAATATCTCAAGACTGATTTTTCTAAGGTTTTATGGACTGATGAAATGAGAGTGAGTCTTGATGGGCCAGATGGATGGGCCCGTGGCTGGATTGGTAAAGGGCAGAGAGCTCCAGTCCGACTCAGACGCCAGCAAGGTGGAGGTGGAGTACTGGTTTGGGCTGGTATCATCAAAGATGAGCTTGTGGGGCCTTTTCGGGTTGAGGATGGAGTCAAGCTCAACTCCCAGTCCTACTGCCAGTTCCTGGAAGACACCTTCTTCAAGCAGTGGTACAGGAAGAAGTCTGCATCCTTCAAGAAAAACATGATTTTCATGCAGGACAATGCTCCATCACACGCGTCCAAGTACTCCACAGCGTGGCTGGCAAGAAAGGGTATAAAAGAAGGAAATCTAATGACATGGCCTCCTTGTTCACCTGATCTGAACCCCATTGAGAACCTGTGGTCCATCATCAAATGTGAGATTTACAAGGAGGGAAAACAGTACACCTCTCTGAACAGTGTCTGGGAGGCTGTGGTTGCTGCTGCACGCAATGTTGATGGTGAACAGATCAAAACACTGACAGAATCCATGGATGGCAGGCTTTTGAGTGTCCTTGCAAAGAAAGGTGGCTATATTGGTCACTGATTTGTTTTTGTTTTGTTTTTGAATGTCAGAAATGTATATTTGTGAATGTTGAGATGTTATATTGGTTTCACTGGTAATAATAAATAATTGAAATGGGTATATATTTGTTTTTTGTTAAGTTGCCTAATAATTATGCACACCTGATATAGGGTGTTGATGTCATTAGACCACACCCCTTCTCATTACAGAGATGCACATCACCTAATATGCTTAATTGGTAGTAGGCTTTCAAACCTATACAGCTTGGAGTAAGACAACATGCATAAAGAGGATGATGTGGTCAAAATACTCATTTGCCTAATAATTCTGCACTCCCTGTGTATATATATATATATATATATATACACACACACACACACACACACACATCTTTAAAAAAAAGAATGCAAAAGGCATATGAAAAGTACAGCAATCACATCTATCCTGGCAATGAAGTGCACTTCTTTCAAAAAGCCATTCACTGCAAGATGCACAAAGGTTAAAGTGACGTTATAGCTGGGTGACAGTGTCAGTTACAACATAACCAAAAATACCACTGAAACTTATCAGTTATAGTTAACTGAAGTAACTAAGTCTCGACCTGCAGTAACTATAACTCACTCTCCCACCATGCACATTATTGTCATAAATGTAATTTTAGAAATCATCAGTGATGTTATCAATGCCGTCATTGTACAAGTTATGAGTGATGCAATATGTAACAGTATGAGAAGTGCATGGCGAGGGCGTGAGTTATAGTTATTTGTTATGATGTTAAGAATGCTGTTATTGAACATGTCTTGAGAGATGTACTATATGAGGGTATAAACCATGCACGGCAAGGGTGCGAGTGACAGTTACTTCAGGATGCAAATTAAAGGGAACACTCCACAGCCTGTCTGAAGTTCATCTGAAGTATTCTGGCCATCAAAGCCCTTGCTCAAAAGATGTCTCTGAGAATTTAAGGAAAACCAATTACCTGCATTAAGGCGTTTTGCTAAACTCCCTACATGATAAATAGGCTTTATATGCAACCTCGTTCTCATTTTCTTGAATATAAGTAGCAGCTAAGGGCCTCATTGCAACCATCTTAAACCCAACCTGGATGTTACAGCTCCTTCAATGGACACCTACCTACCAGCTAGGGGAGGCTGGGACACATTTTAGCAAGAGGATATAGCTAACAACCACAATCAATTTGTGGACAAGCATAAATATGTGATGCCTCATGTGGTTAAGCCTACTTAGAGCCAACATGGTACCTATGAGGGAAAGTGATCATGGAAAGTGGTTAGTGGCAGGATAGTGCGTCCCAAACTCTCACCCTCCTCATGTGGCTTGGATCATCATTGGGTTTGCACCTATGTGGAAAATGGACTTCTGCTTGCTCAACAGTAGGCCATGTGGTACTGATTAGTCAATGAATGTGAGAAAGTAGCCTCTTTCTAGCCTTGTTACCCCCACTTTTGGCCTGTTTGTGAGTGTATGTCAGGGTGTTTTCACTGTCTCACTGGGATCCTGCTAGCCAGGGCCCAGTGCTCATAGTGAAAACCCTATGTTTTCAGTATGTTTGTTATGTGTCACTGGGACCCTGCTAGTCAGGACCCCAGTGCTCATAAGTTTGTGGCCTATATGTATGTGTTCCCTGTGTAGTGCCTAACTGTCTCACTGAGGCTCTGCTAACCAGAACCTCAGTGGTTATGCTCTCTCATTTCTTTCAAAATTGTCACTAACAGGCTAGTGACCAATTTTACCAATTTACATTGGCTTACTGGAACACCCTTATAATTCCCTAGTATATGGTACTGAGGTACCCAGGGTATTGGGGTTCCAGGAGATCCCTATGGGCTGCAGCATTTCTTTTACCACCCATAGGGAGCTCTGACAATTCTTACACAGGCCTGCCACTGCAGCCTGAGTGAAATAACGTCCACGTTATTTCACAGCCATTTTACACTGCACTTAAGTAACTTATAAGTCACCTATATGTCTAACCTTTACCTGGTAAAGGTTAGGTGCAAAGTTACTTAGTGTGAGGGCACCCTGGCACTAGCCAAGGTGCCCCCACATTGTTCAGAGCCAATTCCCTGAACTTTGTGAGTGCGGGGACACCATTACACGCGTGCACTACATATAGGTCAATACCTATATGTAGCTTCACAATGGTAACTCCGAATATGGCCATGTAACATGTCTAAGATCATGGAATTGCCCCCTCTATGCCATCCTGGCATTGTTGGCACAATTCGATGATCCCAGTGGTCTGTAGCACAGACCCTGGTACTGCCAAACTGCCTTTCCTGGGGTTTCACTGCAGCTGCTGCTGCTGCCAACCCCTCAGACAGGTTTCTGCCCCCCTGGGGTCAAGCCAGGCTTATCCCAGGATGGCAGAACAAAGGACTTCCTCTGAGAGAGGGTGTCACACCCTCTCCCTTTGGAAAATGGTGTGAAGGCAGGGGAGGAGTAGCCTCCCCCAGCCTCTGGAAATGCTTTCTTGGGCACAGATGTGCCCAATTCTGCATAAGCCAGTCTACACCGGTTCAGGGACCCCTTAGCCCCTGCTCTGGCGCGAAACTGGACAAAGGAAAGGGGAGTGACCACTCCCCTGACCTGCACCTCCCCTGGGAGGTGTCCAGAGCTCCTCCAGTGTGCTCCAGACTTCTGCCATCTTGGAAACAGAGGTGCTGCTGGCACACTGGACTGCTCTGAGTGGCCAGTGCCACCAGGTGACGTCAGAGACTCCTTGTGATAGGCTCCTTAAGGTGTTGCTAGCCTATCCTCTCTCCTAAGTAGCCAAACCCTCTTTTCTGGCTATTTAGGGTCTCTGTCTCTGGGGAAACTTTAGATAACGAATGCAAGAGCTCATCCGAGTTCCTCTGCATCTCTCTCTTCACCTTCTGCCAAGGAATCGACTGCTGACCGCGCTGGAAGCCTGCAAACCTGCAACATAGTAGCAAAGACGACTACTGCAACTCTGTAACGCTGATCCTGCCGCCTTCTCGACTGTTTTCCTGCTTGTGCATGCTGTGGGGGTAGTCTGCCTCCTCTCTGTACCAGAAGCTCCGAAGAAATCTCCCGTGGGTCGACGGAATCTTCCCCCTGCAACCGCAGGCACCAAAAAGCTGCATTACCGGTCCCTTGGGTCTCCTCTCAGCACGACGAGCGAGGTCCCTCGAATCCAGCGACTCTGTCCAAGTGACCCCCACAGTCCAGTGACTCTTCAGTCCAAGTTTGGTGGAGGTAAGTCCTTGCCTCACCTCGCTGGGCTGCATTGCTGGGAACCGCGACTTTTGCAGCTACTCCGGCCCCTGTGCACTTCCGGCGGAAATCCTTCGTGCACAGCCAAGCCTGGGTCCACGGCACTCTAACCTGCATTGCACGACTTTCTAAGTTGGTCTCCGGCGACGTGGGACTCCTTTGTGCAACTTCGGCGAGCACCGTTTCACGCATCCTCGTAGTGCCTGTTTCTGGCACTTCTCCGGGTGCTACCTGCTGCTGAGAGGGCTCCTTGTCTTGCTCGACCTCCCCTCTCTCTCCTGGTCCAATTTGCGACCTCCTGGTCCCTCCAGGGCCACAGCAGCGTCCAAAAACGCTAACCGCACGATTTGCAGCTAGCAAGGCTTGTTGGCGTTCTTTCGGCGGGAAAACACTTCTGCACGACTCTCCACGGCGAGAGGGATCCGTCCACCAAAGGGGAAGTCTCTAGCCCTTTTCGTTCCTGCAGAAACCGCAGCTTCTTCTGTCCAGTTGAAGCTTCTTTGCACCCGCAGCTGGCATTTCCTGGGCATATGCCCATCTCCGACTTGCTTGTGACTTTTGGACTTGGTCCCCTTGTTCCACAGGTATCCTAGATTGGAAATCCACAGTTGTTGCATTGTTGGTTTGTGTCTTTCCTGCATTATTCCTCTAACACAACTTCTTTGTCCTTAGGGGAACTTTGGTGCACTTTGCACTCACTTTTCAGGGTCTTGGGGAGGGTTATTTTTCTAACTCTCACTATTTTCTAATAGTCCCAGCGACCCTCTACAAGGTCACATAGGTTTGGGGTCCATTCGTGGTTCGCATTCCACTTTTGGAGTATATGGTTTGTGTTGCCCCTATCCCTATGTTTCCCCATTGCATCCTATTGTAACTATACATTGTTTGCACTGTTTTCTAAGACTATACTGCATATTTTTGCTATTGTGTATATATATCTTGTGTATATTTCCTATCCTCTCACTGAGGGTACACTCTAAGATACTTTGCATATTGTCATAAAAATAAAGTACCTTTATTTTTAGTATAACTGTGTATTGTGTTTTCTTATGATATTGTGCATATGACACTAAGTGGTACTGTAGTAGCTTCACACGTCTCCTAGTTCAGCCTAAGCTGCTCTGCTAAGCTACCATTATCTATCAGCCTAAGCTCGTAGACACCCTATACACTAATAAGGGATAACTGGGCCTGGTGCAAGGTGCAAGTACCCCTCGGTACTCACTACAAGCCAGTCCAGCCTCCTACAATGAATAACAAAGTATCAACATGACAGATGATCACAGAGTTTGAAACCGAACTATGGCCCTAGGAATCCCTAAACACTCAGCACAACGCCAAATACAAAACTCCTGAAGTATTAGAAAATACCCAATCTACAACAATGGGCACACAAAATACATTTTTAGTAATGATGCGTTGACAGGCACCTTGGTATTGTTATATAGAACTCCCATAACCTTGATCTTCATTTACTGATGAATCTATATGACCCATGGGTTTATCGCATGGAGTAAGGTATTTACAGAATAAGACGCGAAGAGTTTGATTGACACACCCTGTTTTTCTTTGAAAGCTGTGGAAGTGGGAACCGCATTAACATTGTAATACCTAAATTTAAAGGTGATATACATCTGATTGTTTAAGGGGGCACTGAGTGGGATATATAGCAGGACAGGCATTGGAAGTAAGAAGAAGTAGGAATTTGTATTAGTCTGGACACTAGAAATGTAGACATCACAAGCTTTAAAAGTCTGATCCAGGTCTGTTTTCCCTTCCGTAAGAATGTGTTCCTCAACAGAAATAGGCCCTTGAAGAGGAAGACGGAATCATGAGTATGTTATCATTGATCAGGAGGATAATTCATTTTTCGCATCAAAGTTGGAAGTTTAAAGTGAGTTCAGTGACTCGTTTCAATGGTAGAAACGAAATGTTCGACAGCAATCTCTCACAGCCTCTGGTAAGACTCTCAGTACATGTGGTTACATCAACATTACAGCTGCATAGGTGTAAATACACAAATTGCAGACCACAAATTCTCAAACCAAACCACATTAAATAGAACATGTTTTTAAATTTATGAAATATTAAATTGAATAAACGAATATATAAAATGCAATGGCAAAGTTTAAAGCAGAATAAAGCAAAGATCACATCATGATAGCCTCTGGTAAGGCTCTCAGTATATGTAATCACATCAATATAACAGTAGCATAAGGACAAATAATTAAGAAACATTTAACATACAGCTCAATTTGAGGTTAGTCGGCTAAGAGGCCTGGGCGAAACCTTCGATGTGAGCTACCTTCCAGTGCAACATGCATACAGGACAATTACTAAAATAGGGAGATGCCTTCCAAACTGTAGCTATAATCAAAACCTATACTAAAAGTGAATTTAGCTTTTTTCTTTTGATTTCACAACAATGAAAACATATCACCAATGGTATCACTTGTATATGACACAAATCCTCAGCAGACACGTTTTGCGTATAAACACTTTATCAAGGCTATCTGCACATACTACCTGTCTCATTTTTTTGCTTAACGTGTCACCTTAAGAATCTCAAATAAGAAGAAACATGTCAATTTTAGGATTTAGTTTAGCAACTTTAATGCATTCAGTTATTGTTGATTGTACAAAGCCTCTAAAAAAGCAGCTCTATGTGGTGCATGAGTCGACCTGCACAGATTGTGAAATCAAAAAGAATGAGCTGGTATTACACTTGCAAAGGGAAACGAGCATTGCCAAGACCAGTAGCTTTCGCCTTTGTTGAATCTTTTGGCTTTGTCAATGTTTTTTTCACATGTTTTTTACACGTTGCACAGCAGTTGAAAGAAGAAAAAAAAGGACCTGCAGGAGCCTGCAGTAGAAGGACACTGGACACCAGAAGCAGTACTTGGTCCAGGCTCCATGGCAGGACAAAGACTTGAAGCCCAAGAGAAAGAAAGAGGCGAGGAGGAGGCGCTGACCAGCAAGGAAACAGGAGTGACGTGGAAGTCAACGGTAAGTAAAGTGACGTGGGAGCCAGCCAATGGTATGTAAAGGTAAATAATTGGCAGGCTCCAATTCCCTTTTAAGATTTTTTTTATTCGAATACAAGCGATTTCGCAAGCACAGTGCAAGTGCTGTGCAGGTGAAACCTAAATTTCACTCTACAATCTGCAAGTCAGATTCTAGAAACCTCAAAACCCACAGATGATTGTGATATTATTTTGTGACTAATCTTAATAAATGCTTAATTGAATCTTGCACTCTACTGTGCAGTGCAGTCAAGTAGTATTTATTGTAATTTCATGTATAAAGCACTTACTACCCTGACAAGGTGCTGAAGCCCTTTGCACCAGACAGCATGCGAAATCAGAACCAAATGTCACCGGCTAGTCCAGTGCAATTAGTTATTGGAATTAGTCTTGTGCACTCAAGCAAACCATTCCATGCACTCACTCCAGTTTAGAAGTGTGTCTGTGTACTCAGCTAAGTATGGAGAAAAATCACCTCCATCAATTAGAAAGTCAATGGTTTACGAGCTGCAATGGAGGCTACAGGCTCAGCAGTACGAAACACTTGCACATATGTAACATTTGGAATAATGTTTAAGTTTCTCAGCAGAACTAAAAAGTCCTTCCTTTTCTTTTTGCTGCTTTGGCAATGCAGCTTCTGGAACTGCTCACTGTGCAGAACTATATAAATAACTTGCAGACTCAAGTCACTTGAAGACTGATATTATGTTTGGCTATGTCTTCAACACAAAGTTCCACCTTTTACTAAACCTAGCTGTTTCTACCCTAACAAACCCCATTATTTTATCAATTTCTCACCAAAAGGGGTAAGTTCACTGGGGTGCAACAGGTGTACGTGCCAGCTGTTTGCACCTGTGGGACACTTTTTTTTATAACTTAAGTGGCTGCAAACTCTTGTAGGGACCCTATTGTGACATGGAAAGCACCAGCACAACATATGCTCAGAGGTATTTCCCTCATTTGCATGGGGGCAGGATTCCCTGCAAATGAGAGAAGCATTTGCACATGCACTGTGGGTGCGAAGCTGAATAAGCTGTTAGAATGCACACCGATAACGAGCCATATAGAAGTGACGCACAAGGAATGCGCCCCAGATGGCACCCATTATGATGGAAGGAACCTAGAACGGTTTCCCTCTAAGTGTCTCCTTGCAAGCAGGTGCAGTCATTCACTCACACTCACTCTGAGGAGGGTCCTCTGCCTGCAGCCAAAGGTAGACCAGACAACTTCAAATAGTTGTGTGCTGTTCACAAGGCAAGCACACGTTTGCACCTGCACTCTGACCAGGGCATTGACTGTAATGTGACTGTAAAAGAATGCACTGTCCCAGGGAGCTGCTGGCACACCCAGTTAAGGGTGCACCGCTGTTCAGAGTGGGACAGTGAGTCCTATCTGTAATACAGCCTCAGGTTTCCATATGCTAATGGCACAAGCCTGTAATAGTCATCAAGAAATCAAGGCATTCAGTATCTTTAATTGGAGAGGAACTATGCTTTATTTTCACCACACCTTCCTCTCTGGTGTCAATTTTGTTCTACCTTTAAGGAACCTGTGTCAATTCCACTATTAAGAAAAGCTAATCACGAACACAGCCAATGTAGCTAATTGCCAACCTGTATCATAACTGCATTACTTTACCAAATTCCTGGATAAGGCAAGCAGTCAAATGCAAAATTCTAGTTTTTTTTCTACTGACTTCACACATGCCAGGAGACTGAGTCAGTGGTAGCTGCTGCTATGTACAGCTTGGGGTCCATAAAAACGGCTGCAGCTCTGGTCTAATTTGATTTATTGGTAGCTTTCAACACAGTTGCCCAACAGCTTCTTATAGCTTTTCTATACTCAACTAGCATTATGGATACAAGCACACAGACTTGATCACACCATTACAAGATTAAATGGTGGCTTAGTTTGCCTCATCACTGGTCCAGTCAAGCTTTGACTTGTGTACTTCCCCGCGGTTTGGCCCTCTGGGTTCTTTTCCAATGTATATGTGTTTCTCAAACATAGAGATAGCCAGTGGCTGTGTACTAAGATGGTGCGCACTTCCAAAAAATGTTTTCTTCTTTGCTGGTATTAAAATCCAAAAAAGTACATATTATTGACAGTTAGACATATATATAGTATACAGAGTGCCAGAGTGGCTCCACACCCAGCCACAAGGTGTGTAGATTGTGATCACGAAGGTCCACAATGAATGAATTAAGTTGAAAGAACCACGGCACATCCAAGCATTCCAAATGTAAGTCCTTTATTCTTCTTGGGTATTCAATGAAAACAGCAAACTTTGTACCAATCCATGTATATACAGCCGACACGTGTTTCGTCGTGAAAACGACTTTTTCAAGGCTGTGAAACAATATCCAAAACATATCATGGTCAGCCAATAGTTCCAATGCCTAGTGTACGATCTTTGCCATCACCAAAAAAATGTACCCCTCCTTTTATGTTAGGTGGGTTAGCAAATAACCGATTGGTGCTCGCCTAGATTGCCAGAGAAAGGAATAATAGGCATGCTGAATGGATATAGCCCATCAATAAGAATTTAATGGAGTGAGTCGTTGTATCACCCAGTGTACAAGATTACAAAAATGCATATCAATGACCCTAGTGGCGAACAAACAAGAGGAGGAGAGAAGATATCTGTATAGAAGGTTTGATTCATTACCAAGGTGTACCGTCAAATATATATTGATATATCTACACATGTGATAAGCAACTTCTACACCGAATATTACAAGACGACCATATTGTGACACAGATCAAATAACTTACAGTCTTTAATGAGGTATGATTCTTGAGTATAATCCTTGGTGGTTCTTTTATTGCTTCTTTTAATACCCAAGAAGAATAAAGGACTTACATTTGGAATGCTTGGATGTGCCGTGGTTCTTTCAACTTATATGTGTTTCTCTTCTGGCATTCCTGATCAAATCGCTTAGCATTACATTTTGCTGACTACACCTTGGTCCTCCCTCGGGCTTCTGACAGACATGGGCACCAACTCCGATATCTTTAAGGGCAGCTTGAGTTCTGTAGATTGGCTTTGCTAACTGTCTGAAAATGAATGGTGCAAGATAGAAATCCTGGTTCAGGTTCAGGAGATCTGCTTTGGTCTACAGTCATGAACTATGACCCGTAGGAACATTCACATTAAAATCCATATTTTAAATAATGCTGGGGATAGATCGACTGAGAATTATGCATAATCCTGCAGGTCAAGGCTCTGATCAGCTCTTCATTTTTACAACTACTTACTAAAGTGATTTAGTGTGCCAACCTTTCTGGGGGGCTTTGTACTGCAATTTCTGTAAAACAGTTTATTTAGGCAGGCTGCAACTGATGCAAAATGTGGCAACCTATATTTTATCGAAACCTTGAGACTCAGATCATATTAACGCTGCCTTAGTCTCTCTGCATTCACTGCCTGTACATAGTTGCAGTAAACACTGGGCTCTCCCTTGGGTTCACAAGGAAATGACCAACAAGCCATTGTTCCTTCTGTGCTCTGGGGCCACCCAGTGCACACGAGACGGAGCCTCTGTTCCCACACTACTTTAGGCCATCAAACACCAGGTTGTCAATGGGTGGCAGACAATTCTCACTACAGATTGCCAGGCGTTGGAGTTGGTTTCCAGGAGCAAACAAACAAGCTGACAACTTCAGAACGACATGGCCTTGTCAAAACCAGCTATAAACCTGCCTATAGGTCTAACCATGCTCTATACTGCCATCACACCCATACCACTCTGATGCACCCCCTGCTTTTAAATGTCCGTAAATGGGGACTCGAACCATCTTTTTCAATCCTGCGGCATTATGGTGGTTCTATTACGATACAACCAAATAGAAAGAGAAAAAACATACGGGAGCCTCTGTTTAGTTTGCCATCACAATCAACTGCTCCAAACTCCCTCTCTCCCCCGTTTCTTCACTGCGTTCCAGGTAATCCCGCCTCTCAGACACAATAATTAAAGGCAGACATGACAAGCAAGTGACGTGAGGAGATGACGTGGGTCACCTTGCTCGCGCACAGGTAGAAGAGAAATTACAAATGTTCTTCTTCCATTTCCATGAAGTCTAATTAATGTCTCGCTTCTCAGCTCGAGGCTCTTCTGAACCCAGCAGCCTGCAATATCGGTCAAGGTGACGAGAGGCCGCCTGCCACCAGGAGCTGGTTGACTCTCCACTGGCTGCTTAAGAAGTGACCTTTTACCTCAAACCTCAGAGTGTGAGCTCATCCGCAGGCTGGCTCCAGATGTCTGTGGCCTTACTCTGAGCGGCACAGCGGAAACGTGCCTCGGATACCTCCCGCAGAGCCATCCTTTACAGCCCACATTTCAGAGATCAGAGGAAGCCGAGAGGTTACTAAAGGGTCCAAACTTTCCAACAAAGTTACATAAACAACCTGTTATTACAGCCGTTGCACATGAAGGTTGTTACATGTAAATACCAAATATTTTCTGTACATTACTGAATGGTCAACAAGAAAGTGAATCCTACAATTGCTTTCAAGAACAATTACAGTTTCATTCTCAAACAATTATCGGAGAAAAGATACTCCAGAGCACGGGTACGTTTCTCACAGTAAAATATCATAAACACATTAATCATACTGGTAGTGTTTTATAAACTAGCGATCTGTACATAGCTTTAATTTAGCAACAAACTCATTAAATTTGCAGGAGAGCTCCGATCTATTAGCTTTGTCAATGCTGGATTATATTTACTTTACAGTTCTAAAATGGAAGTTTCATCTGTGTACTCCAAATATTCATATAAACCACAGCAAAGAATAGGTAAAAAACGAGCGAGAAAAAGTTATCCAAGTAAGAGCGTTTCTACAAACGGCACAAAGGAGCTTGAGATGTACAGAAAACTCTGTAGGTTACAGATTTCAGAAGAATTTCAGGAGCAGAGGGGACCGAGAGCCTGCCGCAGATGCCTGCGTGGTAGTGTTAGCGCACTTGCCATTGGGTTGTGTGATGTGATCAGGACGGTGTCCTGGAATAAAGCTAATGCACCTGCTGCGCTTTTCACCTGCCTTCTGCGCAAGGGCGTGTCTGTCTAACCTGCTCGTCACACATTAATAACAGTAGTACTGTAGTTTAAATTGATAATGTGCTTGAAGAAGGTTGGGGATTCTGATCCCTGTAGGGTAGATCAGAGAGAACGAGGGGAGTTTGAGCCTGCTGCACAGCTCGTATTAGAATCTGCAGTCTAGTTACTTTGGCACGCTTTGCTTGATGTGTACATTTGTGCATATCCTGCAGATCTGCAGGGTTAACTTGGCTATTAAGCCTTCTTTGGTCCACACAATGACTACATTTGGACATGACAACAGATGATGTTCAAATTTGGGCGACCTGTGAGGTTTCTTTTTTTTATTCTACCTACACTCCCTTCACAAATCCCCACCAAAAACAGAAAAAACGTCCTCAAACATTTAGAGGAATGGATTTTAGGAATTAAAATAATAAGTAAAATAAATATAATTTATTCAAAAATTTGTTAATAATCTTAAAACGAATGTCCGGCTCAGCTCTGGACTGCAGACTAGCCCAATTTATGCATCCAACCCAATCTGTCTTCCACGTCCTGTACTGCAGAGAAGGTAGCATTTTATTGCATATGCCTTTGAATATGCTAAAGAAATGATCACCTTGAGCCATCTACTTTAGGTAGAGGTAGAAGTTGGGGGTGGGGGGAGACTCTGATTAACTAAACCAAAAGTGAAAAATAATGAGTCTACCTGTCTGAAAGCGGACGTTCTTTGTAGAAAAATAGAAAGAGCTCGGAAGAGATAGATCTAATGAATCACACATCTTTTCCTGATAAAAAAAAGAGAGGGAAAAAGAGGAAGAACTAGATCCTGAGAGAGTTAAAAGGCCCCAGTTTTCTCCTAACATATGCCCTGAAGAGATCCCTACCAAGAAAAACAAACTTTAGAGCTAAGAACTACAAGAAAACTGATCAAGGGCCAGAAAGGGAGTCTTTTGAAGAACCTCAATCAACAAAGGCACATCCCAGAAAGGAATCATGTGAACAAAAGGCCTTCTTGGTGGAAAACGTTTAGGTCTAGCTGTTAGGTAATCAATTAATTGAAGAACTCCTAATGGCCCTAACAGCTGTCCACTGACTATGTAAAGATGCAACTGCAATCCCCAAAAGAAAACTATCCCTCGGGAATTCCAGTAGCTTACCCCTTTCGTAGGAGGAAGATACAAAATGTTCTGAACTACCCAAGGAACTGACATGCCTCTGATGCCTTTCATAAACTTTCAAAATGTTCTGCCTTCTTGAATTCTAGATAGACATTACAATATTATATATTATCCTAAAGCTACTAACCTTTGCCTCTTAATCGCCAAAGCCCCGAGGACAGTGGGTGATTAATCTTCTCTGATATCTGGGAGAAACTTCAGGGGAGATGGAGAAACTAGAAAAATCCATGGATTTTTCTCACCACTAGCTGGAGGAGCAGTGAGAAACAAGAATGGTGGCTTCAATAAGGAGCTACCAAGAAAGGAGCACCCAAGAGAACTTGCACCTGCTCCTCTCAGATCTTGCTAAGACCTTTACTGCAAAACACAAAGGGGGAAAGGAAAAAGAACAAAAGAAGCCCCCCACCGGCCAACCAAAGCTCACCACATTCATCCACCAGGCTTCTTGATATGTTGGATTTAACAATAGTCTGGTGAAAAGAGCATCCTGGAGAGAGGCAAAGAGGCTCAAATATTGATCCTAAACCTCTTCTGAATTCCCTAAACCGAAGACAGCGGAGAATCATTGATAATGATGATGCGAAACAGTAACTCAGCCTGTCTGCACACCCATTCTGCCTCACCAGACATTTTGATCATTTATCTCTTTTAGAGAGAGATTTGTTTCAGCCTAAGTCCCTATTAACTCTGCACGCTAGGCTAGGAGGGGGACTCTGGTGCCTACTAGGTGATGTACATAGGACTTTGTGACCTGATTGTTTGAAAATAAGACTGCCAAGTTTAGGTGATGAGGGGCAAAGAACAGTAGGGCTATGGAACTGCAGCCAGTTCCTTCCAACTGAACGATGTAGCCTGCTCTGAACTGGAGCACGAACCCAGAGCTGAGAGACTTCCCAATGTGGCAGCCATGCCAAAACAGCTTGCATCTCTTGGAACTGTTACTGAGATAGGAAGGGACAAAGATACTTTGATGCTCGGACTGGAAGGAACTAACAACCATTACATCTTCAGGGTAAGGATTGGGAAAGGAGAACTAAAGTTTTGTAGTTTTTAGGTCTCAGTTCTAGACGGTGTGCATGCGTTGTCTCGAAACGAGACCTGCTGTATCTACTTCGTGGGCCTACAGCCCACCCATAGGCTTCCCATTTGCTGGCACCATTGTCGCTCTAATTTTTGCTCTCCCCATTTGACAAGGGCATGCCGTGTTTAGCCCTCCCCGAGAGAACCAGCCAAGTACTGTAATCCTACGCAGCAGCCATTTTTATATTCATTATTTCTTTTAAATGGGTGACAAGTTCACCCCAAAGTAGGAGCGCTGTTGTTTTAATTAGCACCGATTTTCTATGATGTGGCCGGAATTTCTCTAATAGTGAAAGGAAAAAAATTATGAGTAAGAAGGAACCTTTTTTCACCTTGTTTGAATTACGTCTATGTATTTTGATTGTTGTTTCTTGCTACAGACAAACAACATCCCCAGTAACTGAAGTGTCAATGTTTACATTGCCTCTTGGAGACTGTCACCTCTTTTGGGTGCCTGATTACAGCAACTGAAGGTGACCGGTTAACTTTTAAAAAGTGCTTGGCATGGCGCTGCATTGCGTGTGCTGCAATTCTAATAACGTTTGATCTGTTTAAACTAGTTTTGTTGTTGAAATCTGAAATATATGCTGCACATTGTGTGTCAGGTGTGGTTTCTCGATGTGACAAGGATGAAGGGTTGAGTTGATTTAGTGGCTTCAGCTTCGTGATATGGCAGTCACAGCAGATATCAGCAGTGATCACTTAACTTACTGAGCCGTCTGGCTGGCTGTACTGTGTGCTATGAGGATGACTCCAGATAAATCATGTTGGGTGGGCTTGAAGTGGTGCAGTCGCCTCTCCTGTAACAAGCCAGGAACACTGCACTGTTATCAGCTTGCCTTCTCACTGTTTATGCAAATTACATTTGTGGTGTGTGAAAAATGAAGTTCCAAGCAGTGTACTGCCCCACTTACTTGATAAACATACACTCATACATGGATGCCTGTCGAAATTTAGTGTTACAAACAGCAGAGTACATAACATTAAGACGCACTACTCTGAAAAGAGTTTCATAGTAGTAAACACACCTGTTCATCTACTTAAACTTCTTTTGTAAGTCTCTTCTGGCATCTCGACAGCTTTTGATCTGACAGTCATGACTGAATGTATTGAGAAACTGCAAAAGTGACATAATTTAATTTTAAATAAGTAATAAACAAAAGTAAGACAAAAAACACTATGTTATCCATTTTTGTGTAAAATTCTGGTTGTCATAGAGTGCCACTGGGTGACCTGAAAATAGAGAATCATGGCGCATACTACTTCTTTGCTCCACTGGTGTGGCTGGTGACACGTGAAGGCCGCTCTAAGCAGCTGCCTTACCAGAAAAGCCACAAAAGGTTGTGGGGGTTTACCTCCAAAACTGTCTTGTTAGGCGATGGGGAGCATGCGAATGGCAAACTGTAATTTTTCCTGGTGCTCCGAGCATCCCTGTTCCAAAGGTGACTGGGCCAGGTGTGTGCTGCTGCATACAGACATGCTTTGTGCAGAGACCTGTGCACGCACAATGTCGACTGCTCCTAGAGGAGCTGCACTCATGACTTAACCAGCACTCGTGACCTCACCCGCAGTCGTGCATGCGAACAGGGTGGCAGAAAAGAGGAAAGGGAAGTGAGAGAAAATGTGGTAGACGAACCACAAGCAAGAAATAGGTGGAGAAGAAAACTGAACTTCCAAGGAAAAGCAGAATAACAGAATATGGTAGAAAAAGAGATTAAAAGTAATGCAGCAAACCAACAGACAATAATAGGAGATAAGGAGGAAACCACATTTTGAGGAAGAAAAGCGAAAAAGAGACACTAAGTTTAAGGGAGCAAGAGAATGAAAAGGCAAAACAAACTGAATGGAGTCAGGCATGTGAACACAAAAAATACAAGTAAAATAATAAACATTAACTAAGCACTGGCAAAGCCTATAGGAATTGGCTATCGAGCAATCTATAGGAGTTGGCTATGTAAATATATTTGTGTACAGCTCCGGGGCTGCATTTAACTGATGTACACAAATGCATTAACATTGCCAATGCCTATAGCTCTCGGACTGCCAAGACTTCATGGCTTTGCCAGAGCTGGTTTGTTCTTGGATCCCAGTGGAGTAGGATACTATATAAAAAAGATGAAGGCGACCCCATGGGAGTAACAGCAAGTCAGCTGCCATGTCTCTTTGAACCATCAACCATTTTATTACTGGGGCTTTTTGACAGTTGAGATAGGCTCTCCGCTGTTATCTCAGTTTCCCTCGTCTCATTGAAGGCAAGAGGACATTCCCCAGGTCGGTTCTGAACAGGGCTCTTATGAACTATAGATTCTGAACTGGCAGATGATGAGATTTCTGATGAACACCAAAATACATGGCTTCTGTGAGCGTTATACCACAAGGTTTGGTAGAACTACTCTATATCTTTATGTTTTCCAGAAAGAGAGTACTACCGCTTATATTTTCTCTTTGAAGAGTTAGTGAAAACATCTTTTAAATAGATGAAACCTTCCACACACTAGTAGTGGCATACTTCATCACCAGGGCACACGAAGATGAGAATTGACTTTGTTCAGGAGAAATCCATGGAATATTAGGAAATCACAGATTTCCTAACTGCTTTCAGCCCCTTAGAAAAAGAAGTAGCATATATTAGCCTATCGTTGAGATGTGGGAAAACAAACCATCCCTTAGATTGTAGGTTACCCGTCACAGGAGCCAGAGTCCTGGCGAATACTCTTGGAGCTGAAGCCAATCCAAATGGCAGGATACAAAATTGGAACTAGTTCCCAAAGGCAGAAAACTTGATGATTCTGGAAGTAATTCCCAGCGATGGAAAACCTGAGGAATCTTTAATGAGGCTTCACCAGTATGCTAGAAACATTCCTGGAGCTACCAGTAGAAGGAGAGTTTAAAGAGTTACCATCTTAAAAAGTTGGTAAGGTATGAAAGAATTTACGATCTTTAAGTCCAGGATAGGCTGAAATTCTCCTGGAAATTTTGTACCAAAATTATTAATGAGCAGAAAACCTGCCCACTTTTTTCCTAGTATTGGCATAAGGACTGCATTGCCTACCATTTTTTGCAACCCCTGAAGTTTGGGAGGGCACCAATAAGTAGAGGTTGGAACAAGGAAGTAACTTTTTTTTCATAAAAATGAAGGTTTCGGGAGTCTGAGAGGGTTAATTGCCAGACCTTGGAGCACCAAGGAATTCTTCCTTCCACTTTTTCAGGATAGTCGTGATTTGGCTGCTGCTGGAGAGATGGCTAGCTGCAGCAAATACTGTTCAGGAAAGGAACTGCACCAGCCACATCCCCTGTCATTAAAGGGATGAATGGAACTCCTGGATGAAGCTAATTACATGTCTGGTAAAACCCAAAACCTCTCCCTCTGGGTGTGGGTGGGAGGGGGAAGGGCTGGAGTTATCAGCTTATGATCTTCCGCACCGTTGTAAACTAATTCTTCCAATTGGGATCCGAAAGTCTTGATTGCACGACTCACAACAGACTCACAACAGACTCACAACATCCTGTTGGTATAAATGAAGTAAGTAGTCCTATGAGGGTTGTACTTTGATAGCTAGCAAGTTGGAAGCGTTTGAGGCGCTCCCACCTGCTGTTAGATTAATCACTGCCAGTGATTAGCAACTTCAATGTATCAAAGTGCTGAATAAGCAAAGGTCCAGCCTGTTTTGGGGTTAACTTGCAACTTCAGCAAAGCAGAATTTGTCTGGTTGCAGGGAGATGGCCAGCAGCAATTATCCCGAGAGTCCAAGATTTACTAATCTACACTGAGGCGATGTGCACTACCAACACACAGTGCAGCAATGCTCATTGTTAACACAACACTGTGAGCTGGAATTAATCACAGGTGCTACACACGCTTAAGATACGTACCAACGTACTCAATGAGGACCTGAGTGGGGGTTTGGAGCCGTCAGTCAGAGCTGCTTCATTTTACAGCTCATAGATCTCTCCGGAAAAAGAAGCAATCAAGTTTTACATCAGTAAAACTATCACCGTGCAGTACTCGTACTCACTTCTGAGAATCGTTCACATGGGTTTTGCCACCATAGAGTGAAACACAATGGTCCTGGACTGGGAGTCAGGTGGAATTCGTGGAGATTCCCAGCATCCGGAATTGCCATTATTGGTCAATATCTCCACATGGAATTCTGCCTTTTACAAGTTAGACCCCACAAAACTGGCAATACCTGTTTTGAGTGGTTTAATCCCCCCTTTTATCACCTGCTTTAAACAGGTAGTAAGTGGGAGCAGTGGCTTTCCTGGGCGAAGGGACTGGGAGCTCGGAGGGTAGGGGAGGGAAATCGAGTAGATCTGGCATGGACAACCAGGTGTGGGAACAGCAGATGAGTTGTGATCATGCAGAGGGGTATCCCACCCAGGGACACTACTTTGTGGGGCACATTATGTCTGGTCTTTGTGAAAAGGGGCCCCGCAGAGACAGAGTTTTAATTGTAGCGAGCTGTCCCTGGTGGTAAAGTCCCAAATTAACCCACTTACTGTTGCCATGGTCGACAGCTCGTCATTTCAGAGAGTCAGAGTTTGAGGACACATCGGGCACAACTCCCTCTCCTGAGCCCTGCAGCAACTAATAATCAGGGGGAAAGCCTCTGCCTAGCAATGAGTATGGGTGCTCTATTTTTGCCACTAAACCCTTTAAGGATTTACCCTCCAGGTCCCAGTCCCGAGTAGACCCTTGAAACATTACAGGTCGGAACGTACACATTGCCACAGGGGAGCATTGTAATCTTTGAAAAATCCTGGTGGGGCAGATACAACATCCAAAAACGCTTGCCTCTGTCTCAGAGAACATTGTGTCTGTTCTCTTCACCTACCCCAGGGACACACTGAGTTATAGTGGAACAAATGAGCTGCACCAGCGTGGCATGATCCAGTTGCATAAAATCTTATTTTAGACTTGAACTCCCACGAAGAGTTTACAATTTTTAAAATGAGGATTTAGTCTAGACTTAAAATTGAGCGATGAAGACTTTCATGTACTAATAACTATTTCACAGTGTACACTATATTCCCTAGTGATGGTTTTTCTGAAACTATACGTTCAACTCAATCAGATGATTTATTTTTTATTAACGCTTCAATGTAGTATGACATCATTATACTGAACAAAGAAGAGAATCCGCGCGATGGGTATGTTTTATGTGGAACACTATTGATTTATTAAACTGTTCCAGATGAATATGAAATGAATGCTGGGGAGGCACTGGCTCGTGGTTATTTACAGTGCAAGATTCTAACCTTTGCTAGCATAATACGAACTCAACCCCTTTTGTGTACAACTCCTTTGGTGACGGAAGCATGCGGACCAGAATGTCCAAATGTTTTTCAAGTACCAGGGAGGAGTCACAAAGGGGTGGCTCCGTCGCAATGGCGAAGGAGCGTCGCTTCCCTGGCTAAGCCAAGAGCTGAAAGATAAACCGACAATGAAATCTTGTTTTATCTTGCAGCCGGTGGCTCAGCCAGCAGCATGAGAAGGGAGGGACGGGGGAGGAGGAGAGAGGGCACCTAAGTGCACATCGGTGTTTGGCCGTCTCACTAAGATGATGCAGCCCAAGTTATGTCAATATTCAGCTGTTTCAAATGTGAACATTTGTGAGCATTTAAGAGGTGATGAGTAGAGACAGGGCACCAACATGAAGGACACCTCATGAGAAACTGACAGTGACTTTCAAACGTACAATCAAGAAACCGATCAAGTAAACATTGAGGATTAGAGCATGTTGTCTACAAAGGTCAAGACATCACTTCAATCATGAAAGAAAGATGGGCGTGCCAAGAGTACTCAACCAGGCTGCTTTAAGGAGAGAAAACCTACTTTTTAGAGCTTAACAGAATGCCAAGAAAACCCATGCCACGGAAACGGAAGTGACTGTGTTATACCAGCCTCTCTCGAAGTGCTGGGGTCCATCAGTGACTGCTCTCACTTTTCCTAGGCAGGGAGCCTCTTCCACGATTGCTTCTCCCACAGCTCTTCTAAGGTGTCATGCTATGTTGATCAAATATTTCACTATGAAACCACAATGCTACGGTTTTGCATTTTGAAACGGCTAGTTAGTTGCATTTGTAACTATAGTGACTCACTAACCTACAACAGACCATTTTATCTGATGCATGGTCCTGAAAAATTGCAAAAATAAATAAATGGACCATCTGGCAAAATAAATTCTATGTGAACTAACATAACAGATGCAATGGTGCTTTTTTGGAACATGTATCTTATTTGAAACTAAAGACCGCTGATCTTATTTGTGGTGTGAGATCACTAATAATTTTCTTGAGGTAGGTTGCTTAAGGTAGCTTGACTTGTTTCAGCTCATAGATTATAAGGCCAGTAGTTCCACACCTTCACAGCAGCTACTGTAACTGACCTATCTTGATAAGACACCGTCCCTGTTTTGGGAATTGCCAGCAATTCAGTGAATGAGTAGGACAATATGTTTGCTCATTAATAAGGGATGGCCTTTGCTATTTATCACCTTGATGATAACAGACAAGGCTTTGAAGATGATTCTGGAATTGACGGACAGTCAAGGAAGGAAGCTAAAAATGGGAATAATGTGGTCCTGGTAGTGTAGAAGATGCAATGAGCGTCGATCCACGTCATTTTGGCAAGCTGAAGATGGCAGAACTTTTTTTCTGAAGCAAACAGAGTTTGCATTGTCTAATCTTGAATTAATGAAAGTGTCTATAGCAGAGATGTGCAGGATGCTGTCAAGAGCAGGAGAACTCTTTTCAGGATGCATAGCTGGGCAAAGTAAATATTGGTTACCTTTAAGACGTTGGGGTTCCATGATCAAATTGTAGTCAATAAGTTCACTATGCATGTGAACATCTTTAGCAGAGGCAGGTGGAGTAGTCATTGACTGTGGTCAGAAAGTGAGTTTTGAATCAGATGGAGGTGATGAAGTGAACAGATCAATGTTTTGGTTATATTCAATTTAAGTGAATTGTAGACAGTTGTTTTGCCATTGTGCCCAGGCTTTGGTGAAGTGATGTGGTAGGGGGTGTACAATAGACTCCAAAGATGATTTGGGTACCTTCCATAATCATGTAGAGTAGAAGTGGATTCCTGCTCGATGGACTAGAGATGCAAGGGGCCTTACATAGAAACTGAACAAGAAAGGAGAAAGCAGAGATCCCAGCAGGACACCACAACTCAAAAAGTTATCTTTGTTGCATTATCCCTCTTCTCATCCAATCAGAGTTACACTTGGCAAAAATAATCTGATCCATGTGCATACTAGAAAAAAAGGTTCATGCTAGTAAGACCTTTGGTATTTCAGAGGTTTCAGGAAAATGGCCGCTTACTAAAAGAAACATATGTGCTGTATGAAGTCAAAGAGGAGCGGTAATCCATCTATCTCCACCCAGACAAAGGATCACTTCAATCAATATCTCCGTGCCAAGGCTACCAAGGTCAGGAATCCTCACACTTAAACGTATTAATCAATTAACAAATAGAGAATCCTAGAGGTATGATGGAATCCTGCAGCCACTATTCATCTGCCCCAGAAGTCTCCTGCAATCAACTTTACTTTAACCCTCGGCCCTACCCAGGCATTGGTTAAAGATGTAGGATACAGGTTGCCAGCTACAGGCTAGCAGAAGCAGCAAAATACTTCTTATAAAAGCAGATAAGAAGAACCCCAGTTTAATTATTTTAACTATTTGTCGGACTTTAATAGCACTGTAATAACAATTGATTTTCCAAACATTTACTGTTATCAGGCTCAGTTTAAACACAACACATTGCATGCTTACATGTATCTAGCGAATGATTAATTATATGTGATCTTCAGTAGCTCTTTGATGTATATGTTGGGTAAGCTAACTTCGACATACCTACATTGTTAATGCTTTCCTGGGCAATCTGACTGGCCCACTTTCTTTATTTTATTGTCTGGAGATAATATGTACTTGAGAGAGGAAGTGAACAACCCTACTTTGTGTTCTTAGGTAACCATGGGAAGGGACATGCCCAGGTACAAAGACTTGAGGAGTATGTACTGGACTTTGATAACTTTGAGGCAAATATAAGGTCACAGCTTCAAAGATTCATAAATCAGGAATTTACGTACCATTTCATCACACAGATCTACCCTTCATGGCCACCATCATCTAAGACTCAGCTGACATCTCTGCTAAACCCACAATATCACGCAACAAGCTGGTGTTCTCAAAGGACGCCTACTCCTTGTGGAAACAGTCTCCTCTGGTTTATATAGCCCCAAAATACGTTCTGTTATATTATTTGCAAATACTTCACCATAAAAGTTGATACTGGAGGTCAGGCTGCATTGTTATGCCTGAGCGAGAATCTAGCTTCACAAGAATATTCACTTCAAATACTGAAACGATGCAATAACTTAGGGTCTGTGCTCTCGTCTGAAGTGGTAAACCAAGTAGCTCACCAGGATACATTGTATTTTTTTCAGGTAATGGGGAACAAAAAGGAATACTACTAGGAGTAAAGTGGTATTTCTAGATCCAGTATATTTAATACCATCTGCTGGCTCCTGGAATGTCCACACAGCATTCTGTGGCATCTGTGTCCACAGAGGAATCCCGTGAGGCGTTCATGCATGCTCTGGTAAAATCGAGAGACTAATTCTGTGACATTCCTTTCATATTTTATTTTACTATGGAAGAGGAGACTTAAACTTTACCTGTATTGGTATCAACCCCCATGGTGTCTTGCCTCGCAACCTGTGGATCATAATAATCCCAATCACACTCTATTGGGAATCTAACAAATACTCAGATTGACTGTCCTGGCTCAATGGATCTGAAGTCGCCTTGGCTCCATAACACTTCCAACCTCTACCGCTTTAACGTCCTTTAACTTTGCATTTGTCCACGGAACACAATTATCTTCTAATTAGGAACAATTCAAGTGCAGTCCTATGAAGTAACTTTATAAATATAAAATATGGCATTCCAAAAAGATAACTATTGGGGAAAAAAATTATGCTATTACGCAGAGGGATGAGACACTTATTGGTACTTGGTGGGGCTTATTTGCTCCAGGCCCCATGTTTTGATTTTTATATTGCTTCTCCACAAGAGTACCCTTGAACAATGCTTTCTGGCTGCTTTACAACAGTAACTACAGGTGATTGAGCAGTCACATGTAGCCCCAAAAAGACATTTACAGGTTTGTACCACCACAAAGGGCCACTTTTAAAACAGACAGACAGTCACGCACAGGTTCAACTTGAATGATCATTTGCGAGGGCAAAATCCTAAGTATGGTGGTGGAAGAAATACATCTGCAGATGTAAAGTCTGAGGCAGGCCTGAAGGCATTCCCGGAAGGCGCTACCTTTAACAGTAGCGAGCTCCCCACTATCTGCTATGCTTGCAGGTATTCCTGGACATACTGCAAATTTACTTCTCTAATGGCCAGTTTTACTAAGAGACAGGTGGCAAAAAAGTGGTTACAAATTGCACACTGACGTTTTGCGACCGATGTCTGATTCTGCAACTTGACCTGTGTAATAACTGGTTGCATCACGAGCTCTCTAGTGGCTAGGGATCGTATAATGCCCTGCCCAATGAATATTCTTTAGGCACATCGCTATCTGTGACCCCTTCTGACTCGCTACAAACACAGGGATGATGGCCTGCAAGGAAGGGCAGACCACCATCCCTGTGTTTGCATTGCAAATGGGAAACATCTATTTTTAAAGAAGCTCATGTTCCTTAAGGGGCCAGGTACCGCTTTCGAATAAATAGAAATATTTTCCATTTGGGAAACTCTGAGGGGAGCCACTGCATACTCCCCCCATAGTCATCAGATGCACCATTCACAAAGCAGAAGTTGTTAAACGGGGACTCCTTCCCGTTTGCAAATTTGGTGCCACCACCTCCGAGGTCGCAAACCATTGATCCATGCCATGTTGCATCAAACTGCAATTAAGAGTCCCTTTCCCACTTCTTCCTAACTACCATTCGCTAATGGCCACTGAGCCCATTTTGCGGGTTGGAATGGCATTCAAAATGAGATCAATACATACCTAAATGACATTTTGTGGATGCGGACACTGCTGTGCAAATCACAGATTTTATGATCGCAAAATGGCTTTTGACATCTGGCCCTAAGTGAAGCTGTAAGTGTATTTCCATTACAGGAACGGGGAAAAATCTCCAGGGTAGGGTTTTGGTTGTAATTCCGACAGATCATCTCTCTTCTGTTACAACCTAGCTGACCAAACGGTTAAGACTGGCTACCCATTATGCACTATATCGCCAACAAAAAAAATTGTTATGTTTTAAGTCTCTCCCTTCCTTCTCTTGGTATCTCTTCATCTACTTCAGGCAGCCTCCGAGATGCAGGAAACATTTTACAAGCCCATAAAATCACAATTAATAGAACTTTCTTGCAGGGGATTCCTCAATGGTGAATATTTTCGACATGGAGGAACAAGAGAGCTAAATGTGAAAACATACATTTGTCTATCACTTCGCGAGGTATAACTTGAAATTCTGTATTTGTGTATTATTACACTTGCATAACCATGGAAAACCATGCCTACGCTTCTTGAGTTCGTAGAATAATGTCATGAAAGTTAGAATTTTTCTTTTAACCTAGTAATACCACGAGATCATTTCAAATTTCAGATATCTCTAACCAGTAGATCATTTGGTTTCGATCCAGCCATTTAAGTGTAAAGCAAACTTTGACTTAAGCTGCATGTGTACTCAAAACCTATTTCACTTCTGGGAGCTCAACTAGTCTTAAAATAGTGAAAAGAAAAAAGCAATCATGTTTCTTGACATAAAACTGTTGCCGCTTTCGTTAAATAGGGTATCGAACCACAGCTATCGGATTGCAAGGTCACTGTGGCCAGTATTGCAGCAGGTGCAGTGTCCCTAGGGTCTGAGGGTCCAGCAGCAACCTATTTATATTTTACTTTCAAACAGTGAGGTCCATTTTCTTTGTTTGGCATTTGAGCTAAAGCTGCCTTGCTCTGCCACTGCCTCCTAGGCCCACATATAGATATTGCTAGCTTGTTGCCATTGGTCCATAAGTGACTTGACTAAGAACCAAGAAAAAACAAAAAAAGATTACAGGAGTGGAAAGTTTTGCAATTCAATCAATCAATCAGCATTTGTAAAGTACAGCACTGTCACCCCAGGGAGGTGGAATTCCTATCAGTGTGGGGTCAAGGGCTGCC
The DNA here is from genome assembly GCF_031143425.1 of Pleurodeles waltl. Taxonomy (NCBI): domain Eukaryota; kingdom Metazoa; phylum Chordata; class Amphibia; order Caudata; family Salamandridae; genus Pleurodeles; species Pleurodeles waltl. Next base: position 786,170,804 of record NC_090439.1, read on the forward strand.
AGTTTATAGAGAAGGGAACTGTCTGCAGTCAAGGTAATATGTGTCCATATGTTAATGCTGTTTGAACTTGTATTTATGGTTCATTAATGAAAAGCCTTCGTTATTAGGGTGACTGCTGTAAAAAAAAAAAAAACTGTTTAAGGCCACACTGCACTACTGACGGTAAAAAACAAATGTACCCACATTTGAAAAGTTTAACAATATGGGGCTAAGTATAATGCTCACAGAATGCTCTCTGATTAGGTGCAACTGTTTGCAGAAGCTTGTAAGCAATACTGATGATTCTTTTCTTTCAAAATAAAATGTTCAGAAAAAAATGCTATTTCATTGAAGAGTCATTTAGTAAAATGTGTTGATGCATGCTAGTATTTCCAAAAGATATTCCTAATAGAAAATCAGTGTAACCATTTTCAACAAGATTATGGGAAGCATGAAAATATACATGTACTGGCAAAGCCAACCGATCCAACATTTTTTGTGAGTCTTCTAGTTTCGTCAATGCGCATCTTGTTTTGGCATGGCTTTTGTAACACTTTAATGTTGTGGGAAATGCCAGGCTCTCACCATTGTAACAAACACTGGCAAAAAGAAAAAAAAATGTTTGGTCTCAAAAAGCACCCATTGCCACGAGTGGCATAACAAAGGCCCAGCAGCCCCCTCCAGGCGCTCCTTTTTCAGCACAGCACCGGCCCTGAGTGAGTCTGGGGGAGGGGGGTGGGAGGACTCAATGTTCTTTGCTGTGGAGCCCCCTCGAGTTTCGTTACGCCACTGATTGAAACAGTAGTTCCTGGAACTGAACTAAACTACTTTGTGTGCCAATATGCTCCTTGTGGAAGAGGAGAATGCGAACACTCACAGTAAACCCAGCCAATAGATAGAGAGAGATATAGAAGTTTAATAAAAACAAAAGGCCCTCATTTTGACTTTTGCGGCTGGAAAAGCCTGTCGGCCGAAGTCCCACAGTCAGGTCACCACCAGTGCGGTGACCTTCCTGCGGCCCCTATTACAAGTTTCCCCACTGGGTCAGAGTTTATGCCCACTGACCCAGCGGAAAACAGCCCACAACATTGCCGACGGTTCATAATTGAGCCAGCAGCAATTTTGCGGTGCGTACGGTGCACCTGCACCCGTCGTGCTTTTCACTGTCTGCTGATAGCGCGAGGGGGCTGACCATGGGTGCCCCTGCACTGCCCATCCCAAGTGCCTGGGCAGTGCAGGGGCTCCCATGGGGCCCCCTGCACAACATCTCTGCCAGCCTTTACATGGCGGTGTAATCACCATGTAAATGCCGGCGGAGAGAGGGGTCATAAGCCCCAGGTCATCGCTGCCCTGGTGGATTGAGACCGCAAGCACCGCCAGGCCATCGGCCAGCGGAAACGTAACGGTACTGGCGGTCCGACCGTGGCGCATTCACCATGGTCAAAACGAGGAAGCTGGACCGGTGCATTGGTGACGGTCAGACCACCACCGCAACCCTGGAGGTCTAAAGACCACCAGGGTCATAATTGGGGCCAAAAGGTCTTTGTTAATGCCAGACCTAATTAGGGGCCCAATTCTTAAAGAAAGTCACTAAATAGCACCCACAGTATATGTCTTTAAATTAGTGGCATCCATGAAATCACAAGAACTTAAAGAAGTAGACCAGGAAATCGTACTCCTAGAAAATATTTGTGAACTGTATTCTAGCATGAATAAATATACATGAGTAGATTTGCTCATGAGAAAATCTATTCAGCGTTCACAAGTTCACTTTCCCTCAAACCACTTTTTCCCCCCCCAACCCTAGAAGGACTTCTACCTGCTGCCATAGTCAGGAGTAAATTTCCAACCTTTCTCATTATGGAAAACATTTAGAGCTGGTGAAAATCCTTAAAACATGCAAGTTAGTAGGTTTGCAGACTCAAATACATTCCAGCCCTGGAACTATTGCTTGCTGCTTCCTCCAGCCCCAGTATGCAGACCCGCGGAAAGGTAGAAAAATGGGGAAATTGCTATATTAGGGATTTAAATTGCAAGTATTCAAGCCCTACTATTGTAGTAGCCAAGGCATAATCAGAGAGGCTATTATCGGAGCTCTTGCATAATGAGATTGCCATAATTTGTCGCCACACTCCATGGCACCAAAGGGACAAGTAGAATATTTTATAGGACAAGTAGATTTAAGAAGCAACCTGTCCCATGGACAAGTAGATATTTTATTGAATCCTGCACCCCTGCATTCCTATGGGTATCTGGGGATGGGGTGCTGTGTCTCCGTCAAAAATCCAGGTCTCGAGTTTCTTTCTGAAGTCTGCTAGGGTGGGCGCTGTTCGGAGGAGAGGAGGCAGGTCGTTCCAGGTCTTGACAGAGATGTAAGAGAAAGAGCCACCCCCACTGCAGTGGATGTGGGAGGTGTGAGAGAGCAAGTGAGATCGAACACAGGTGTCTTGTGGGCAGATAGAATCTCAGTCGATGGTTGATGTAGGATGGCCCCTGGTGGTGTAGAGCTCTGTAGGCAAGCATGAGGATCTCGAACTGGCATCTCTTTTGGATGGAGAGCCAGTAGAGGTCTCTGAGATGAGGGGAGAAGCGAGTCCTTCTGGGAGGCCCAGGATGAGTCTGACTCCAGTGTTCTGTATGGTCTGGAGTCTTCTGAGGAGCTGGGTGGAGATTTAGGCATAGAGGGCATTGCCGTACTCAAGGCAGCTGGTGACGAAGGCTTGCATGACGTTTTTTCTGGTGTTGATTGAGATCCATCTGAAGATTCTGCAGAGCATACAGAGAGTGTCGAAGCAGGAGGAGGCGACTGTGTTGACATCATTTCATGGTCAGTTGGCTGTCGAGTATGACACCACGGTTGCACGTGAGGTGTGTCGGTGTTGGTCAAAGTTATGCCGGTCACCAGCTGTGGTCCCATACAGAGGCGTTCTATCCAAAGATTAGCACTTCCGTTTTGTCAGAGTTCAGTTTGAGGTAGTTGTTTCTGATCCATTTTGCTATGTTGGTCATGGCATTGCAGAAGTTGGTTTTGGCATGGGAGGGGGCCTCAGTGAGTGAGAGGATTAGTTGAGTGTCAACTGCCTAGGAGATTATGTTGAGTCTGTGGTATCTGACAGCGTCTGTGAGTGCGGTCATGCAGATGCTGAACAGGGTGGGGCTGAGGGATGATACTCGGGTAGGCCACATAGGACATCCTTAGGTGCAGAGGTGTAAGGGAGGTAGTTGGGCGCTCTGTGTGCATCCTGTCAGGAAAGAGGCAATCCATTTGAGGGTGTTTTGCTATATAGTGATGTTGCAGAGTCAGTCTAAGAGGGTGTGGTGGGAGACTGTGTTGAATGCAGTGGAGAGGTCCAGGAGGATAAGGGCTACCATTTCTCTGCGGTCGAACAGAGTTCTAATGTCGTTGGTGGCTGCAATCATCGCGGTCTCAGTGCTTTGGTTGGCACAGAATCCTGATTGTGAGGCGTCAAGTAAGTGGTTCTGTTCAAGGTATTTGGTGAGCTGTTGGTTGATGGTTTTTTTTAGTACTTTGGCTGGGTATGGGAGCAGTGTGATTGGTAATTTTTGAGGTGACTCGTGTCTGCCAAGGGTTTCTTCAGGAGGGGTTTGACCTCTGAGTGTTTCTATCTGTCCGGGAAGTTTGCTGTGGAGATGGAGGTGTTGAGGATGGTGGTGAGTTCCATGTTGATTGGGTTGGGTATAAGGTCGAAAATATGGTAGGGGCAGGGGTCAGTAGGTGCCTCGGACTGGATGGACGACAGGATGGCTGCAGTGGTCTGGGCGGTGAGCAGGGACCAGGTGTTGATCATTCGACTAGTGTTCATTGGTTGGTTGAGGTTTTTGAGGCAGAGATTGGTGGGCTTGGGGTCAAAGTTGTTGTAGATGGTGGCATTCTTGCTGTGGAAGCAGTCCGAAAGGGTGCTGCAGAATTCTTGGGAGGGTTGCAAGGAATTCTCATTGGCCATTGGATTGGAGAGTTCGTGGACTATTTTGAAGAGTTCCTTCATGTAGTTGGCCACTGTCTCAATGCGGGCAGAGATGGCTCCTCTCCTGGCTTAAAAATAAAGAAATGCGCTGCTATTTCATCCGTGGGTATTTAAAGCTGCCGTCTGTGAGGAGTCATTTCTGCTTTTGCCTGCCACTCACACTGCCCCGAATGCGCCCAGTGCTCTCATACTCCACGGTTCAGAGCTCCTCGCAAATGGCGCACCAGGCCTCGGTGGTGCCTGTTCCAATATTAGGTTTGCACTACCAAGTTTAAACCCTTTAACACTTCATTCACATCTTCCATAAGGCCTATTGGGTAATCAGGCAGTGCCAAACGTGATGATTTGACAATGTGTGGGTTGATTTTGTTAGCGGTCTGGGGTCTCATTTTATGGTCTGCTGGGCCGAATTTTAGGCTTTGCCTACACATTGCATGTGCTGTAACACATTGTTTACAATTCAGTGGGCTCACAACCCGCCCACAGCTTTCCATTAGTTTCTGTTGCCACTCAAATTTTCAATCTTTCAGTTGTTTAACTCCCAAAGGCTTCCTTGACTTTCTTCTGAGCTCCTCCCTGGAGAACAGAACAAGTACATGGGTTTTTCCTTCCTTTTTTTTGCAATGCACTATTTTTTACAAGCATTTTATTTTTCCTGGAAGAGCAATGTGCTTTCCTACTTCTTTTAACACAGGCATATGGCTTCCTATCTATGTTGATATCACCCTATCTGCTGTCTCCTTTGACACTTTAGATACCTAACCCCACAACTGCACTACTCTAAGTCACTCTACTCTATGCCACTCCACTGTACACCATTCTACTCTTCGCCACTCCACTCTATTTTACACCACTTCAATCTACAAAATGCCACTCTACACCACGCAACTTTATGACACTTGATTCTAATGCCACTCTACGCTACTTTAAGCAACTCCTAACCACTCTACCTCAGTCTACTGCATGCCGCCCTACTCTAGCCACTACTCTATTCCACTCTATTCTGTGCCACTCTACAATACTCTACTCTATGCCGCCACAGCTCAGTACTATCAAGATGCATCTGAGCATAGGTAGTGCACCCATGAGGAACATGACGGTCAGCTAACGAGCTGCCCGTGAACTCCCTTCGGACGGATGTGACGCCAAACATCGCGCAACTTGGACTGTGAGCAGACCTCCCCTCGGTCTCTGCTCGGGAAAGCTGCGGAAGTTTTTCCCCCGGATTCGAGTTTGTTTATGCTCCCGGCCCCCCCTGGCGACGGCTTGTTTGATAGGAAGGCGAGGGTGAGGATTTCCTCCTCGCGCCTTCGCGCATCGGATTGGGAACCAGGGAGCCTGAGATTCGGCGCTCCCGCTTTGGCGTCTCTTTGGGAGAGGCCCCTAGAGCTGTGCCAGCGGAGCAAGGAGCGGCAAAAGACGGTGACAGTATATTTCTGGCAGCTGGGGGGGGGAGCCTGGGTTATAGCTTGGTTATAACCTGTTCTCAGCAGGCAGAGACTGTTAGCAATACCGAGGCTGCCTTCCCAGGAGTATTGGGGGCTTAAAGAAAACGCGTATACATATGAAAAGTGTTGCTTATGGTAAAAATAAGCAGGCGCAAGAGTTTTCTACTAGAAGTTTGTACTAGAGGAACTTCGTGCCTAAATACCGCGTTTTACAGCTGCATATTCGCCTGGGGTTGTTACGTTTCAGCGCTTCTTACTCCATAATCACAAAACCTGTGTAAATCTCGCTTCTCTACATAGAAGGAGGGTGAGATATAGATGGACACCAAATATTCAACACTCTTGTACTCGTGGTGGTTCGCCGTTTGCTGGAAGGGCTGAGAAGTAAATTATTGTTTCAATTGAGAATTCCTCAGGTTTAAAGGTTTAGAGGTCTTGAGAAAAGAGGTGGACCATCGTTTAGATAGGTTCCCCGTTGGGTGGGGGTACTTGGTCCCTCACATCTTGTGCTGTGTCTCCCTGGACTTCCAGGCGTTAGAAAGAGAAAGAGAGAAAGAGAGGGCGTTAAGAAGAATACTTCAGTTATTGCGCCTTGTTAATTTCATTCTTCCTCTCTACAGTGTTTTCCCTTTTCCGACTTTTGTCGGGAAAACTAGGAAGGAAAACGGCGAACAAGAAGGGGGTGATTGACCACAGGGTGGGGTGGCGGGGTGATTTGGAAACAGGCTCTAAATTCCAGTATTTGGACAGAAGCGGCTAGGGGTGTGCGACGTGGGAGATCCTATACCGCCCGCTGCTCGCTTCGTGGGAGCCTCCCGGAGACCCCAGGGGTCCTCACCAGAACCAACTTAAGTGGGAAGGGGGCAAGAAAGGAGTGTGAGAGTGTTGGAACCTCGCAGTGCATGTCATTAATTAAGCGTCGCCCCAGGGGTGCCCGGGCAGAAGTCAACGAGGTGATTGTGGCCAGGAAAAGTAAGCCCGGCACCCGTGGTGCAAGTGCTAATCTTTGGACTCGGGTGTCTGGATCTATAATAACAGGCATTGCAGAATTAGATCCTAAAATCGATGATGAAGGGTCATCCTACACAACATTACTCGTGGACCATCCTTTACCCCACCGGGAGGAGAGTCAAATTGAGATCCAGGGGAGGAGCGACTCGTTGATCACAAGGTACTTTCAGTCCACAATTTCTCAACCACAGGACATGGCAAACGCTCAATCGGCCTTAGGCGAGTTAGGGGTTTCTAAGCTAGCTGAAGGCGGTTCAGCTGTCGGCCCAGCACAAGAACTATTAGATACGGGACCAGCTACACTGAGAGAGGGCCCTTCTAAGACACTGCCCTTGCTGGAAGTTGATGGTAATTTCTCCAGTGGATCAACACCACATGACTTGGATGTACAGGCTCTGTTAATTTCTCTTACTAAAGAAATTAGAGGGAGATTCGAAATCTCAGAAACTAATCAAACTAGGATTCGGGAAGCCTGTGAGGTCTTGGAAAGTAAAATCAATTTGTTATCAGACCGGCTGGGGAAACTAGAGGCTGTGGTGGAGGCCCACGAGGAACGAGTGTTAGCTCAATCTAAGGACATTTTACAATTGAAACGGGGAGAAAAGTTGTTGCAAGATAAATTGGAAATGTTGGAAAATAACATGAGGAGAAACAATATCAGGCTACTGGGAGTTCCAGAGGGCTTGGAAGGGGAAAATATTAAGAGCTATGTGATCTCGCTGATTAGGGAGGTCCTCCCCAGTATGGCAGGGATCAATCTGGAAGATGACATTCAGAGAGTCCATCGTGATCCTTTCAAGAAAAATCCAGGAAGGAAAACCCCCAGGAGGATTTTGATAAATTTCAACACATACTCTATTAAGGAAAGAATCTTGTCCGAAGCCCTCAAGGTAGGGGCTTTTCCCAAGGGGGAATGGTTTCTTAGGATAAGATCAGATGTGTCTAAGGCAACGTTAGATAGGCAGTGGGTGCTGGGAAATTTTATGCGGGAGCTCCGTGAACTAGGGGCGACAGTCCAACTAAGGTTCCCGGCAGCTCTCCGTATAATGTGGAAGAATAAAATGTACAATATGAGAGACCCGGGGGAGGTCAGTATATTTATAGACCAGATCAAGGCGTCTCAATAAGACCTAGTGGAAAGCCCCCGTCCGGCATGGGGTTCGAAGATAGGATAACAGGATGGTTATCCCAGTAGAAACAGGGAGGGTTCCTCTGGGGGGGGGGGGGGGGGGGGGAGTGGGGCCGTGGGGGCATGTTGGTGTTGGGTGCAGGGGTGGGTGGCACGGGGGGGTCGGGGTTTGTTTTGGGTTTGGTGGGTTGAAAAGGATAAAATAAGAAAGTCCTCATATGTTACTAATATAGGTCGGGAGGTTGGTGTTCTTCCTTTTTCTTCCTTTTCGTTATGAACGATCATGCAGGGTATTGAAAAGTTGAGATTCCTCTCTTGGAATGTGAATGGGTTAAGGGTGTCTGGTAGGAGGAGGAAGATCTTTGAGTATTTGCGTTTGGTTGAGGAGGAGATTATTATACTGCAGGAAACCCATCTTCACCAAACTGAATGGGAGACCTGGCTTAAACAACTGAATTGGGTTGCGTTCAGCGTGTGCTCTTCTCAAACTAGTACAATAAAAGGTGTGGCAGTTTTGATTAAGAAATCCATGAGGTTTAGGGTTGGAACAGTACATGTTGACCCCAGAGGGAGGTGGGTAGTGGTAGAGCTGTGTGTAGGCGGTCACTGGATTACAGTGTCGGGTTACTACGGGCCGAATATTGACGACCCATCGCCATTTCAAGACTTATTTAATATTCTACTTTCAGCTAGGTACCCAGTGGTGTTGGGTGGGGATTTTAATATATTGCTAGACCCTGCACAGGACAAGTCAACCCCTCGGGGTACGGTTAATTCACCTAAAACAAGGGCATTGGTGAAGCAAGCGATGCAGGATTTAGGCTTGGTAGATGCCTGGCACTGGAGAAGGGGAGAAGGAGATAGATATACATTTCACAATAAAAAATATGGGCATAGATCCAGAATAGACTTTTTTTTAATTCATAAAAGTTTATGCCCGGAGGTAAGAAGGGTAGCCCACAACACAGCACACATGTCAGACCATTCTGCAGTAATACTACACTTAGATATTAGGGTTAGTAACAGGATAACTAGGAGCACAATCAATCGTGCTCTACTTTTAGATGACGCATCAGTAGAAGTGTTAAAAAAAGATACTAGAGAATTTTTTCAGGTGAATCAAGGAACAGCAGGTTTGTGGTGTGTTTGGGATGCGTTTAAGGCTTTTATAAGAGGGAGGCTAGTTAACCTTGCAGCTCATAAGTACCGTGAAGAGAGGGAAAAGTTGGGAAACATGGAATCGTCATTGAAAACCTTTCAAGTAGCAAGGTATAATGCGCAGTTAGAAGGGAAAACGGAATTAGTAATGGAGCTGTCTTGTCAAGAGGAAAAGGTCCGGTCTAGTTTAGACGCTTTTTTGGAAAATCATTGTAGGTTAAAATGGGAAAGTAGTCAGTATGCTAATTTCGAATATGGAGAAGGTTGCAGTAATCTGTTAGCGTGGAAGGTTAAGTCGGACCTTTCCAAAAGGCACATCTTATCAGTCAAATCAGAGCCCATGAATCAGGTCTGTACGGAGCAAGAGGAGATTGAGGGGGCATTCGTATCTTTCTTTCAGGAGATATACTCAGAAAGTTCGGTTAACTTGGAAGAGCCGGTAAGAGAATTCTTAGATAATGTAGATCTCCCAGTTTTAGAGGAGTCTAAGATGCTCCTATTGAATGATAAGTTAAATGAGGCTGAGTTGGCGGAAGGTTTAAAGGCTCTAAAAAAAGGTAAGGCAGCGGGGCCAGATAGTCTCCCTAATGAATTATATAAGGCTTTGGGGGAGGAACTTACCCCATTTTTATTAGAGCTATTCAACTCTATGTTGATAGAAGGGGCCCAAACTCCCAATTCCTGGAGAGAGGCGATAATTTGCTTATTGTTAAAGCCGGGTAAAGATTCCACGTCTTGTTCCTCCTATAGGCCCATCTCCTTGCTGAACGCAGACTATAAACTTTATACAGGAATTTTAGCCAAGAGATTGGGGAGAGTCGTTGGCAATCTAATCCATCCGGACCAAAAGGGTTTCATGAAGGGGAGGCAGCTTCACGAGATAACTCACGAGTTATTTGCTGCAGTTGATTTGGCGGCGCACGAGAAGGCGCCATTGGCGATCTTGTCTTTTGACGCGGCCAAGGCCTTTGACCGTGTTAATTGGTTGTTTTTAAAGGTGGTTCTGGAAAAAGCGGGCTTGGGAATCCCTTTTATTAGGGAGATAGGGGAACTGTATAGATGTCTCCTAGCGAGAATTTTAGTCAATGGCCAATTAACACAAGAATTTAGGATCAGGCGAGGTACGAGACAGGGATGCCCCCTATCTCCTTTGCTTTTTAATTTATACATCGAACTCTTGGCTACTTTACTTCGGTCTTCTAAAGAGATTATCCCATTTCGAACTGGGGGATGGGAAAAAAAACTAGCTCTATACGGAGATGATTTGATGATATACACGAGTGATGTTAGGTCTACTCTACCTAGGGTCATTGCCTTGATGGAACAATTTGGTAAACTTTCTGGGTACAGCATAAACGCAGAAAAGACAGAAATAATGTGCTGGAACTTGTTGTATGCTTCCCCTTTAGTTAAACAAGAGATTAAATATCTGGGTATTCGATTAGCAGCTGATCTTAACGAGGTAGCTAAATTGAACTTTGATATAGTATATAGGGAAACCAAAAGACTGTTAAAAGCGTGGGCTGCTCTTCCTCTTACGATAATTGGGAGATCTAATATCTTGAAGATGTGTATCCTTCCAAAATTTACTTTTTTGTTTAATACTATCCCATTAGAGTTTGAGAAGAGCTGGTTTAATAAACTACAAGGGGAGTTATCCTCATTTGTATGGGCTTCCAAGGGAGTTAGGATTGCTTGGAAGAAGTTGAGTAGAAAAAGGGAATGGGGAGGTATTGCGTCTCCAGACTTTTTTAAGTACTATTTGGCTTTTCAGTTAAAAAATATTAGATTTTTATTGTATAAAAAGTCTGAGTACGATTCAGTCTGGGGAGCATTAACGGCTCACCTTGAAGAAGGAGCAGACCATTTTTTATATAAATTTGGACATCCCAGTTACTTCAAGAAAGTTCGTTTGAAACTCCCCAGACACGAATGCATCGTTTGGATGCATTTTCGGAGGATGTTAGAGATACCTTATTTTTGTAGTTCAGCTCCCATTTGGGACTCGCCTGGCACTCCGGAATGCCTTATAGACAAACTATCAACTCCTTTGAGAACAAGTGGGGTGGAAAGATGGGGCCAGTTAATAGAAGGAGTTGAAGTGTTAAGTTGGGGCGCATTCCAGGAAGGTACTGGTGGGGCAGTTTCTAGATTTAAGTACCTTCAAATATCTAGTTGGGCAAAGTCCCGCCGAAATGGAGAAATAGGGAGGAGTATATGGGAAGGGAAGCTAAATCAGAGAACCATCAACAAAGAGGTTGCATTGTGGTACCACGCTTTGTTAGAAACATCAGATGATAGCGCTTCCCTTCCCTTGTCGAAGTGGGGAGCGATCTTTCCAACTCTAGATGTTACAACACTGTGGCAAAAGTCTTGTTCAATATTGTGGCTTACTACCAGTCCTGCGGGGCTGAAGAAAAATCATTTGTTCACACTCCATAGGGTTTATTGGACTCCGGCCAAATTAACAGCTATTGGGAAGACTCAGAAAAACTGTCCAAGGTGCGGGGATGATAAGGCGGACGATATCCATATGTTTTGGCATTGCACTAAGTTGTTGAATTATTGGGGGGATATAGAGAGTATTTTAAAAATAATCTTTAATGTAAACTTAGTTGTAAATCCAGCATTAGTGGTGTTTGGGGTGCGGGAACAGGATACATATTACCAGAAATTGTCAGTTCAGCAGGAGCATTTGCTGTTCATATTAATTCTTCTAGCTAGGAGAGAAATCTGTCGTAAATGGATTGATCCTCTTCCTCCTCGTGTGTCGGATTGGCAGATATCTGTAAATCGAATCTGTACATTGGAACAACGGGGCCCCCTGTCTAGAAAAGATGATTTTTGGTTATATTGGGAAAATGTGTATCAATAACATATTATTTCTTTGTCATATAAGCTCCTTACACTTTGAATTTTTAAAGTCCAATGATTAAGATCTCCCCCTCGCTCTTTGGAGGTGCTGCTTTGGCTATGATTGAAAGTGACAACTTTTGATCAATGACACCCGTATGAGAAAGGATAATCAGTAGATCAGAGGGGATGATCTACTAAGGTTTGGTCTATGTACTGGTGGCATGTTGTCGTTTGTCGCGCCAATGCCTTTCCTACTTAACCAAAGCAGGGGCGAGGAATATGAGGACAAAAAAAAAAGACAAAAAAAAAAAAAATACTCTACTCTATGCCACTCTAACCCAGGTCATTCTACTGGTGCATCCTTCTAAATAAAAATGTCTTGATGCTACAAGCTCGTTTGATGCAGGCAGCAGGAACTGTCTGAACAGAAATGTTTTTGAAACATTTATTAGAAACAGTCTGGGTTTAGAGTACATTTTGCACACTAGAATCATTTCTTTGCATATAGAAAGGTGCCTGCACTTGAGCTTTATCTAACATTGTAGAAGGAAGTTTTTTTCTCATTGAAACAGAGCGTTCGTTGCGCCTAGATATAGCTTCACCGTGGCTTATGACATGTGAGGCTTACGTGCAAAGACTAAAGAATCGGACGGAAGCAACAATCAAATCAACTTCAACATGGCTTCCAGCCTCAGTAGGAGATATAATACACATTACTGTATTCTACTAGGCAAGGCTTAGCCATGCGAGTTTCCAAGTGAAAATAAGGATCTTTTGGTAGTCTTCGAGTTGTCATAAATCTAGTTTCAAATTCCCAAGCAAAGATTTTAAGATAAATGTCGAAAAAATATCATCCATTTTCATCATCATCTAGCACCAGTGAGGAAATATTGCCAGTTTGCATGGAACACCTATGGGGTGCTTATAAATAGGATAAGTGGGAAACGTAGCAAATTACAGAAGGATCAATAACCGTGATCAAGGCAAAATGCTGCAGGTGTTAAAAACGTTCCACACCCTTGATCAGGGGCACATCACATCAAAACAAAAAAAAAATCGTAAATCAAGGGGAAAACAGACCTTGAGTGTAGTGAATACGTTTGGGAAAGGTCAACATCAGTGGCGGCCCGTCCTTTTGGGCGGAGGGGCCACGCCCCCCCACCCCATGAAGAGTGTCTGTCAGGCTGAACAAAGGTCAGCTTGACAGACACTCTTCATGTTCAGGTCAGGCAGCCAGGAGCAGACATGCACGATTTGCGCAGACTCCTGGCTGCATGAGCTGAACTTTGCTGGGCTGAGGAGATCGCAGCTCCTATGGACGTGACCTCCTCGGCCCAGCAAAGGTGCATCGAGGCCCTCCCCAGGGTGACGAGGAAAGCGTCACCAATGACACTCTACCTGGGTGCTTCAGGTTTAAGCCCTGAAGCGCCCAGGGCGAGTGTCAATCAGTGACACTTCGTCACAGAGTGGGGTGGGGTCAGCAGTCTCACTGACCCCATCCCACTCTGTGACGAGGCTGGGACTGCTGCCTTCCCTCATTGGCTGACCTCAGGTCAGCCAATGAGGGAAGGCAGCAGTCCCAACCCTCCTGGGACCTGGAGGCTAAAGGTAAGTGTGTGTGTGTGTGTGTGTGTGTATGTATGTGTGTTATGTTTTACAATGAATGTTTGGTGCGCGTGTGCATGTTTGAGTGTTATGAGTGTTGTTAATGGATGTGCGTGTGTGTGTGTGTGTGAAAGAATGAATGTGTGTGATCTTGTAAAATGAATGTTTGGTGCGTGCATGTTTGAATGGAATGAGTGTTGTTAATGGATGTGCGTGCGTGCGAGTGTGAAAGAATGAATGTGTGTGATCTTGTAAAGTGAATGTTTGGTGCGTGCGTGCATGTTTGAATGGAATGAGTGTTGTTAATGGATGAGCGTGCATGCGTGTCTGTGTGTGAAAGAATGAGTCTGTCTGTGTGTGTGTGTGTGTGTGCCCCGCCCGCCCCCCTCCCAAAGCTGCCGGCCGCCACTGGTCAACATATGATAATAGGCAATAATAAAAGAGAACAACTGGCAAATAATTTCAATGGAAACCAAGTACATACACCAATTTGGATCTCCAGCAACCGGTGAATGAGACGTGCAGGTTTTTCTAGAAAGAAGCCATAGCCATAATCAGGGCGTAAGCAATCAGGGCCAAGTTAATCAAAACACCTGTCTGCTAAAAAGCAGTGACACCAATTCCTCCTTTTTAGGGTCGAGCCTGCGTTGTATGCGTTCGCGCATGCGTATCACAGCAAGATGCTTTAGTGTTTAGAAAAGGGCTCGGAGCCCTGTCGACGTCATGTCAGTGTTTTTCATTGGTTCGTGGGCTTGCCTAATAAAATCTGCTTGCTTTCATTAGTCGAAGGCATGCATACGTCATGCCTTTTCCGGTGGCTAGCCCTTCTCGAGGGCATCGACCAAGTACAGAAAACATGCGAGGCTCGCTGTTTTCTGTCCAGCTCGTGGACTACTTTTTCTCTAATTTACTAGTGCGATTTCGCTTGGCAGAAGTCGAGTGCTTTACATAGTTAATTGCACTTTTTCGAGTTACGTACATAAATGCACTTTTGCCAATAGGTGAAAAGTCGGGTTAGGAGTTTACAACGCTATCAGCTCTAACATAAGCAAACGCGAGACCAGTTGCATTGCAAATGCTTGTTTTTTTAGCTAGAGCAAACATGACTGGTGCCTTGTTTCAAACCTATGACACCAGGACATTTGTCAATAAGAAGGGATAGAAAGAAGGGGTGCAGGAACACCCTCAAATCCCCACACCGCCACCATCACTAAAGACCATCATTTTTGGCCTGCTGACATTTATCCTGGGCCTGAATCCACCAACCAACTCTGTTGGGACAATATATCGATTTAGCCAACAATGAAACATTATTCATATTGATCTGTCACAATCTTGGTGTTATTGGAATTGTAATTACCAGCAAAACAAAAAGAAGCAATAAATCAACATTCAAGTTTGACGATGAACATAAAGGTTTGAAAACATGACCATTTACGACGATCCCTGGGAAAATGACTCCCCTCTATTACAGTCGGAATCTGTTTGCTAGTGCTGACGCAGATATGTCAATTAAAAATTATTAATGAGTGTTTATGTATTTTGAATAGTAAAAATGAACTGTAGTGAAAATTAATGTAGACAAATAATGTGCACGTTTGAAAATGTGCCCACAGAGAGTGGCTACCAAAAATTCACTAATTATACTAAAATGACTAAAAATATGTGAAAATGTTGAAAATGCATAATAATAATGTAGTAATATGTCATATTGAGCTTTATAACATATGTTTTGCATTATATTGTAGAGCTAACTTAGCTGAAGCTGTGGCCTAGTTTTGCCAGGCCTCATGCAGAAGCTGAATAATCATGCAATGTACAGAAGCTGATGTGTTGAACTGACCCTGAACTACTTGTGTTAATAAAATCTGCTTAGCTAGAATTTTCTGCAATGTACCGATGAACAGGAGATGAGGGAATCAAAATTGTATCAAGGTCTGTGTAAAGCAGACGAGATGTACTTTCCCAGGACTGGAACATTAGAGACACTGACTGGAGAAGAAGATGCAACATTTTCGATACCTGATGAGCCGGATGATGAGGACATCGTACTGTGAACCAATCGACACCCTGAGAACAGTCTAATATTAGAATTCATAGATTTGAAGAACTGAAAGTATTGGATAGCGTCATATATTGTGACTAATTGGCCAATTAGGATTTGGGGGATAGTCTGGGCAACTTTAATATAATGTTGTGACAAAGGGGAAAAACTTCAGAACCGATAGAGAACTGATGGGGAGGTGTTAGAGGCAGATGATTGGGAGAGACCTTTTGCTGAAATTGATACGAGACTTTGTCAATGGGCTCATGCTCCTGAGAGCCTGATGCGTTGCTGATTGACTGATGACCTGAAGGCGAAGACTGACTTTGTTGCTGATCCATACCGTGGATAGGTAGGTATGACAAAGTGACTGATTGACTTGTTGTGCCTTTTCTTTCTAGGTACCATCTGCACTGTTTTATTGTTTTTCTCCTAGCTAGAAGTTTTTGCCAAATTCATGTTCTAAACTGTTTTCGCATGAAGTCCCACCTGCTAATGCTAATCTGTATTAGTTAGGGTTCTAATTCTGAGACGTTGACATATACAGTGACAAATGATTGATGGACTGATTTGTTGAACTCTGCTACTCATGTTTACATATTCATCGTTATTAGTTTATGCTGAGGCATTAGAACGTATCTTTTTCCAAGTTCTGATTAGATTATGTTATTGGTGGTCACTAATGAATTAATCTTGAGTGGGTTGAATAAAGTTTGAATTAACCTCATGACTTAGTATTGTAACTAATAGGGAAATAAAACTGATAAGACGTATAATTGAGTAGTGGTTTTCATGATTATTGACTAATATTTGGCTTATTGGTTATCGGTTTGTGTACTGATTTTGATGCACATTGGTTACATCATAGCTAGGATACTACATGCTAATCAAAAGGTTCATCGACCTATACACATCCCCTTGTAAGTTTACTTACTAAGGACCAGGCGCGCTAGCAATAGCTGCACGCTGCAAGAATCTGCCAAGATATTTCAAATCAGAAATGGGCCAATAGATGGGTGGGTCAACCAACAGCCTCAACTCACCATAAATGATTAAGATTTACATTTTCTAACACATTAATGACTGGGGGATTTTCTGTCATTTTCTGTTGGGAACAGGCTTTTTGAACAAAAAGGTTCTAGATTGCCGATATGTCTGCACAGCAATCTATGGTTATTGAATATTTTTGCTCTGAGGAGAAACCGCATGAGCTAAATCAAGTGAAAGTTTCATTACATTACTAAAACCTCTCTCACTACAAAATTATGGACGCTCACAAGACAAACTTAACAAGGAAGTCTCCGTAGTTTACATGCCTTGATTGCATGAGACCACATACCATTTAGCTAATCCTGGGATGTTCACAAAAATGTATTTGGTCTGTGTCATGAATAACCATTCTTTGTAAAGTATATGCATTTTCTTACTACTGGAAACACTGATAGACATCATTGGTGAATCATCTTCCAACAAACCAGACCACAAAGAAGGACCATGCACCAGGGGCACATATTATGATCTCGACTTAGCTGCAACAGCGCTGTTTATGTGCTGACCAACTGTTTGGTCAGAATGGGAGACAGAAGTTCTGGTTAAAACATCACATTTTAAACTTTGTGTTGGCCCAAATGATACTGTATTCTTTTACAGTGTGGTGGCCACTTATCTGCAATTTGTGTGCATAACTTTGAAATGTAATTTTAATAATTACAGAACCAGATTTACATGGTCAAATCTGTAGACATTTGAAGTCTAGCGATAGCTCGATTGCAGCCAATGCACAAACTGATGGTCTATCTGAAGTCGTAAGTGCCACCATGGGAAGGGACATGGGTCGTCCGGCAGAAGTCTCTGGGAAGTGCGCAATGCAAAAGGGGATGAGCACCTTAGAGGTGTTCACACACATCTGCAACAGTCTTTCTACACTTTTTTAAAAGTAGCCCTCAATAAAACTGGTATAAGGCATAGCAAGTTGTGGAAAATGGCCCTAACATATTCATTTGTTTATGGGAGTGTTTGTGAAGAAGAAAGGGTTTTCTCCATCTAAAAAATGAAAGGGAAATAAGCAATTGTGCAAATGCACATTTTCTTAACCTCTCTGCAAGCACTCAGCAGGCAGGGTGTGTACTACGCAAAGGTCCAAAAAAGGAAGTCGATTTAAGGCACCGCAACTAATGGTCACAAAAAGATGGCAACAAATTTTTACTCGAGTATATGGGGTGTAGTGTATGCCCCTAGGAATCTTGTCATTATTGAGCACTGTCCGATAACTTGCACACAACTAAAAGGGAAGAGCGTCATGTATTAAAGGCATTTTTTAAAATGTCCACAGATCGATCTCGTTTTGGAAGTTTATTTGTGAAGTGTCTCCCATTTTGGCCACCTGAAATGACAAAGATCTTACTCTCACACAAGTTGTCCTAGTGGATGTAACATCCAGGAGCACAGGCACCTTAGAATGGAGATCCCAACTAATCTGGAAACTCCGAATTGGCATTCAGAAACGTTGAATGATATCCAACTTTGCGTACCGTACTTGCTTGACAGGTCACTCTTTCTTGTACTGGAAAGCAGTGCAATTGGCTCAAAGCTGTCTAAATTCGATCACTTATTTAAACTTTCAGGGAGCTTGGGCTGCTATGTTTTGGATCAGGTGGAGTTTCAGTATGTCTTCTTTGTAGCTAATGTGTTTGCATTGCAGACATCTATTCAAGCGGACATGGGTGGTTTGATTACAGTTACTCTAGGACAGAAACCAGGTGGAGGAGTTTGTTTACTTTCACAAGTATAAAAACATGATTTCACAGCCACTTCAATTTGTAAGTCTAAGGATAGTTTTAAGTCTATTGGGTTCTTCACCGGGTGAAGTGGTTCAGAAGGGAGACTGTAAGAGAGGGGCCAAAATATACTAGATCCAGTATAGAAGTTCTAAAAAAAATTTTTTTTTTTTTTAAAAGTGGCAAAATGACTGCCTTTTTCCAAATTAGTTTCTTCAAGTATATACAATCGTCAATCACTATTGGGAGTTCCTGAAAATCTTTACGATGAGTGGTTCAGGACATTACCCTCCATAAGCATAACCTAGGTATTATTGCCATACAAATAAAATCAATTTTGAAAAGATTCCACCAAGAGTTCTAATGGGAGCAATGTGGATATTGAAAGGAATGGGGAAAGAGCAGAACTTTCATGGACTCTTCATGACAATGTGCACAAGGAAGCTGTAAGGGGGGAATAGTCACACATTGGCAACATCCAGGGAGAAAAGTAGCATTTCAAGTCTATGCTCTGTCCCGGACATCAACTCCCTGATGCCTCATCAGTATCACATATGGCTGACAGAGTCCAGGGTCGTTGACAGCTGGGCCCAGGCTGCAGCCTCACTGCAATGACCCTGTGTTAGTCTCCATGTTCAAATAATTCATCACAGAAACATTCAATAACCACAGAAACATTCTAGGTCGGCAACCTTCTTGTTGAAGGGATTTTGTAATGTGAACAAGTTCTAGCAGTTGGGCGGCCACCACTTTCTCCACTATTTTGGAAAGATGCGGGAGCTGAGAAATAGACCAGTTGTCCTTGAGATTGACTAAGCCCAAAGAAGGTTCTTTCAGTAATGGAGTAACAACTGCTTCCTACCCACCCCCCACCCCAGTCATCACTTCACAACTGCAGAGTCACAGACTAGTCTTTAAAAGTCCTCCACGATCGCCAGACAGAGGGCCCGATTTAGGTTTCGGCGTATGGCTTACTCTGTCACAACTGTGACCATATCTCATCTGCTGAAATACAAATCCCATTATTTCCTATGGGATTCGTATTTCAGCGGATGGGATATCTGTCACCGTTGTGACTGAGTAACCCGTCCACTGAAATCTAAATCAGACCCAGAGTGATTTCACTCACGTAGCTCGGGAAGGATCTAGACGAAAGCCAGGTGTTGTTTAGGAGTATAGCAACCTGCTTGATTGAAAAGGAGTCCTTACTTTGTTTTCGCTCAATCAGTGGGGTATAAACTGCAGTATGGCTTTTCTGCGCCTGTTCTAATGTGCTCCATTTATTTAGGAAATGAGCTGCAAGCAATTTACCAATGTCAGCTCAAGGCTTGTCTGGATGTATTGTGACCCGGGTGAAAGTTCTGACAAGGCTGAAAAAAGTGGTTTCACTGTTTAAGAAGTGTTCATAATCTTACTTAGACTAAAATATACCTTTACTTATCGATCGGTCTTATCTTCTCTGTCCAGCTTTGGATTCAGTTCTAAATAAATGATGTCAACTCTTCTAAAGCTGATGGAGCTTTTCCTCAACACCGACCATATCCACAGAGAATCAACCAGTGTGTTCCGAGGTCATGAATCTACAGTACAAGACAATATAATGACATGCATGAGTAAACTGCTCATTAAAGTCCTTCAGAAGGAGATGTAGGTTTGTTGGGGTGCAAGTTGCATCCTGGAATACTATGTGAAGCTCCAAAGAACAGACCCGTTTCAATTCCCAGTATTTAGATTCCGTGTTTTTGGCATAATGGGGGTCATTACAACCCTGGCGGTCCAAGACCGCCAGCCTGTTAGCGGTGCTTCTATCAGAACAGCTCTGGCGGTCTTGGACCTGCTTCCCAGGTCATTACGACAGTGGCGGAAAGCGCCGCGGTCGCACCGCCGGGACCAGCGGTTTACCGCCACGTTGGTCCCGGCGGATTTAACCTGCAGGGCAGCGCTGCTAGCAGCGCTCCCCAGGGGATTACGAGTCCCCCTACCGCCAGCCTTTTCCTGGCGGTTTGAACCGCCAGGAAAAGGCTGGCGGTACGGGCAGTCGTGGGGCCCCTGGGGGCCCGTGCAGCTTTTTACTGTCTGCATAGCAGACAGTGAAAAGCGCGACGGGTGCAACTGCACCATCGCACGGCCGCAACACCGCCGGCTCCATTTGGAGCAGGCTCCTGTGTTACGGCCGAGATCCCCGCTTGGTCGGCGAGCGGAAACCAGGTTTCCACCCGCCGGCCCAGCGGGGATCTCATAATGGCCGCGGGGGGAGCGTAGCCGCATTGGCGGCCGCCCGGCGGTCGAAGCCGCCCACCAAGGTCGTATTGAGGGCCAATGTCTAGTTTTGCTTTGGTGTAACACAGTGATTTCATAACCCTTGCCGATGTCGTCTGTCCAAGGTAAATTTCCTCCAAAACTGCTTTGCTGCCTGAAGGAAATTATGTTTTTTTCTACAAGGCACTGCTTTAAGTGGGCTGGTACAGTTAGGTTCTGTATATCGGCATTTTATTATTTTGAGATGGAGAGTACCTGCACTTCTCAAGAGAAGCCCAATACTTTTAACTGGAGAATACCAGCACTTGTCAGAAGCAAGCAGGTACTCTGGTTTGGGGCGCCTGCACTTCTGTTTTTCCATTTTAAGCACTAGCTCAGGGTCTAACAATCCTTGCACAAAGAATTATCCACAGCAGCACTGTTATAAGAAGCAGGTGTACACATAGAGTTATGAAAATCACAGATTTTGAGGCACGAAACTTTCTTGAATAGAGAAAATATTATTTTTGTTGTAACTAAAGGCCACAGCGGTTCCAACAAGTGTGGCTTACGTATCTAATTCATGTTGCAGATAGGGTCGGACCAGCCAATAACACAGACAATTGTTTTCCATGCCTAAAAAAACAGAAATAAAGTACTGCGCAAATGGATGACTTCATTTCTTTGAGAATAGTTGTGAGAAACTAAGGGCCAGATGTAGCAAAGGTTTTTCCCCATTCTGTGTCTATGGGAAAAAGTGTTTGTACATATGGCCCTAAACCTCTTCCCCTCTCGGGAACAAGAAGCAGCACAAACTGTGTCTGCCTGCACTTGAAAAACAGGTAACCCCACTTCTCGATAAAAGAGGGTTGAGATCGGCGGCTTGATTTTTGCATAAGTACAGAATTATCAGTAAGCTACAAATTAAATTTGAAATATGCATGGAGGAGCTATTAAAATGCACTACTTTTAGGGTCTTAATACATTTGTTTTACGCTAATAGTGACAATCCAAGGCATTTGCTTTAATGTTTATAGTTTAATTATAATTTGAAAACTGGCAAATGTTTTCTCTGAAGATTTTCAAGACCCCACAAATAATGTCTGCTGTATCTATTGTAGGGTCTTCATAAACATAGTGCCAAAGCAGACCAGAGAGTATGTAACAAGCACTGGCAATGGCAGAAAGTCTGACTTATGAATTGAAGTGCCTTTTGTATCACTGATGGGTTTAGTCACTCAATAGGTCATCATAACTGTGCTCTGTCACTCTTCTTTACATCAAATCAAATCAAATCATTAACATTTATAAAGCGCGCTACTCACCCGTGCGGGTCTCAAGGCGCTAGGGGGGAAAGGGGGGGTTATCGCTGCTCGAACAGCCAAGTCTTTAGGAGTCTCCGGAAAGCGGAGTGGTCCTGGGTGGTCCTGAGGCTGGTGGGGAGGGAGTTCCAGGTCTTGGCCGCCAGGAAGGAGAAAGATCTCCCACCCGCCGTGGAGCGGCGGGTGCGAGGGACGGCAGCAAGTGCGAGGCCAGCGGAGCGGAGGGGGCGGGTGGGGACGTAGAAGCTGAGGCGTCTGTTGAGGTATTCCGGTCCCTTGTTGTGGAGGGCTTTGTGTGCGTGGGTGAGAAGACGGAAGGTGATCCTTTTGCTGACTGGGAGCCAATGCAGGTGTCTCAGGTGTGCGGAGATGTGGCTGTTGCGGGGTACGTCGAGGATGAGGCGGGCCGAGGCGTTTTGGATGCGTTGCAGGCGGTTTTGGAGTTTGGCGGTGGTCCCGGCGTAGAGGGTGTTGCCGTAGTCCAGGCGACTCGTGACAAGGGCGTGGGTCACGGTTTTTCTGGTGTCGGCGGGGATCCAGCGGAAGATCTTGCGGAGCATGCGGAGAGTGAGGAAGCAGGCGGAGGACACGGCATTGACTTGCTTGGTCATGGTGAGAAGAGGGTCCAAGATGAAGCCGAGGTTGCGGGCGTGGTCTGCGGGGGTCGGTGCGGTGCCGAGGGCCGTGGGCCACCAGGAGTCGTCCCAGGCGGACGGGGTGTTGCCGAGGATGAGGACTTCCGTTTTTTCAGAGTTCAGCTTTAGGCGGCTGAGCCTCATCCAATCTGCGACGTCCTTCATACCCTCTTGTAGGTTGGTCTTGGCGCTGGCGGGGTCCTTGGTGAGGGAGAGTACAAGTTGGGTGTCGTCGGCGTAGGAGGTGATGATGATGTCGTGCTTGCGTACGATGTCGGCGAGGGGGCTCATGTAGACATTGAAGAGTGTCGGGCTGAGCGATGAGCCTTGAGGTACGCCGCAGATGATCTTGGTGGGTTCTGAGCGAAACGGAGGGAGGTAAACTCTTTGGGAGCGGTTAGCGAGGAAGGAGGCGATCCAGTCCAGGGCCTGGCCTTGGATCCCGGTGGAGCGTAGGCGGGTGATTAGGGTGCGGTGACAGACGGTGTCAAAGGCAGCCGAGAGGTCGAGGAGAATGAGGGCGACTGTTTCACCGTTGTCCATCAGGGTTCTGATGTCGTCTGTGACTGAGATGAGGGCGGTTTCCGTGCTGTGGTTGGTTCGGAATCCGGTTTGTGAAGGGTCGAGCAGGTTGTTGTCTTCCAGGAAGGTGGTCAGCTGTTTGTTGACGGTCTTTTCTATTACCTTGGCTGGGAAAGGTAGAAGAGAGATGGGGCGGAAGTTTTTCAGGTCGCTTGGGTCAGCCGTAGGTTTCTTTAGTAGGGCGTTGACTTCAGCGTGCTTCCAGCATTCGGGGAAGGTAGCAGAAGAAAAAGAAGAGTTGATGACGGTCTGGAGGTGCGGGGCGATGATGTCGTCGGCTTTGTTAAAGATGAAGTGCGGGCAGGGGTCCGAAGGGGCGCCGGAGTGGATAGAGTTCATGATGGATTTGGTTTCTTCCGTGTTGATGTGGGTCCAGTTGTTGAGGGTGATGTCCGGGGAAGCGGGTTCAGTGGTGTATGGTTGGGTCTGGTGTCCGAAGCTGTCGTGGAGGTCGCTGATCTTGCGATGGAAGAAAGTGGCGAGGGATTCGCACAAATCCTGTGAGGGTGTGACGGCGTTGGCGCTGGCGCTGGGGTTGGAGAACTCTTTGACGATGCTGAAGAGTTCTCTGCTGTTGTGGCTGTTTTTGTCTAGTCTGTCGGTGAAAAAGTTCCTTTTGGCAGTGCGGATCAGGTGGTGGTGTTCGCGTGTAGCGTTCTTGAGGGCGGTCATGTTGTCCGCGGTGTGGTCCTTGCGCCAGGCCTTCTCAAGGGCACGACAAGTTTTCTTTGATTCTTTGAGGGTGTCAGAGAACCAGAGAGGTTTTTTGGTGTTGGTCTGTCGATGCGTGCGTTTGAGGGGAGCAAGGTTGTCAGCGCAGTTGGAGATCCAGTTTGTGAGGTTGAGAGCTGCGTCGTTGGGGTCGGTGGTGAGGGTGGGTTGGTTGGCGGCGAGAGCGGAGAAGAGTTGCTCTTCAGGGATCTTGTTCCACTGTCGACGAGGGGTGGGTTGAGTGCGGAGGTGGGAGGTCTCGCGTCGGAATGTGAAGTGGACGCAGCTGTGGTCGGTCCAGTGTAGGGCAGAGGTGTGGCTGAAGAAGACGTGTTTGCTGGCGGAGAAGATAGGGTCGAGCGTGTGTCCGGCGATGTGGGTGGCGGTGTTCACCAGTTGTTTGAGGCCGAGGTTGGCGAGGTTGTCGAGCAGGGTGGTGGTGTTGGGGTCGTTGTTTTGTTCCAGATGGAAGTTGAGGTCGCCTAGGAGGATGTAGTGCGGTGAGGCGAGGGCGTGCGGGGAGATGAAGTCGGCGATGGCGTCGCTGAAAGAGGCGCGAGGTCCGGGAGGACGGTAGACGAGGGATCCTCTGAGGGTGGTCCTTGGGTCGGTGTGAATCTGAAAATGCAGGTGTTGAGCGGCGAGGGGGGGGTCTTCGGTGGAGGTGGTGACGCTGATGGAGTCTTTGAAGATGATGGCGACACCTCCTCCTACTTGGTTGGTGCGGTCTTTTCTGGAGATCTTGTAGCCTTCGGGGATGGCGGGTAGCGATGTCTGGAGCAGAGGAGGCGTTCATCCATGTCTCCGTGATGAAGGCGACGTCCGGGGCTGTGGAGTCCAGGAGGTCCCAAAGTTCAACGGCGTGCTTGTGGACGGAACGAGCGTTGATCAGGATGCACTTGAGGTGGTTGATGGCGCGTGGGCTTGTGGTCGTGGTAGTTGCGTGGTGGAAGATGCGTTTGCAGGAGTTGCAGGCGAAGGGTCCATGGGTGCGTTTGGGGTGAGCTAGGAAGCAGGTTTTGGAGCGCCCTGGGTTGAGGCGTGGAGGGTGGTGGGGTCGTAGCGGATCAGCGGGGCTTGGGGGAGCTGGGGACCAGGGGTCGTGGCGCTGGGCGCGGGCCAGGCGCGGACGGGCGCAGACGGGCTTGCCTCTGGCGCGCCTCTGGCGCGCCAGCGGCGTGCCCGCTGCGCGCGCCCGCTGCGCAGTCGCGCAGCGGCCGCCATAAGAGGTAGGAGGGGGGGGAGGGGTCAGCTGGGGGCGAATGGGAGCTGGGGGGCGGGGGCGTGCAGGAGGTCGCGGCGGGAAAGCGCGAGGGAGGGGGGGGACAGGTAGAGTGAGAGGAGCTGGGGGAGGGGGTTTAGGGTGGAGGAGGGTGAGTGTTAGGAGGTTTGGAGATTAGGGAGAGAGATAGGAGTAGGGTTGTGAAGATAGGGGAGGGGGGGTTGTAGAGGTGGGTGAGGGAGAGAGGTAGAGTGAGAGGATAGGGAGATAGGTAGTAGAGGGGGTGGCGGGAGGGGGGAGAGATAGAGAAATAGATAGAGAAAATAGATAGAGAAGTCGATAGATAGGGAAATAGATAGATAGACAGATAGGTAGGTAGGAGGAGGTGGAGAGTGGGGGAGTTAGATAGTGAGATAGGGAGCTAGAGAGATAGGAAGATAGGAGGAGTGAGGGAGGTAGATAGCGAACGGGTTAGCTAGGGGTGAGAGAGGGGGAGGCGAGTGAGGGAGGGGGATGAGGAAGGAGCAGGAGGGCAGGCTCGGGGGAAGAAGACGGAGGAGGTAGAAGAGCCGAAGACAGGAGAACAGAAGACAGAAGAACAGAAGACAGAAGAACAGAAGACCGGAAGAGCAGAAGAACAGAAGACAGAAGAACAGAAGACAGAAGAACAGAAGATCGGAAGAGCAGAAGAACATGTATGCATCCATTGACCTAGCCACTGGCTCAATCTTGCATCTACCCTCTGACACAACCGCAATAAAACAAACACAAACTCAACAATACATGCAACATAAATTAAAATAATACAAGTAGACAAAAGAAAACATGCTTGTTGTCTAAACATAGAGGGATATGCTTACAGTGATTAAATTAAAAATAGCAGTGGGTGCCGGTCTTGCAGCCAGTGGTGCTGGAACAATTTTCAGAGCAGGGGTGCCTCCATCAGTATTACCTCATCGAAGCCATAGGGTTTGTGAAAAATCCAGAATCACAAAGAACAAGTATAGCAAATGATTCACGCTCATTCAGCAAGAGAGTAGTAAGGGTATGATATGTAGTCTGTGGTGTATTTTGGAGCACACTGTCACAAATACATTAATATATCATGGTATGTTAGCCCATTATCATTTACAGTCAGTAAATTTTCCATTCAAGTGGCTACTTAGTTTTTGCAGATCTGAAATTTTACTGATAAAGGTATACAGCACACAACTGACTGTGTGGAAATCGAGTTTTAGTGACTAATTATCATATGTACATCACTAAATATCTTGATTTGATCCTATAAAAAAAATCTTTGCTTTTATCACACTTCAGAGTCACAAAAACGGTGCTTTCTTAACTGCTGAAGTATTTTGAAATATTTGTACAATATATTTATACATGTACTTAAATTGTATTATATTGCAAACAAATGACATCCTACAGCCTTTCCTTTAAATATTGTAAGTTTGCGTAAAAAAACTGTAAGGTTGTTTATCTATACCTTGGACTCCAGCAAGATGGGCACATAGTTTGTTTCAAAAAATCCTTTCACTTGCAATCAGAAAATGAAATGTAAATAATATGCAGTGGTTTCTCAGAAGACAGCCTGACATCTGAGTTCTGGTTTTGAACACACAGCAAATGTAACAGAATAAAGAAAAAATTAAATGCATTTTTATTGCTCATTCACCTTCTGAACTCCAGCATGATTATTTTTGGGGGTGCTGCAACTACCCCCCTGCCCCCGCTGCCTCCCCAGTCCCCACCACTCCAGCAACCTTATTTCCAGCACCTATGCTTGCAGTGGTATTTACACAATCTATAGTTTTGACATTCATAAATGGCTACCATGTTTAAAATCACCATGTTAGACATCTTGAAATGATAAAACGATGAAACACCATGGACAACAGCATTCCATAATAATCATCTGGTTTAGAGGAGATGTCCATGTGGGATGCAGCATACTGCAGCTGAAATGAACAGCAAGCGAGCTGCCCGTTACCACTTTCTAGGGAGCTGTAGTATCCTCTTAAGAAAAATTACAATTACAAAAAGTCAAGAAACGAAAAGGGATGTGTAAAGGTGGTAATTGAAAACTAAAGAACTGGCCAACCAGCCTTGACAATGATTGGTGTGGACTAAACCATTATATCATGCAGTTCGCTATCATGGAGGAAGATGAGTATACATTACACTAAGCCACCCAATGGTAGAACAGGGCTGACCCAAAGGCTTTCTATGTATCTATATTAATGTATGTATTTAATTTTTTTTATTTTTTATTACAAGAGCTTGGGAGGCATCTAAGCCTTTCAGGCCTGTTGAACTGATTCTAGAGACAAAATGACACAGCAAATCTCCTAACCCCTAGGGTTTGTCAAATGGGGCAATCAGCACCAAAATCCTTGCCAACACATGTAATCTTTTGGATTTCATGAAACAAAATCCCAAAGTGAAGGCTTTAACTTGATGCACAACCAATCAACTTCTAAAGGCATATTGGCCCTCATTACAACCCTGGTGGTCAAGAACCGCCAGGGTTGTTTTGGCGATTGTGCCGCCAACAGGCCATATCCATATCGCCATATTTTGACAGTGGCTGTAGTTTCGCGCCATCGTTGTCCCGGCGGTTATAATCTGCCAGGGCAGCGCTGCTGGCAGCGCTGCCCTGGGGATTATGACTTCCCTTCCCGGCAGCCTGTCAGGCTGGCGGGAAGGGGAGTCGCGGGGGCCCTTGCACTGCCCATGCACTTAGTACGGGCAGTGCAGGGGCCCCCAGGCATAGCCCCACCCTGCTTTTCACTGTCTGCACAGCAGACAGTGAAAAGCGCAACAGGTGCAGCAGCACCCGTCGCACGGCCGCAACACCGCCGGCTCCATTAGGAGCCGGCTGCAATGTTACGGCCGACATCCCCGCTGTTTCCGCGGCTGGCGGGTTTGCGGCCGCATAGGCGGACGCTCGGCTGTTCAACCTTGGCGGGCGGCCTCTGCCGCCCGCCAAAGTTGTAATGAGGGCCATTGTCTTTAAAATGTGTGTTACATAGTAAATCATTCACATCTATTACCTTTTTGATCACATTTCATAATAAATGCAAGGTACAAATGTAAATGGTGAGAATGCTTCAATGTCCGCACATCAAGGGATGGCCGATATAAGGCGGCATAGTGAAAGCACAGCACTTTGCAACTGTCTGTAGATAGGTGCTCACCTGGTAAATTCACCCTGCAATAATCTGTGAGATAGATCTGTAAACTTGGCTACACAGAAGGTACCACATTACACAAATGTTCAATAACAGATCCAAAGGTGTAATAACAGTTCTTTTCAAATTGTCTTTATTCTTCAAATTCTTTCCAAATTCTCGTGCACATAACAATACATTCAAAGGACAGCATCCAACACATTTCGTCACTGGGACTTTTTCAAGGCTGTAATGTTTACTATGGTCCAGAACCCGAGTAGGACTGGATTCTAGAGTAGAAGAAAAGCCAAACTGCTCTATTGTAGGTGAGCCCCAAAGTTAATAGGAGATGTGAGTACATCGCCCTAATAACTAAAGTGCATGAAGGGCCATGATGTGACTATAAAGTAGTGTCTATAATCACAAGACAAGCACAGTGTAGCTGTGCTTGTCTGGTTATTACGGACACTACTTTACAGGCATTTCATATTAAACAGATCAGAACTCCAGCCTCTGAAATACCTTTTCCTAGTGAAACAATTAGGGCTTTAGGTGGTATCACTGACTTGTCATCGTAACCAACTCAGTTCCACTATATTGGTTTAAGATTTTCCACAAAGCAACCATCTGGCATATAGTCATAAAATTACAAAAGTATATACAATTACAGTTGGCAAAGCAAAATACCATCTTTCCTAAGAGGGACTACCAAGAATTCTTACAGTGCAAATCTTTTATACCCGTGATGTAGCAGGAGGAATAACCAAACACCAAAACTCATGACTACTACTGTTATCTGCAAGATTTCATGTAACAAAATCCCCCTCTGCAGGCTTTTGTACAGAGTAATAATTCACCCTTCAATGAATTGATGTTCAGGATCTTTAACTGATCAATTATCATTGTATATGAAATGACCATGAGGTTGCCTTGTGTTCGGAAGGCTATTGCATCGTTTCAGCTCGATGTTCTACATTTGTCTAATAATTTCTGCTCAAAAATGCATATTGATTTTCAAAACATTTATTAATATTAATAAATGTTTTCACAATAAATACGTCTGGCCTACTGACTATCACAACATTTCATAATAAACCGATCAGGCCTAAATATACCAATTATAATTGGCTTGCTACTGTTACTAGCTCGGTCGTGCTGTTTTGAGTATAAGCTTTGCCACAAGCCAAAAAGTGAAGTATTAACACTCCTTTCAGTGGAAGACCACAACTTCTGCCCAATCAAATACAGTACTCTGGTTACCAAAATGTAGTTTGATTCTAAGCTCATCTCTCAGTAGTACTATGAAGGCTATTCTTTGCTGATCACATATGGTCTGGCAAGACGTGTGCTGTAAAGACAGGGAATAAAAATGTCTGTTGTCAAAACACCAGGCTCCACAACACAAACACACCACTTGTTCCTCTTCTTCTTCCTAGTCCTTGCTAGTATGAAGGACTCCACCTCCGAGACGCCACCTTTGTACCCAGGTCTGGCCTGCTCCGATTAGCTCCGCGTGCCTCGGATCTCCTAGGCTGTTTGTACGCGTGCATTTTATAGGTGGTATTTCTGTCAAGTACCTATAATGAGAAGGTAGCTTTTCCCAGGAACCTTTTCCCTTTAGAAAAGGTTGTGGCTGAGATACTCCACCAGAGAGAAGGACGTACAGTGCAACCTCAGAGTCAAGTCTAACAAGTAAAATCAGACAGTCAGTGAGATTGGGTGTGAGCGAAGGCAGCACCGCCTTCACCTCAGAGTCATACCGTGGATCATTAATGTCTTTGGGGTTATCGTGATAGATAAAGGTGGTGAATAAGGGACTGGAAGTACAGCACCAGTGAACAGGCAACTATTGAAGGGCTACTGGCATCAAAGTGCTTGGCCTGCGCCAGAAGCAATGGTAAGAAGTCATCTTCATGGCAGCGAATGAAGATGGAGCTGGGTGTTTATTAAGCTGGCCCTACAGTGCGGACCAGGTGTTAGGGTTCGGCAGAGTAATGAAGACCACCCGGGCCTACAGACCACATGCCAGATTTACAGTCAACTTGACCTTCAAGCACATCTTGGTAACAATGTGATGGACAGTGTAGGGAGCGAACCAGTCATTTTGGCAAATCTTTAAAATGGTGCTGTCCCCAGCCCTGAGAAGTTAATGAAGAGTAAAAACACTATAAGTATTTTATGCATCCACACTATGTGCATGGGCCATGGTTTTATGCCAACATGAGCACTGCAGTGTACGGTAACAGCCTGCTACAAGTTTCAATGAACCGCCCTCTGTTAACGGTGACTGGTTAGGATTCACTCATTGCTGAAATATAAAGGGACAATGCTTTAAGAGGCTGCATGTGGCATACATACTGTGGCACCACAGACGAGTTAAGCGTCCTTTACTAAACCTAAAGTGGATGACTGAATAAATGCTTTTATTTGCTCAACCCTTTAACACAGAACACCTCTCTGAAGTGACGTAGAAGCCTATACTACACTTCCTGCAAATAACTGGGCAACGTTTGACACAACAGAGGCCGCACTGACGTTCTGGCACGAACTGCGAACTCAACAAATTACATAATAAGACAAAAAAAATAGGAAAGCCGAAAATAACAGTGCTTTCCCAGGGGTACAGACCTAGAAAAGGGAAGTGCTTGTTTGGAAACCTCACCCTTTTACCATAATTACTGTAATACATGCTTTGAGCACCTATAAAATAAGTTCAGGTTTGTTGATAATATACACAAACGCAACAGTAGAGGAAAGCAGATATTTGGACATCATCAGTTACTAAGACTCGACGTCCTGCCAAACTCACCTCTAACAAGCACTGTTAAAGCCAAATTGTCTGGCTTTAGCTGCTAGCCTTTTGGATTTGTCAATGCTTGTTTTGGAATGGTTTTTGTAAAACTTTATTTTTGGTGAAGCTGCTGACCCCCCTCGAAATACCAAAAATTAGAACCATTGGTTAAAAGCACGCATATTTTGTGGTCTTAATGGCACACATTGCCAGAGCAGTCTGTGGCACATTGCCAGAGCAGAAGGGAACTACATTGCGGAAGCGCTCCCTGTGAAAGAGCAGAATGCCAGTCACTGACAGTGAACTTAGCCAATCGCTGAAGGTGGCTGGGCAACTGCCCCGCGCTGTATGTTGTAGAAGGCAGAAGAAAAATGTGAATGACAACAGACCAATGGAAGAAGAAGGATGGCTGAAAGCCACTATAACTTTAGTAAAATCACGTGGTCATGGCTAATGGCAGACCAAAAACAATGCATACAGCACCATCCACATTGCTCAAAAGGTACCACTGAGTTTTATTTGCCAAAAATGGTTTGTTTACGGTCACTTTCAGGATCTGCTGCAATGGAACGCAAGACACATTTTCTGTGGAAAAATAAACTGCTTGGTACGTACAAGAAACATCTTAATTTTTAAGAGTTTTAATTTTTTTTAAATCAGATTTAAGAAAAGTGATAGAAGAGCACGGGACGGTCGTAAAAACTAGAAGCATCTAAGTAAAGTAAGCCTGTCACACCCTTAGATCACACGAGAGGAACATTTTAAGACAGAATGGATTGTTCCTGAGGCAGACAGAAACCGCGGGAAATGCGAGGGGGCGTTCATCGCTCATGAATGAGAGCTCTGTACTGAGCTAATGAACTGGGAAATCATACGAAGACACCGTGATCCCGCACTCCGCAGGCAACACAACTCCATGTAGAAGAACAGCTGAAGTCATGGCACGCAGCAGTGCATGCTGGGCGTCGCCAGAAACAAAAAATAAATAGCTTTTGTGTACGAAGACGACACCGCGAAATGGTCGAAACGGCCCCAAATACCCTCAATAATCCTCCCTCCCCCTTCCCAAATAGGAAAGCACTACATTATACGTACGGCCTTAACGTAAATAGAGGCTGTTCTTAATAGGATTAGCCAGCCTCGCATGAAGCAAGGTTCACGTTTAAGGCAAACTATTTTCCACAATAAAGCAGTCTAAGTTCTAAGGCAGGATCCCCACAGTCTATGCATGTGAGGACAAGTCAATATAAGGAAGCCTCCACATGCTGGATACTAAATTAAAACGCGATTATTACAATGACCATGCTTTAGCAGCAAACGTCATGATATTTTAAGGCTTCTCTTCCCTGATTGGATGCCTCCCCAGCTCAGAGGCGGAATTAACATCTAATGTATAAATCGTGAATTTTCGATCAAAGCTCACCTGGCATATTTTGTTGGTCTCGGAGGCAAGTTTCACTGCCCAAGTTGCAAAGGAGGTCACTAACATTAATTTACTGAGGCACTATCAGGCCGGCACTCACAACTGATGCGGCACAGAGGCAGGTGATAGAGGACGTTTGTCACATGCTGGACCACTGCAATGATCTCGAATCTTCTCAATCTCTTATTGGCCCGTGATAACATCCATCCTGGTTTCCACCTCATGCCTCAACCAGACAGACACTCCCTCTCTCTTTATCTCACTCTTGCAGGTTATTTTTCATCCCGGCTTTCTCCTTTTCTTAATGTTTTTCTGTCTTAATCTTCCTTTTTCTTCCTCCCTCTCTGAAGAGGAAAAATAAGGGCCGCTCCCCACACTGGAGTGCCTGTGGGCTCCATCCACAACCCTAAGCAATAGGGATCCAACTAGTTCGCTGGGACGGTCAATTCCTGCAAGGAGCGCTGAAAGTCCTAGTTGATGCATCAATTTGTTGCTGATTCTCCATTGTGTCGGCACCTTCGGTTCATTCTCAACTGCAGGCACCCAGCGCACGCCCTTGATGCCGTGTTGGGCTGGCTGCCCCACACTTCCTTGCACAGAATCCAGCAGACAGAGTCCCCATTCACAGGCAGATCAAGGAACTACTTGTTTTACTAGTTTACTAAACACATGGTGATATTAGGCTTACCAGTTGCAGACTTTTGCAGGTAAGAAATGTCTATACATAAATCACGAGTTATTTGGATAAACATGTGCCATACACTGCCACTGTAGGCTAACTGCTTGCTTCCATCAAATGATGAAAGGAACCTAAGCTCAGACTCCTACCAATGATCTATGATATGATACCCATCACTTCACACCCTTTCTATTGACCATCATACAAGGATGCTTTAAGATACGAAAGGATGGCTACTCCAGAGTGCCTCTCTTTCACTGTTCTCTCTCCTGCTTTCTTCTATCGCCCCCCTTGTTTACTTTACTTTTTAGCACTTGACAATCTCTTCAGTACGACAAATCGTCTTCATCTACACTTGTATGTCCCTATTGTTTACTACTCTTCCTCCTTCCCCAGTAGAGATGATAGACCTTATGTGACTTGTTAGAGAGAGATCGGTTTTAATCTTTGCTATCTCACTGTCGCTCGTGTTTGAATATAACATGGATTTTTCAATCCTGGACTAAAAACCAATGAAAAATAATCCCACAAATAAAGAAGGAAACTTAGATTCAACTCAAATTTGCTCAGAATGGGATCACGGGTTTGCCTTCTCATCGACAGGTCTTCCAGTCGCTAGCTGCCATTTTAAAAGCTTTGCCCTGGGAGGACGAGCAGCGTGAGTATCTGTTGTTTCCCCAGAATATGATAATCCCTTAGTGCCGAACATGCACTTTCAATTCAGTCAGTAGGTATTTGCTGCCCGCTGCATCTCGTTTTCAGAGGGAGCTTATGAAAAGAGAGGATTTTATCTCGGGTCCAAAGTAGCACAGCAAGCTGCCATTTTCACTTTATGAGCTGAATTATTTCCATTTGGGGAGCCCAGAGGTCCTACGCATTTCATACAGACAGTTAAATTCTGTCTCTTATCCCTGGTTATATTACTAACATTTTGGTAATAACGTACGGTTCAGCTGTTAGCACCCAAAACCCTTTGGGTGTTCGAGTGCTACAAAAATAAATGTATGTATATAAATTTCCCGCAAGGGCACTCCAGCCCTGGCTCCGTGTGGCAGGCCCTTGCAGAGAAGAGTGTACCATGCAAATGTGATACATTTTGTCTCATTTGAGGTAGGGCTTTTGTACAGTGCATAGTACACCCAAGTAATGTAAACTGGGGTCGCATTGTAGCAGTGTTACCTCTGAGGCAAAGCTTGCAGAGCACTTCAAAGGCATCACAGACCGACGGACATGCACATCTTAGGAGTCATCCCAAAAAACAGCAAACATCGGTGGGGCACACCCCAAAGGGCATATGGACGTTCTCCCTACTTCTTCCCACTCCACTAATTCAAAGGACCCGCTTCACACTTACAGTTTGAGAGACAGTGCAGAGCCCAATCAGGCCGTGCATTGTCAATTGCACTGTATATGACACCAGGCCTTCCTAATTTGTGGACATATTTGTGTCAGTTCTTGATATTTTTTAGTTCCTTCGTGCAGGTCCCTGAGTATTGGAGGCAATTCTTGACATTATGGGCACACCATACTAGCCCTTCAATATTGGTGGAAATTCTGGATGCTCTGTGGGCATTGTAGGAGGCTGGACTGGCTTGTAGTGAGTACCAAGGGGTACTTACACCTTGCACCAGGCCCAGTTATCCCTTATTAGTGTATAGGGTGTCTAGCAGCTTAGGCTGATAGATAATGGTAGCTTAGCAGAGCAGCTTAGGCTGAACTAGGAGACGAGTGAAGCTCCTACAGTACCACTAGTGTCATGTGCACAATATCATAAGAAAACACAATACACAGATATACTAAAAATAAAGGTACTTTATTTTTATGACAATATGCCAAAAGTATCTCAGTGAGTACCCTCAGTATGAGGATAGCAAATATACACAAGATATATGTACACAATACCAAAAATATGCAGTATAGTATTAGAAAACAGTGCAAACAGTGTATAGTTACAATAGGATGCAATGGGGACACATAGGGATAGGGGCAACACAAACCATATACTCCAAAAGTGGAATGCGAACCACGAATGGACCCCAAACCTATGTGACGTTGTAGAGGGTCGCTGGGACTGTAAGAAAACAGTTAGGGTTAGAAAAATAGCCCACCCCAAGACCCTGAAAAGTGAGTGCAAAGTGCACTAAAGTTCCCCAAAGGACATAGAAGTCGTGATAGGGGAATTCTGCAGGAAAGACACAAACCAGCAATGCAACAACGATGGATTTCCAGTCGAGGGTACCTGTGGAACAAGGGGACCAAGTCCAAAAGTCACAAGCAAGTCGGAGATGGGCAGATGCCCAGGAAATGCCAGCTGTGGGTGCAAAGACTGGACAGTAGAAGCTGAGGTTTCTGCAGGAACGACAAGGGCTAGAGACTTCCCCTTTGGAGGAAGGATCCCCCACGCCGTGAAGAGTCGTGCAGAAGTGTTTTCCTGAAGAAAGACCACCAACAAGCCTTGCTAGCTGCAAGTCGTGCGGTTAGCGTTTTTGGAAGCTGCTGTGGCCCAGGAGGGACCAGGATGTCGCCAATTGCGTCAGGGGACAGAGGGGGCGCCCAGCAAGACAAGGAGCCCTCTCAGAAGCAGGCAGCACCCGCAGAAGTGCCGGAACAGGCACTACGAAGAGGAGTGAAACGGTGCTCACCCGAAGTCGCACAAAGGAGTCCCACGTCGCCGGAGGACAACTTAGAAAGTCGTGCAATGCAGGTTAGAGTGCCGTGGACCCAGGCTTGGCTGTGCACAAAGGATTTCCGCCGGAAGTGCACAGAGGCCGGAGTAGCTGCAAAAGTCACGGTTCCCAGCAATGCAGGCTGGCGTGGGGAGGCAAGGACTTACCTCCACCAAACTTGGACTGAAGAGTCACTGGACTGTGTGAGTCACTTGGACAGAGTTGCTGGATTCAAGGGACCTCGCTCGTCGTGCTGAGAGGAGACCCAGGGTACCGGTGATGCAGTTCTTTGGTGCCTGCGGTAGCAGGGGGAAGATTCCATCGACCCACGGGAGATTTCTTCAGAGCTTCTAGTGCAGAGAGGAGGCAGACTACCCCCACAGCATGCACCACCAGGCAAACAGTAGAGAAGGCGGCAGGATCAGCGTTACAGAGTTGCAGTAGTCGTCTTCGCTACTTTGTTGCAGTTTTGCAGGCTTCCAGCGCGGTCAGCAGTCGATTCCTTGGCAGAAGGTGAAGAGAGAGATGCAGAGGAAATCGGATGAGCTCTTGCATTCGTTATCTCAGGAAATCCCCAAAGCAGAGACCCTAAATAGCCAGAAAAGAGGGTTTGGCTACTTAGGAGAGAAGATAGGCTCCTTCGGGTGTTGCTAGCCTATCAGAAGGAGTCTCTGACGTCACCTGCTGGCACTGGCCACTCAGAGCAGTCCAGTGTGCCAGCAGCACCTCTGTTTCCAAGATGGCAGAGGTCTGGAGCACACTGGAGGAGCTCTGGGCACCTTCCAGGGGAGGTGCAGGTCAGGGGAGTGGTCACTCCCCTTTCCTTTGTCCAGTTTCGCGCCAGAGCAGGGCTGAGGGGTCCCTGAACCGGTGTAGACTGGCTTATGCAGAAATGGGCACCATCTGTGCCCATGAAAGCATTTCCAGAGGCTGGGGGAGGCTACTCCTCCCCAGCCCTGACACCTTTTTCCACAGGGAGAGGGTGTAACACCCTCTCTCTGAGGAAGTCCTTTGTTCTGCCATCCTGGGCCAAGCCTGGCTGGACCCCAGGAGGGCAGAAACCTGTCTGAGGGGTTGGCAGCAGCCGCAGCTGCAGTGAAACACTGGGAAAGGTAGTTTGGCAGTACCCAGGTCCGAGCTACAGGCCTGTGGGATCATGGGATTGTGCCAACAATGCCAGGATGGCATAGAGGGGGCAATTCCATGATCATAGACATGTTACATGGCCATATTCGGAGTTACCATTGTGAAGCTACACATAGGTATTGACCTATGTGTAGTGCACGCGTGTAATGGTGTCCCCGCACTCACAAAGTCCGGGGAATTTGCCCTGAACAATGTGGGGGCACCTTGGCTAGTGCCAGGGTGCCCACACACTAAGTAACTTTGCACCTAACCTTTACCAGGTAAAGGTTAGACATATAGGTGACTTATAAGGTACTTAAGTGCAGTGGTAAATGGCTGTGAAATAACATGGACGTTATTTCACTCAGGCTGCAGTGGCAGGCCTGTGTAAGAATTGTCAGAGCTCCCTATGGGTGGCAAAAGAAATGCTGCAGCCCATAGGGATCTCCTGGAACCCCAATACCCTGGGTACCTCAGTACCATATACTAGGGAATTATAAGGGTGTTCCAGTATGCCAATGTAAATTGGTGAAATTGGTCACTAGCCTGTTAGTGACAATTTGAAAGAAATGAGAGAGCATAACCACTGAGGTTCTGGATAGCAGAGCCTCAGTGAGACAGTTAGTCATAATACAGGTAACACATTCAGGACACACTTATGAGCACTGGGGCCCTGGCTGGCAGGGTCCCAGTGACACATACAACTAAAACAACATATATACAGTGAAAAATGGGGGTAACATGCCAGGCAAGATGGTACTTTCCTACATGCATCTACTGCATGATGCTTCCCACTCTGGGCGGAATGCTGGTCTTGGCATACTGATGGCTACTGTTCGTATAAAGGGGAGCATCCCTCGTATGATGGTGCCCACCCTGGATAAAATGCCGGGCACCTAGTATATTGATGGTAATTCCTGTATAATGGTTGTATCTATGATGCCATGAGGTGATACATGGACATGTAAAGCAGAATCTATCTATATGTCAGCTACATATAAGTTATTGATGAAAATTATAAATTGATGTTAGGACAGAAAACATGCATGTATCAAACATGCAAAAGGTGGTATTTCCATAACAACAAATACACTTTCTTAAATGATAAGCTCTTCTTCGGGGAATCAAGATTATTGTTCACAGTAAAACGTACATGTAATAACCAAATGTATGTATTTTCAGAAACCAACAGCTGATGTCTGAAGACAAAATTATTGCATTTCCAAGTAGATCTAAACCTTTAAAGATTTTGTTGTCAATACTATCACTGCTGTATGAACCTATACAATTAGTTGAGATCTATGCACTGCTATACGCTACTTGGTTTTGCAAGACAGTATAAATGTATTTTATTTTTGCACCCCTACATGCCAAGGTGTGCTCAGTAATATGGGTGAGAATTTACATGCTAGGAGGCAGACTGGAAAATGCCATTACCTCCCGTCCCTCCCTCGCCTTCCTTTAAACCAATGAGGCTTCCTGCCTCCCACTAGACCCTCCCTTCCCCTTTTAAACCCCCCCCCCCACCCATACCCCTCCTGTTGTTTTTGTCTAGCCCACGCTAGACTTTCCCTTTCACTTACCTTCACGGCGGGGCCTGGGGGACATCGTTGGATGCACTCCTCGGGACGCGGAGCTCCGCGAGGTGTGCTTCGGCCGGGCGCGTCTTTTCTGAGCAGGCGGGGCTGCTCGTAAGACGCGTCCTGGGAGGTGGCTGACGGGGTCAGCCGGCTCTTGGTGGCTGGGGCGTTGAGTTCCGGTTTTTCTTCGCCGCGGAGTGATGCCGAAGAGTGTTTTTTGGTTTCTGTGCGGGTAGGACGGGCGTTCTGCCCGCATTTTTGACTGAAATTCTTGTTTTGACCTTTAGATGGTGACAATGTGTTCTGTGGATGAGATCATGCCTACAGATTCAGTTAATGGACGGAGGATTATTTCTTCTTCCGCCTCAGGGGAGGGAGGTGCTGATGGCATTTCCACTCCTGGGAGCCCCCAGATTCAGGGTGGTGGTGCTGCGCCCCTCCTGTCCAGGGAGGAGGTGCAGGTGATGTTCGCGGGGGCTGTTTCCAGAGCTCTTCATGCGGGGATGGCCAGGCCTAGTGGGGCTAGGGCTACCCATTCTCCTGCAATTACAGGGAAGTCCTCCTCAGAGAGTGAGGGGGGGGGGGGTTGCTCCATCTACGTCCTCTGGGGGTGAATATGGCTCCTGGTAGGTGATGTGGGTTGTGTTGGCACATGGACGGAACTATTTGGGGTTTCCTGTGTTTCGACCTACCGACTCTGGCTCTCACTTATTTCCACAATATCAGACGCCGTCTGAATTTTCCATGCCTTTTCGGGGACCTGTGGAGGATATGGTGTTTCGAGAATGGAGGATGTGGATAAGGCTCAGGTTCCACGGTTCGTTCAGACACTTTATTTACTTGTGAGTGAGGAGGTATGTCCTCCCTCGGTCCTCCTGGATTCAAGTTTGGCTACCCTGATTGGCAGAACGGCTGTCAAGCCGTAGAATTGTGTGCCTTCTGATGCCTTGGACCGTAAGGTGGACTCGGGGCTTGAGAGGGCTTTTGCGGCTGTGAATCTGGCTCGGAGGGCAGGTATTGATTCTGCTTATGCGGCCCAGTCGTTGGTGCAGGACTTGGTTAAACTGGCGGTGGCTGTTCAGGTTGGGGCAAGGTGTTCGGAGCTCCTGGCTAGTATGGAGCAGCAGGCCAGGTTGTTGGCAGATGTGTCTTCAGATGTGGTCCGTACTTCGGCTCTGGCATCTGGTGTTTTGATTGGGGCCCGGAGGCCGCTCTGGTTACGAGCCTGGAAGGCCGGCCCGGGGGGGGTAGTCTGCCTGGCTGAGACTACCTTTTGAGGGTCATAGCTTGTTTTGGGTTCAATTACCTTCCATGCTTTACAAAGCTTTTATGGAACGGAAGCATGCCTTGCCTTATAATGGGGGTTCTGCTTCAGGTAAAGGGTGGAAGGAGCATTCCCGTTCTTCTCCTAAGATGGGGGCCAAATCTTTTTCTTTTAGGAAACTGCGTTTTCAGCCGCATTTTTCCCCTAAGATGTCGGCGCCTTCGAACCGGGGTGGGTTCAAGAGGGGGTCCTGACAATCACTGTGGGCCTGGCATAGAGCTGGTTGGGGGAGGGCTGAGTCACTTTCTTTCGACTTGGTTGGAGAGTGTCAGCGATCGTTGGGTGCTGTACATTGTGGCCAATGGTTACGTCATCGATTTTGGGGTGATGCCTCCAGATTCGGGGGTACGTCCCCCTCCTCTACCTGCAGGACGGGACTTGCTGGTCAAAGGGCAGTTGCCCGCGCCCCGCTGGAAGTAAGGGGTCAAGGCACTTATTCGTTATTTTTTCTAGTTCAGTAAGTATCGGGGGGTTTCGGCCTGTGCTCCATCTGAAGGAGGTGTATGCTTGGTTCGGGTTGGTGCATTTCTGCATGCTGTCTATTCTGACGGTTTTTCCCTTGGTCAGTCAAGGGGACTTTCTGGTGTCACTGGTTCTGCAGGATGCTTACCTGCACGTGCCTGTGGCAAGGTCTTCGCGGAGGTTCCTGAGGTTTGCTGTGGATCTGGTGCACTATCAGTTTTGTGTACTGCCGTTCGGCCTCAAGTCTTCTCCTCGGATTTTTACGAAGGTGCTGGCCCCCCTGGTTGCTTTGCTACATTCAGAAGGGGTGTTTACTCATCCATATCTGGACGACATTTGATCCATGCAACCTCGCAGTCCCTATTACAGAGGCAGGTGGCCCAAGTTCTGGTGTCCGGCAGACAACTGGTTTTTAATCAACTGGGGGATATCAGATTTAGTCCCATCCCAGGTTCTGGTTTTTCTAGGGTCTCGGTTTCGGACTCTTCTTGGCTTGGTGCCAGTGTCAGAGATGAGGTTAGTGGTGCTCCGGTCCATGGTGAGGTTGGTTGTGGTACAGACTGCCCCCCGTGCTCTTCTAGGGTTGCGGCTGCAAGGTCATTTGGTGGAACTGCGGTGCTTGTTCGGACAACTTAGTGGCCAGGGCTTATGTCATCCAACACGGGGGGACCAGGTCAAGGGCTTTATTCAGTCTGGCCAGGTAGATTTTTGTGTGGGCTCAGGGGGGGGTTCCTTCTCTCAGGGCTACATACATTCGGGGGTGGTCAATGTGCGGGAGGATCTGCTGAGCAGGGTGTTACTTCCTCTCAACTTTTCTCCCTCCGGAGATCGCTGTTTCTTCATCTGGTTCGGCTCTGGGGTCTTCCAGTGCTGGATGTGTTCGCGTCCGAGGAATACGCGATGCTCGGTCACTTCGGCTCCCGGTTTCGGTGTCCCCGAGCCTGGGAGGTGGACGGGATGTCGTGTCCTTGGCCGAGGGGCCTTGTGTGTGCGTTCTCTCCGTTTCAGCTACTCAGGTCTTTTCTGAAGGGTGCGGCTTCTGGGGGACAGGGTTATCCTGATTGCTCCCCACTGGCCTAGGGCGAATTGGTTCCCATTGCTGCGGCTGAGGGCATCCGGTCGGATGTGGCCTCTTCCTCTGTGTCCGTCACCCCTGGAGTTTCCCTGCCTCTCGATGGGGTCTTGGAGGAGGTTACACTTGAAGGCCTGGAAGTTGATCGCAGAGGTTTGACGGGTCTGGGGGTGCCAGTGGATTTGAGTTCTACTTTGCTGGGTTCCAGGCGGCGTTCCACTTTGCTTTCTTGGGTAGGCAGTGGTAGGTTTTTTCTTCTTGGTG
Organism: Pleurodeles waltl; assembly: GCF_031143425.1. Lineage (NCBI taxonomy): Eukaryota > Metazoa > Chordata > Amphibia > Caudata > Salamandridae > Pleurodeles > Pleurodeles waltl. Next base: position 786,212,063 of record NC_090439.1, read on the forward strand.
CTTGAGGCATGATTTGGATCCTACCGGCGCGTCTCTCTTTGATGTGATGCAGGTCTTGCAGGACGGTGCACAGTTGAGGTTGTCAGGGGCGTCTCTGCTGGTACGGTCGGCGGCTATTCAGGCATTTAGTGGTCCGTGGCGTAGTCTTCCGGATGAGAGTCGTTTGATGCCGGGATTTTTTTCAGGGGCTTCTTAATTTGTTTCCTCGCCCTGTACGTTCTTTTCCTTCATGGGTTCTTTCTTTGGTGTTGGATGTTTTTACGGATTCACCTTTTGGACCTCTGGGGGACTGTGATTTACGACATCTTTCCTTATTGACGTTCTTTTTGGTGACCATTACTTCGGTTCGCCGTTTAAGGGAATTGGGGGCCTTGGCCTGTTCCTTTCCTTTTTGTAAAGTTTTTCAGGATCGGGTGGTTCTGGTTCCGGTACCTTCTTTTATCCCGAAAGTCATTTCTTCTTTTCATGCTCGCCAGGAGGTCAGCCTTCCTTCCTTTTGTCCGCATCCCGCTTCGGTGGAGGAGGTTCATTTGCATTCGTTGAATGTACGCAGGGCTTTGTTGGAGTACCTGCGTGTGGTGGCTCCTTTCCGTAAGGGTGCTTCGTTTTTTGTAAATTTCGGGCCGGCCCGTAGAGGAGATGCCTTCCACGGCTTCCTTGAGTCGGTGGGTGAGATCATTGTTTCTGTTGATTTTTTCCTTGTAAGGGGTTGTTCCTCCTCTTGGGATTCAGGGTCGTTCTACCGGGGGTATGGCGGCTGGGGTGGCAGAGCTTCATGGGACTTCAGTGGTGGAATTTTGCAGGGCCGCCGCTTGGGACTCTCCTTTGACGTTTGTTCGGCATTATGGGCTGTCGGACTTGGGTAGTTTGGAGTCGGTATTGGGTCACCAGGTCTTATCCTCTATGAAGTAATAGGGGTGGGGTTTTGGTGGCCTTTGTGCATGATATTAAACTTCTTGCAACTCAGTGTCCGTCTCCTGTGTGTTTCTTGCTATGTCTCATTGGTTTAAAGGAAGGCGAGGGAGGGACGGGAGGTAATGCGTCCATTTTCTTACGATAATGGCATTACTCCTAGTCCTACTCCCTCGCCTTCCTTTCCGTTCCCTCCCGGCCTCCCGGTACGGACTGTCTGAGTTGCTGCTTGGGCTTGGTTTTTGTACAGGAGGGGGTATGGGTGGGGGGGGGGGGTTTAAAAGGGGAAGGGAGGGTCTAGTGGGAGGCAGGAAGCCTCATTGGTTTAAAGGAAGGCGAGGGAGTAGGACTAGGAGTAATGCCATTATCGTAAGAAAATGGACGCATTAACTAGAAAGTAGAAGTGTATATAGGTATTACGGTATATGATAGGGCAGATTAAATGACATCCTCAGAGCTACCCGCATTGCCTACAGCATTTCGGGAGGGAATTGTGCTAAAAAATGCCCCACATTGCCAATATTTTCCCATTATCTTCCCAAGTTGTCTTGGCGCAGGTGAATTTGCAACACTCTTGTGAAGGGTGGGGTTAGATTAACACAGCATGTAAATACTGGCAAATGTCCATATTAAGTCCCCATTGAGGGCCTATTGCACTATATGTGGGATAAAATGCACAATTGTAACCCTTGGAGACTGTGTGGGCTCGCTCAATGAAACCTCAATGCTACAACTTTTGGAAGTTAATAGGGGACTAAGGCCATATAATACTCTCAATACTGAATATTAATTCAAATTATGTATTGAAAGAAGACGACGTCTTACATTTTAGAGTTTACATTTGGGCAAACTACATGAAAACAAACAATGATACCAACGGAACAAATGTCTGGATATTCTTGACACCGAGTTTGATACATGAGGTACAAATCAATTAACGATGACTTGGTGATTGGAACTTTCATACTTGTGAGTAGCTGAATTGGATAACAATGGCGTCTGTCCACTAAATATAGTTGAATTGATTGGCAAATTTAGACAAGACAACTATTGGACATTCTTACACATAAACAAACATACATGCATACAACAGACCAACACAGAGACAATGGGTGTCCTGCAAAGAAGATGGAAGAGGTGTGACTCAGAAGTTAAATTTAAAAATGTTTGCCTTTACAGGAGAGGCTGTGTGAAGAGTCTCCGCCCAGTGCAGAATAACTTGTGGGGGGGGGGGGGAGGTAGGGACTATAGCCTGAATCTGGTCAGGACAACCCACTCTGCATATTAAATACATTGTGAAAAGAGCTGTGCCTTACGTGCAACCCCGATAGCAAACTGTTTATTATCCGAATAGCTGCGTTCCAAGGACATGGCGGCAAAAGAGCTTGAATTGGTACAAGTTTGTATTTTGTGTTCTCCTACAGATCTTTCAAAATGATATTCTTAAAAAAGAAAGAATTGTAGTTTGATGGGCTAGAGAGAGTCAAAACGGCACAAAGTCCTGCCATCAATTTCCTAGAGGACGTATGGATGGTGGCTCGACATTTGGAAATCTTGGCTAATCAAGCATACCGCGCCAGATCAATACAAAGCGAAGAGACAGAGATATTTCATTTCATGTGTAGGTGGAAAAATGCTCCCACGCAGTTTTTCCACAGATCCACCGCTGACGTTGCCAGCTGTGCACTAAACGTTTTACCAGCAGTGCATGTAATGTCACGAGCAGAAAGTATCTGCTTCATGTATAAAAAAAAAAAAGAAAAGAAAAAAACCCACCACTATCCCTTTGATACAGTTTTAAACATTTTCTGTGCCTCGTCTGGATCTTCCATTATTTGGTCCATTTCCTCTCCCCATCTTCATAGTCTAGACAACTCAAGTCACTTTAGAGACTAGCATGTAGTCTTTTCCCCTCCATCTCTCCTTTATTTTTCCGCGTTTTTCCTTAAGTTGCAAATGCCATTTGTTCTAGCAGTAACTGACAAGTCTACTTACAGAAACACATCTACACAGGCACCACCAGAGCGGTTTGAAAGCGTGTAAAAAAAGACTCCACCAATTTGGGGCGTAGCTTCAAGGGGGTGTTTCACCCCCGCCCCAATAAATGTATTTTCTGGTGAAAAGTTGGGTACAGGTGCTTTCATCCGGGTATGGCGAGGTTCCTGTCGGATTTCACCAGGGATTTTTACATCATTACAGACAAAAAACGTGCACACACACTCTCTCCCTCGCTCAAAGCCTTAAATAATGTTGGTTATTTTACAAATGATGGAGTGTTTTCTCCCTCAGTACCCCTACGAACCCGCATTACTCGCCCTTTACATTGCCCAGTTAGCCACGCTCACGTGCCCTGCTTGGCCTAGGATGTATTGTAGCATTATACGACAGTGACTGTTGGAAAATCTGAAGCTCACACCCCTTCCCACCACCGATCTCACCGACCACGCTACGCCTCTGCCACCAAATCAAATGTTGGCACAGGCCTCTGCTCCTGAGAACTCGGAGCTTTACTTGGGAGAAATAACCAAACGACTTTGTGAAGGAGCCATCAATACAGATGCACCATTGGATGCCAGGACATTCCCACTGGGAAAACTGGACTCGCGCCAGCCTCATGTAATTACCACATGAATCCATCCAATCGCAGACAAAAGAATCGGAGATGTCATCCGTGCGGTGTGCGCAGGGCGCATCTTTCGGCCGCTGCTGCACATGCATTTACAATGAAGGATTTGCTATGAGAGCAATGGGGCCAACTGACTCGAGAAACAGGTTGTCCCTTCCTTGGGTGGTGCCCCCGTTGGCTGTAATATTTTTCTGGCTGCCAAGCACATAGGATCACAAAGGGAAAAAGGAATGAAGAGCCACTCGCAGGTCAGATATTTCTGTGCAGCACACACCGTCACTGTGCAGTGACTGCAGCTGCCTCAGCCCCCTTGAAGATCACTCTTGTCCAATCAGAGCTTTGGAGGGGAGGAGACACTTATAGTTCTGTGTTCCTGCATGTTGTTATTCCTCAATGATGGGTGTGACAGGTGTAAATCCCTCCTGCACTGACAGCTTTCCTGTTGGGCACGGGTTCAACCCAACACTAACAGTGCAGGCAGTGCTCTTGGATCCTTCCGCCAACTTCAGCGGGCTCCAAGTAACTTTAAATATGCCATTGTATAGCTTATAGTCTAGTATCCCGAGCGTCTCCTTTGAAATTCAATGGTGCCTTCCCGTTTCTACCCACCTACACTGGGGTTTATAGCCAGAAATTGCACTAATACGATAAACCATCATTAAAGAAATTGTTCCGCATGTCATGGAGATGTTCTGTTTTGTTCCTCACACACAGTATCTAAATTAATATTCACCTTCATCGCCAATGGACATTTGCATTCAGGACAGAGACTCGCCCTCTCCCCTCCTCCACTGGCATGTGGTTCACAGCCAATGGCACAGGGTAACCGTGGGAAGTCAGCTTACAGCTGGGCTTGCACACAGCATCCCTAGAGCGCGCACCTGCCTGCTCACCAAGGGTGAAATCCTCCTTCAACCTGCCCAAAAATGCTGCACCGTCTAGGCCACGACCCTCAGCCGCCCCACGGCCTCTGATCTGAGAAGGGGTTTCAGGGATAGAAGCTAGAAGAAAGGAGGCCGAGGTGGACGGAAGGACAGTGTGTTAGATGCGGGAAGTGTGTCTAAGGCCATGATTAAAAAGCAATGATTAGAGGCGAGTGAAGATGAACGTGGTGAAGCAAATGGCAAAGAGAAGCAGTAACAGACCAAGGTGGCTGAGAAGTCAAATAAAACATAAAAACAAACTTCTTGGAAAACAGGCAATCAAGGCGTGTTTTGCTGGTATTACTACGTGTGGGCTTACATTTTGTATCACGGCGCCATGGAAAAGGAGCCGATATCAGTCTGGACGTGTTATTTACATAACTATTTATGTTTTATACATATAGTAAATGAGGGGCACAGTGTAAATCAAAAGAGCAATCCTGCACATCATATTCCATTTCAGCATCTTGTCTACAGTAGACAGTCATGTCACACTATCCACCCAGCGGACAGCAAGCTTTGCAGTCCAAAGAACATCAAGGAAGCCCAATCGCAAATTGAGACCTGTGCGACCTACCAAACACCAATGAAGCCTAAATTTACTGGGATCTGCAGAACCTCACAAATGACAAAGAAGCCCAATCACAAAATGAAATCTGCATGACACACCAAACGTCAAGTAAGGCCATTCATAAATTGAGATCTGCAAGACCTTAAACATTTGAATGAAGCTCAATCACAATCTAAAGTCTGCGGGACATACCAAACATCAATGAAGGCCAGTCACAAACTGAGATCTTCACCATGTAACAAGTGACATGGAAGCCCAAACACAAATTACTTCAATGCATTTTAACAAAGGAGGATATTTATCACTTAGGGGTTCTAAGTGAAATCATAGACAACAAAACAAAACCAGAATTGTTCACTAATTTACTTTTACTTAGTGATAGTCAATGTTTTCTTTCGAAAGGTCCTATCATTTATCAGAGAAAAGTATTAGATGAAGGTCATTTATGGAAAAAGTATTTTGCTTTGAGGGCTTGCCTCCTTTAGTTTCTTTTGCTATGGCGAGACTTCTTTGCTTCGAGGTTCTTTCTTTGAGAAACAGTGTTTTTTCTCTGCTGTGATATCAGCGTAGTAAATTGTATTTTAAAATGCTATGTTGATAACCATTTATGGGACTCAGGCAAGTAATGTACAGAATTATAGGAGGACAGGTTTCAGTAACAGAGCTTTTTTGCAGCATGTTTACAAAATAATATCAAAGACAACTAGAACAAAATTGGAGTTATTTGTGTGGTCACTTCTAACTAGTGCTCTCGGTTTTATGGCATTTATTGTTGTTACATTTCCGTCTGTTTTTATCCATATTTATTGCTAATTTTATCTGTATTGATCCATATATATTTTTTTTAATGTAGCTGAAACTGGTATATTGCCACATGTATTTAACCAATAAATGTTCAGTCATGATTAAATACCCGACAGGCTTCAATGATATGAACACTCACAGATGACAAACCAATGCACTTATACGAAAACATTCAAATTTAATATCAACTTTGTGCATATGTAGCCTTTTTACCAAACTTCCTGTTTTTTTAGCCCCCTTACTTGTCAATCGCAAAGCTATTAGCCTTTCAGTCATGACTGGTAGCATTTAGAATCACTCAAAAAAATAACCCATTTTCTGTTTTTATCCACATTTAAATGTAAATGCATACAGGAAAATAAACAGTTTTTGTTCTATAGTTATCTGTAAAAATCAGAAGAAAAAAAAATGGAAAACAGGGAGTCTTACTTATAACCAAGAGGTTACAACATCCCTTTGCTTACACCAACACATCTCCAGTTTTATGTTTGGTATGCCCTCTCACATCCCCTGCATAGGTGTAGTGATGCGGAAGAATTAAGGCATGTATAATACAGATTTTTGCACTCTCCACAGCCCCCTCAGACTTCCTCACGTTTCACATATCCTAAAAAGAAATATACCTAGGCTCGAGTTATACCTCTGGCGCACTGTCTCTGGTTGCGACACAGTGCACAAGGCGCAGACCAGGACAATGTGCTCTATCACACTAAAAAATGTGGTGTCCACAACTGAGGTTTGATTTTGCAACTCACTCTTTAACTAGAGATCATTGGCTGAACTATGACGAGAGGACAGGGCTCCCCCACAGGAATGTCTGGAGGGGTCCATGGAACACCTATAACCTGTCCCAAGGAGCATCCTCTGGGGAATCACTGACAGTAAGCCATCCATTATGATAGAGTTTCTTCTGATGGCTTCTTTGACATTGTGCCCATGTCTGTAAAACGCTCTGGGTGTCAGGGCAAAGGGTTCCATCACTTTGAATGCACCTTGTGATCATGATATCTATGTTATAGCTCGGCCCAAGCAAGCTTCTGCATTCCCTTCTGTAATACCAAAGTGCACTGTGGGGGTCAACAACGGCTGCATATGCCATCTGAGGCACCAGAGCGCTTTGTGTACTACAGCCCGTGGTGTACTGACATCTCTCCATCGCCTTCCCCCCTTCTTCCATCCTTTAAACTCTCTAAGACATGCAACATGTCCTCACCCTGCCCCACTTTCCTCTTTAGGCAACATCCATTCCATCATATATTCTAAAGGTACTTAGTGATCTGAAAACCTGCCCCACACACCTCTGGACTTCCTTCTCCCCTTTTCCTAGGGGAGATCATATTTGCACAGTGAGAGTGTGTAGCAAAGGGTCCAGGCTGGCAGCCGCCCTGTCAGAGCAGCTTCTGTGGATGGCATAGGTACTCTCGCACCTGCAGGTCAGTGCAGGCTCCCAGGAGGCTTGGGAAGGAGTGGGTGGCGAAGGTACAGTGTCAACCAGTATTCAGACACTTCTCCCAGGTCTGAGGAGACTGGGGAGATGTCAGAAGGTGGTCAGGAAAGCAAGCACCACATCCCATACTACATTATTGCTACAGCCTCTGCTGTTACGTTACTGAAGTGTATTACAGGGATTTCAAGCACTGATTTGGGTTAACAGCTTCGCATGGAAGCCATACACAACATATTTAGCCAGTAAATTGTAAGGAAAAAATTAACACTTTACGACCCAATTTGGAATTGGCTGGTAATAGAAAATCCTCTCATTTCTGGAGGAGCATCACCAGCTGAATTTCCTCCACTATGGAGAAAGTTTCACAGGTGGATTTTGTTCTTCTTTTTGCTTTTTTCCCAGAAATCTGAAGCATTTCTATCACCACCAAGCTCTAAATGTAGCCCTTAGCATTCCGTATTTGTAATTCTTCCGAGGGGGCAGTGGTTTAACTTTCCAAAACACAAACATTGTGCACCTGATTAGTTTAAGGTTCTGGGCTGGGAGAGATTTTGCCCCACCAAGAGAGCCTAAATCTAGGTTCCCTCGGCAATACTACTTTCGGATGTTAAAAAGCCATGACCATCTGAATTTTCTCTGTTTTTCACTGGGTGCAGTTAAATCTGTTTTTTGGCTTCATTTTCTCACAATGGGTTTTTGGTCATCTACTTTTTAATTGGCAATTTACCCTGTCAACCACAGCTTTTCGTCTCTTTTGTCTCCTTTTCCACTTTATAGCCTTGAGAAAGCCCCAGGTTTACTGCCATGTAAGGGGCGAAACACATGTCGGCTGTCACCTTCAAATCAATTAAAGGACTGAATGTTCACTGGCTGTCACCTTCAAATCAATTAAAGGAATGAATGTTCATTTTGACTGGGACTAAGATCTCAATGATTCTGATGATCTAAAGAAATTGTTGGGTGGTCCCCACCAAATTTTCTCTAATACAGGAATAAGTTTGAGGAACAAGTGGTCCAAAACCTCAACTGGTGTCTTACCACCCACACTGAAAATAGGTACTGACAGAAGGGTAGTGTTTGGACCTTTGAAGCTCTTTTTCCCAACTGAGAAGTAGATCTCACCTCGGCAGAAATGCAAGATAGATTTGATCTAAGATGAACCTCTTACATACTGTGTGTGTGTGTGTGTATATATATATGCATGCCTCTCACACCTGGTTTTTGATCAATCTACTTCTACTTTAAAGCAGCTAGCACCAGGACGCCTCTTCGGATGCAGCTGTGCGCTTTACAAATGTTATTGTATAGTCTTTTTTTATTTTGTACTGCTAATACAGTAAATGGCTAGTCTGGTCCATGCCTCACCATCTATGCCCATTGTATGATAAGACAACAGGCACTGGAAACCTCCATTTTAAAAATGAAGTCTTGCCACCGTGGTTGAGAACATATTTATCTAGAACGTCAGATGTAAAAGGTGTTAATGGTGGGGGGGGGGGGAGATGGGAGGGGATCCGGCCCACATCAACTATCTGTGAACTAGTAGCATGTGACAGCCAACCTTTCCTTGGGACTCTGGCCAGGGATACAGATCTGCTCCATATGGGGATTGAATTACTGACATTTTTATCTCTGTACCCTTTCCTTTTCAGCCATCTGTTTATTTCCAACCAGCTTCACGTGGTCGATGATTGCTTTCACGGTGCGTCAGTATTTAATCCGATCACATGACAGCGCATATCAATAGCGCTTAAACCCGCGTGGGCTACTAAGCACTTTGTAGTCTGGGCGGACCGTGCTCAGAAATGCACTGTACCACTTTCTGTCCACAAATTTCTCAACACAAACAGAGTGCTGTTGCTTTGCTGAGACCGAATGTGGACTAGCAGCATCGACCTCTGCATGAACTGGGATGACCATGCTCTGAGGGCCAGAGGAGGGCCTGGCACCTGTCATCGTTTGTCAAGTGCGGCTCTTCAGTGTCCGACATTCCCGCCTGGCAGCAGCCTGCATTTACTCACTGTAGTTATGTGATCTGGGGAGCGCCACGGCTGGAAAGCTTTGGGCAAAATGATTGTTTATTCCAACAGCACACAATAAGTTTGTCTCTGCGTGAGAACGTTTAATTGCGGACCCCGATGGTTGGTAGATACCTGCAACAGCGTTCAAAATGGAATAGTATATGTGCAGGTACTCACTCTACAGTACCTGCTGGCCCCTGTAAAATGCTGGTACTCTATCAATAAATGCATTGCAACAGTGCGCAGATTTGCAGGTACTCTCCTTTTTATATTTAAGTGCAGGTACTCGTACCTGCCCATTTAAGGTAGACCTGCACTATTGCTGCTATAGCCCTTTCCAAGTACCACAAGCAGACAATACTCTGCCACCTTCAATCCAACATGGTTGGCACAGGGGCGTAACAAAGGCCCCCGTGGTAGGGGGAGGAGGAGTGGCAAGCTCCGGCCCCCCACCCCCTCCCTCAGCACAGCACCTGGCCCGAGTGAGTCCGGTGGTAGGGGGCGCTCCCCGTTCTATGCAGGGGGGCCCCTTCCAGTTTTTTACGACACTGCGTCGGCACCTGGACACTTCTCGCAAGCAGCAGGTGTCGCGTCACAAGGGGCCTGCTCAAGTTCTGCAAAGCATTAGCACACAAGTTTGTACAGAAAGTGGGCGCGTGCCCGCCGCGGAATCTCCCTCTGCACCCCAAAAAGTACAGCTTCACCGACGGGATGCGCAAATGAGGGAGAGAAAACTAGCGTTGATTTCTGAGCGCAGCCAAAGGGGGTGGGTCCACAGATCCCAACAAATGTACATTTGCCCCCCTCAATAAAAGGGAGTCCGAACAGGCAGAGAGAGGCATGTAACATCTCTCATGGGGGTGTGGGTTATCCAAGCACCCCGAATTGAAGGTCAGCTGCACTGGTGAGACTGGGGTTCTTGTACTGAGGTCTGACACCCCAGCCCCCTCCCCGCCCACCACCGTGGGAAAGAGCTGAGACACCATCCACAACGTGTAAAGAAAGAGAAGCAACGTATCAATGGTGAATGGCGGTGCGGGCGGTGCACGCGCTGTCAGGCAGTGTGTAATATATCAGGGCACTACTCACCAGCCGCAGAGTCCCGCGGGAGCGGCAGCCGGGCCCGGCGCGGGCACTGAGCGGACCCAGCCCCGAGGGAGCAGAGCTTGTACCTCGCCCCAGCCAGCCCGCGGCCCCGGGGATGGGCAGAGCACCAGACTGCGCGGCGGGCTCCCGGCGAGAAGGAGCCTCCCTCAGATCCGCAGCCCGAGTGATAACGGGACGCGCTCCCCGCAGCTGCCGCCGATGCTCCCTCGCTCCTCCCCCGCCTCCCGGGCAGCGCCGCGGCCTGCAGCCTCCGCCTCCTCCTGCTGCATATTCAGTGGCAGCCGCAGCACTGACGGCCGCGGGGAGGGGCCGGGCTGTGAGCCAGGAGGCCTGCCACCGCCACTGACAGCCGAGCGCCACCGCCTGAGGAGACCCGATCCATACACACCACGGGCGCACGTGTGAGGATACACAGCGCTGCCACTGGCGAGCCTCCGGGACCCGCTACTTCTCTGGTCTGGCATCTGTGGGATGGCCACCTCGCTCCATAGTATCAGGGTACCACGTTTCCAGTCATGGCTTCCGTTTGACAGCCTAATCTGACAACCCAATCCAGCGTGCAGGTTGCCTTGGTTCCTTCGAGCCAATGCTTCTAACAACCCAGAAGCGATAAATCTGGTGTCCTGGTTATTTTATTAAGATTTTTACTTTTGTAGCGCACTCAATGCCCTACTGCTTCAGAGCTCTTTACAGAGGCAAGGATTTATCAAATAAGAATGGGAAGAGGTAGGGAAATACTACAACTAAAATTCTTAGTGGAAAATGCAGTCGATGATAGAGGGATGCTTTTGAAAGACAATTTTATCACAGACACGTGCATCACATAAAGAGCGCACTTACAAGCAAGGAGACACGGAATAACAGCTACCCTCTAGGCACACACACAAACACCTTACATACAGGCATCCACTCTTTGCAGTTTCTTTTCTCATTTCTCACACGCGCACGTCACGGTAGCGCAGTGTGTTAACAGAATGATTGCACGGGACATCACACAATTTACGTGCACTGTGCCTTGAATGCCCTTGCCTTGTCCCAACTGTGTAAGACAGAGAACGGGAACATTCCATATTTTTCACTGGGAAGGGTTATCGCTGCACCGTGCTACACCTATAAGGGGATGAAGGTGCATTCTGCTGTCAGATGCCATCATGGCTGGATGATTTTCAGTGCCACAAACATTGCAGACTTTTTTGATTTAATAGTCTATATGTCTGGCCGGATACATTAAAACCTATTGGAGGAATCTTTGGGCAAAAATTAATAATACATTTTTTTTTAGTCAGATTAGTTTCCACAGAAACTAACACAGCAGTGACAGATCCAGTAATACCCGCCTGGGAGGACAGAAACTCCTTAGTCATGCACCAATTATACGAGGACATGTCATGTTAATCTCACAGTAGCTAAGCTTCACGAGCCATGCATGACAAGTGAATTCCTCGCAAACCACCAATCGCAAAGCATATAATTCTGCTGTCTGGACCAAGCCTGTGTAGCGTCAGTAGAGGCAAACCTGGCACACAGAAACCTGCGAGTTGTTTAGCCCCCGTCTTAGAAGATATCATAATAAAGTCAAAACCTGTGAATGCGTCACCTCCCCAGGGAAGGGGTAACACGGAGAAATGTATTTATTTATTCTTGTTTTCCCCCTTTCTATGCATGCTGCATCTTGCAGCATGCCTAGAAAGAGGAAATGATTCCATGGATTGGTCTTGTGCAGGAGGGTCTTCCTTCCTGCACAGAACAATCCTGCCAACAATGCAGGCACCCTTGCACCATGGTGCGAGTGTGCCTGCATTGGCGCTAGGCACCAAATTGTGCACTGGCGCTGGATGAATGGACAGGAATGCATGGTATCTCATAAATAGTCTGCATTCCTGCCCTTTCAAATTGACATAGGGCAGCACAAAAAAAGAATCGTGGCACTGCCCTATACCAATTCATTTTCTCACAGCCTGTAATTATTGTAAAGAGGGTCCATTTTTATTTAAATTCTAGTCCCTCTTAAAACATCATTTGGCGTCCATTGATATGGGAAGACATTTTGGGCATGGTAAAAGGGGCCCGTATATGTTGCTTATATAGCACACACTTGCCTGGAATGCAGTGCAGCGCTGTACAGAAGGCAGAGATACAACCAGAGAGTGATGTCAGACAGGGAGTGATGAGTTCTGGGAGAAGGGAGGACAGTTTGCAGCATCTAGATGGAGTGTTCTTTACAGACTTATGTCTTCAGATGTTTCCTAAATTGGAAAAGGGTGATGGTTAGAGGCAGTGCTTTAAATGGAAAAATAGAAGTGCAGGTACTCTGTAATAGAGTACCTGCTTGTTTCTCAGAAGTGCAGGTACTCTGTAATAGAGTACCTGCTTGTTTCTCAGAAGTGCAGGTACTCTGTGATAGAGTACCTGCTTGTTTCTCAGAAGTGCAGGTACTCTGTAATAGAGTACCTGCTTGTTTCTCAGAAGTGCCGGTACTCTCCAATTAAAAGTATTACATTTTTCTTGAGATAAGCTGGTTAGGGTTTTGTTGCCTGGTATTGTAGTTCCTTTCTTGCACTTCTTCATCTCCAGTATGATGGTTTCTGGCTGTGAGTGAACTGAGAGTCACCGGAGGTGGTGAGGTTATCAGCCAGATGACCAGAGTGCGGGTAGTAATGGCATTGTAGATTATGTAGCTGGCTTTGAAGGTGGGGCCATCAGGGTGGAGGGGCTGTGATCATATTTCGTAAGGCCCATATTGAGTCATATTGTGGTGTATATGATGCCTCTGGGTGGAGGGGCACTGCAGATTCTGGGAGGCTACATAGCAGGACATTGCTGCCATCCAGATGCAAGAGACAGAAAGCTTCAACAGCCGCTTTTAATTGCTGTCTGAGAGGAAGGATTTACTTACGTTAGCAGGAAGACTTGGTACCAAGCCATTTTGGTTTTCCTGGCAAAATGCACTTTGAGGGTGAGATCGGTATGCAGGATGAATCAGAGAGACTGGGCTTTGGCCAAAAGTTGGATTTTGAATTCATACAGATTTCTGTCATCAGTTTGTGCATGGACTACTTGTTGCTTGTAGGTGTTGGAGACTAGAAGGAACTGGATTTTGGTGGAATAAAAATTTAATGTAGAGGCTGGGCATCCAGGTCTGGATGAAGTACAAAGTGTGCTGTAGGGGTTTAGTCTCTAAAACGGAGGAAACTTTGTGTAAAGTTGTATGTCATCAGTGCATTGATGGAGTTAGATGCCATTACTGTGAATACATTTACAAGTGGCTCCATGTAACAGCTGAAGATGGTAGGAGATGATGGTTCCTTTAGAGACTAGCAGCTTATGGGGTCCTTCTAGGGTTTGGAAGAGTACATACAAAAGAACTATTGTTAATTGGCGAGGTAAGAGGAAAACCACTGGAGAATATAGCTAGTAAATCTTATTTGAGATTGCGGGGTGTGGTTGAAGGTAAGATTGTCAACAGTGAAGAAGATGGCACATAGGTCCAGCGGTATCAGAAAGCAGGGGACATCTGTATCTGTAGTCCACTATTTGTACTGTAGCTGTTTTCATTCTGCAGCATTATATGAAGCCGGATTGGTAGTGATTCTGGAGATGGTTGGCATGATGTGACTATGGAGTTCTAGATAGGTCAATTTTCTTAGTAATCTTGCCAAAGAAGGGTAGGTGAGTAATGGACCAGTAGTTGGCACAGCTAAAACAGTTTAGTGTAGATTTCATCAGGCGTGGGAGCATCTGGTTGGCCTTGCGCGCTTCTCAGACAATGCTTTGAGTGAGGTCTTGAGGATGGTGAGTAAGGGTGAACGCACTTTCCTGGCAAGGGCTTTGATGATTAATGGGGAAAGACATCATCTTTTAAAGAGGTAACTTTGAGGCAGTTGAGAATAATGGTAAGAGAGAAAGGTGTTTGAAGGATGATCCTTGTGTGAAGCGGCATGGAGGAGTGGGAGTAAGAGGAGAAACAGGCTTGGTTTTGTTAATGTGCTGTCAGATCGTCTCTATTTTTTTACTGAAGAAGAGATTAATGTCATTACTCTTGCCAGTGGAATGTTGAATTGGAGAGTTAAGCCGGGGATTGCAGCATTGTATGATAATCTTTGAGAGCATTCAGCTTCTGTTCACTGCTTCATTGATGTCAGTGCCGAATGTGATTGGTTGTCAGCATGCTGTGGGCAGGAACTTTAGTAGTGCAAGGTCATCAAATGTTCTGCTTTCCTTCCATTTTCTTTCCTGAATTCAGATTAAACTTTTGCTGACAAGGACTTTGAAATACAAAGTGTCAAGAGGCTCGGCTTATAATTGCATCCTTTAATTGAAACATTGTCATCCACAGGATTCTACAGAAACTCATTTATAAGAGTAGATGTTGCAATAGAGGTGGCTGGCAATGTGATGAGTTTTTACTTCAGTTGGTTGATGTTAGACTTGGCATCCTTGGCATCGTCTCCCCTAACTTTTTGCCTCTGTTTCCCAGGTAGTTGATGTGTGCTAGACTCTGTTTTTGCTGTTTTTGATACTCTGGGCACTTTACCACTGCTATCCAGTGCTGAAGTGCAAGTGCTCCTATGTAAAATCTATGTGTAATTGGTTTTCCATGATTGGCATATTTGATTTACTAGTAAGTTCCTAGTACAGTGCACTAGAGGTGCCCAGGGCCTGTAAATCAAATGCTATCAGTGGGCCTGCATCACTGGTTGTGCCACCCACATAAATAGCCCTGTAAACATGGCTCTGACCTGCCACTGCAGTGTCTGTGAGTGCAGTTTCAAACTGCCAATTCGACTTGACAAGTGTACCCACTTGTCAGGCCTGAACCTTCCCTTTGTTTACACGTAAGCACCCCTAAGCTAGGCCCTAGGTAGCCCCATGGGCAGGGTGCAGTGTATGTTAAAGTTAGGACATGTACTTACGTGTTTTACATGTCCTGACAGTGAAATACTGCCAAATTCGTTTTTCACTTTTGCAAGGCCTATCTCTCTCATAGGTTAACATAGGGGTTCCCTTTAAATATTATTAAAGCACAGATTCCCTTTGGGAGCAGATAGACATGTGGAATTTGGGGACTCTAAACTCACAATTTAAAAATACATCTTATAGTAAAGTTTGTTTTTGATTTGGATTAGATTCTAGAAAGTAGGCATTTTCTTCCTTCAACCATTCTGTGACTCTGCATGTTTGTGGATTCCCTATCTGGGTCAGTTTGACAGTTGGGCTGTTTGCACCTCTCCTCTAGACAGTGACACAAGGGGAGCTGCTGGGGTGTAGCCTGCATATCCCGATGGGCCATCTGGGCTGAGGGAAGGGAAGGAGTGGTCACTCACATCTGAAAGGGCTGTGCCTGCCCTCACACAATGCAGTCTGCAACCCCCTGGTGTGTGTCTGGGGCCTGGCCTGGGCAAGGCAGGATCTTGAAAACAACAGAGACGTCTCTTTGAAGTAGACCTACTTGAAAGGCAAAAAGGGGTATAAGAAGAGCACCCAAAACCTGTGAAAATCAGATCACTTTTGGAATGAAGAGTAATCTCTGCCAAGGAGAAAAGCGGAGGAGAAATGCTGCCCCTGCCTGTGATTGTGCTTTGTTGGGCTACCCTGCAGTTGCTGCTTCTGCCTGTGAAAGAGGACAAAGACTGAGCTGTGTTGTGCATTTCTGCTTGAGAATAATCTCCAAGGGCTTGAACTCAGCTTGCCTCCTGTTGTTGAAGTCTCAGGGCCAACAAAGACTTCCCATGCCAGCACCTGGACTCTCTGCTGAGACTCCTGCCCTGCCAAGTAGTGCCCTATCCAGCCCCTGGGCCCTTGAGAGGCAAAGCTGGCAGCTAAGAACCGAAAATCCACGCACAGACCGCCGTGCGGGGAAACTTTTGACGCACCACCCGCCTCGTGGCTGATAAACAAAGCGCTGCCGGCCTCGTGGTTAAAATCAACACTCCACCTGAATCGTGGCTGGAAGATTGAAGCAACGCGGCTGGAGAACGACGCGCAACAATCACAGCGGCTGCTGTTATCGACGCAAGCCCCCACACAGCGTGGTTTCTCGACACCGTGCGACAGGATTTCAACACTATATTGCTGGATGTGGAAAATCAACACAAAGCCTGCCCAGACCCCAGGTGCTCATCTGGATCAACGCATCGCTCTCTTGTGGGAGAGAAAAAACGATGCACACTGACCTGACCGGAGAAGGAACGACGCACGTTCTCGATTGCGAGTGAGAAATAGACGCATCACTGGCCTTTTTCAACACACACTCACCCGTGCAGCTTTATTTTGATGCTACCCAGGTAGTTTTGTGCGCTAACAGCGTTCTCACTGTTTTCTAAAGATTAAGGCCCTCATTATGGCATTGGCGGTAAATCCCACTTACCGCCATGCTGACTGCCTCCAACATACCGCGGCGGTGGCAGATATCCGTTCACCATATTATGACACATGCACACCAATCCGTCACTATTTAGCCACAGACACAAGTCCGCCACACCAAAGGTCAGTGATAAATTGGCAGTATCAAAACCCACACTGTTACGCCAACAGAACAACGGCCACCACATTATGACCCACGAATCACTACAGTGCACATTCAACCGCAGTAAACCATTGGCGGTAAATATTGCCGCGCTCAAAATACACACACTCAAACAAAACAATATTACATTGGACAATTCAAACTACACACACCTACATTACATAAAACCCTTTACGACTACAAGCCATTGGCACAAGAGAGAGACAGCAAGACCACTCACACAACCAGAGCCACATACCACCATCATCTATACACCACCCATGCACACCACATAACACACCTCAACACATCACCCTCACACACACACCACTCACACTACACCCATGGCACCACAACGACACCCCAGATTTACTGAGGAGAAGCTAAGGGTCATGGTGTAGGAAATCATCTGGGTACAGCTATTTGGAGCACAGGTGCAGCAGATATCCATTGCTAGGAAGATGGAGCTATGGCGGAGGATCGTGGACAGAGTCAGCGCCGTGGGACAGTACACAAGAACCAGGGATGACACTGGGAAGAGTTGGAACGACTTACGGGGGAAGGCACAGTCACACACCACCACAGAGCCTCCCCCCTCAGGAAACACCATCACAGCACCCACCCAGCGTGCCCATACCTCTGTCCCTAGGACACGTCAATCAGGAGTGTGTCCACCACTACAGGGATCCCAGGGCACCCCCCATACCCAAGACAATCAGGGACCTGGGGTCAGTGGCAGTAGGCACACGGTTCAGGGGACAGAGGCACAGGGCAATAGGGATGCTGGGAGGACTGCTGTGCGCCAGGGGGAGGAAAGGTCCAGGGAACCGACTCTCAAGGAGGTACTCACCGCAATCCTGGGAGCATACCAACATTCCCAGGATACGCTGGGCTAGATCATGGACAAGTTGCAGGAGAACAAGTGGCTGCAGGAGGGACAGTACCAGGGGATCAGGGAAGACATGAAGGCCATTAACACCACCCTGGTCTGCATTGCAGGGGTGCTGGCAGACATGGCCAACATTACGAGGGAGGCAGTGTGTAGGAAAGTACCATCTTGCCTGGCATGTTACCCCCATTTTCACTGTATGTATGTTTGTTTTTGCCCATGTGTCACTAGGATCCTGCCAGGCAGGACCTCAGTGCTCATAATGTATGCCCTGTATGTGTTCCCTGTGTGGTGCGTAACTGTATCACTGAGGCTCTGCTAACCAGAACCTCAGTGTTTATGCTCTCTCTTTGCTTTAAAACTGTCACTGCAGGCTAGTGACTAATTTTACCAATTCTCATTGGCACACTGGAACACCCTTATATTCCCCTTCTACATGGTACCTAGGTACCCAGGGTATTGGGGTTCCAGGAGATCCCTATGGGCTGCGGCATTTCTTTGCCCACCCATAGGGAGCTCAGACAATTCTTACACAGGACTGCCACTGCAGCCTAAGTGAAATAACATCCACGTTATTTCACAGCCATTTTTCACTGCACATAAGTAACTTATAAGCCACCTATATGTCTAACCCTCACTTGGTGAAGGTTAGGTGCCAAGTTACTTAGTGTGTGGGCACCCTGGCACTAGCCAAGGTGCCCCCACATTGTTCAGGGCAAATCCCCAGGACTTTGTGAGTGCGGGGACACCATTACACACGTGCACTACATATAGGTCACTACCTATATGTAGCGTCACAATGGTAACTCCGAACATGGCCATGTAACATGTCTAGGATCATGGAATTGTCACCCAATACCATTCTGGTATTGGGGGGACAATTCCATGCATCCCTGGATCTCTAGCACAGAACCCATGTACTGCCAAACTGCCTTTCCGGGGTCTCCACTGCAGCTGCTGCTGCTGCCAACCCCTCAGACAGGTTTCTGCACCCCTGGGGCCTGGGCAGCCCAGTCCCAGGAAGGCAGAACAAAGGATTTCATCTGAGAGAGGGTGTTACACCCTCTCCCTTTGGAAATAGGTGTGAAGGGCTGGGGAGGAGTAGCCTCCCCCAGCCTCTGGAAATGCTTTGATGGCACAGATGGTGCCCATCTATGCATAAGCCAGTCTACACCGGTTCAGGGATCCCCCAGCCCTGCTCTGGCGCGAAACTGGACAAAGGAAAGGGTAGTGACCACTCCCCTGACCAGCACCTCCCAGGGGAGGTGCCCAGAGCGCCTCCAGTGTGTCCCAGACCCCTGCCATCTTGGATTCAGAGGTGATGGGGCACAATGGACGGCTCTGAGTGGCCAGTGCCAGCAGGTGACATCAGAGACCCCTCCTGATAGGTGCTTACCTCTTTCAGTAGCCAAGCCTCCTTTCTTAGTAGCCAAACCTCCTTTTTTGGCTTTTTAGGGTCTCTCCTCTGGGCTATTCCTCAGATAACGAATGCAAGAGCTCACCAGAGTTCCTCTGCACTTCCCTCTTTGACTTTTGCCAAGGATCGACTGCTGACTACTCCAGGACGCCTGCAAAACAGCAACATAGTAGCAAGATGACTACCAGCAACATTGTAGCGCCTCATCCTGCCGGCTTTCTGGAATGTTTCCTAGTGGTGCATGCTCTGAGGGCTGTCTGCCTTCACCCTGCACTGGTAGCCAATAAGAAATCTCCGATGGGTTGACGGAATCTTCCCCCTGCCAACGCAAGCACCAAACTTCTGCATCACAGGTCTTCTGGGTCCCCTCTCATCCTGATGAGCGTGGTCCCTGGAACACAGGAGCTGGGTCCAAGTGTCTCACACAGTCCAGTGGCCCTTCTGTCCAAATTTGGTGGAGGTAAGTCCTTGCCTCCCCACGCCAGACAGCAAACCTGTGTACTGCGTGATTTGCAGCTGCTCCGGCTTCTGTGCACTTCCTTTGTGCACAGCCTAGCCTGGGTCCCCAGTACTCCGTCCTGCATTGCCCAACTCACTGAGTTGGACTCCGACATCGTGGGACCCTCCTTTGTGACTCTGAGTCAACCACTGTCCTCAGGTCTTCTAAGTGCCTGTTCCTGAACTTCTGCAGGAGCTACCTACTCCTGTGGGGGCTCTCTGAGTTGCTGAGTGCCCCCTCTGTCTCCTTCTCCAAGGGGCGACATCCTGGTCCTTCCTGGTCCCCAGCAGCACCCAAAATCCTCACCCGCAACTCTTGCAGCTAGCAAGGCTTGTTTGTGGTATTTCTGCGTGGAAACACTTCTGCAACCTCCAGCACGCCATGGGACATCTTCTCACCAAAAAGGAAGTTCCTGGCACCTTCCGTTGTTGCAGAATCTTCAGCTTCTTCCACCCAGAGGCAGCCCTTTTGCACCTTCATCCGGGGTTTAGTGGGCTCCTGCCCCCCCTAGACACTTGCGTGTCTCTTGGACTTGGCCCCCTTCTTTTACAGGTCCTCAGGTCCAGGAATCCGTCTTCAGTGCTTTGGTAGCAGTTGTGGTTCTTGCAGAATCCCCTATCACGACTATACTGTTTTTCTGGGATAGTAGGGTAACTTTACTTCTACTTTTCAGAATCTTGGAGTGGGGTATTTTGGACACCCTTACAGTTTTCCCACAGTCCCAGCGACCCTCTACAATCTCCCATAGGCCTGGGGTCCATTCGTGATTCTCATTCCACTTTTGGAGTATATGGTTTGTGTTGCCGCTAGGCCTATGTCTACCTATTGCATCCTATAGTGATTCTAAATTGTTTGCACTACTTTTCTTATTTTCTTACTGTTACTTACCTGTTTTGGGTTTGTGTACATATAATTTGTGTATATTACTTACCTCCTAAGTGAGGGTATCCTCTGAGATACTTTTGGCATATTGTCATTAAACTAAAGTACCTTTATTTTTAGTAACTCGGAATATTGTGTTTTCTTATGATATTGTGCTATATGATATAAGTGGTATAGTAGGAGCTTTGCATGTCTCCTAGTTCAGCCTAAGCTGCTTTGCCATAGCTACCTCTAACAGCCCTAGCTGCTAGAAACACCTCTATTCTACTAATAAGGGATAACTGGACCTGGCACAAGGTGTAAGTACCACAGGGTACCCACTATAAGCCAGGCCAGCCTCCTACATAGTGTCACACCAGCGGGCCCCTGCCACTAGCCAAACATCTGAACACCCCTCCACCTCTGCTGCCGCTAGTTCACAGGAGGCCCGCCACAGGACCAACAGGCCACCAGCACCCCTCCCCTGCAGAAGGAGAACCACCCTGCCAACGTTTCCTGCGATCCAGGCAGAAGCCAGAGACTATTGCCAAGACATCCGCCAGGAAATAAGACTCTCCTGAATGTCACCCTTATGTCCCACTCTATCACCCTGTCCACCTTGAACTGCTATTGCTCCCCTTCCTATGCCCCCTTGGACAATGCACCTGTGCTATCAATAGACTGAACTCTACCCTGGACTTTCCTCCATCATCACCCCAGCCCATTGCACTACCCCCTTTTCCTCATAGCACTTACATAAACACCCTTTATAAAAATACAAGTATGCAAGTATGGAGTATGTCAAATGATTTAAGTATGTATTTGTTTAACAAGGTTTAAACACTGCAATTCAACTGTACAGTAATGTATACATAGAAAAGACCTGTAGTTGGCTGCAGTGAACACACCAGGAGCGATAGTGGGGCACCAACATCTGCAAAAAGAGTTGGCAAAGGCTATAGTGAGTGGGCATGGAAGTGGGAATTCACAGCCTGCTAGTGACAATGTCAAACACAAAACCGTCAATTAAATGTGAAGTTACACTGTCTTACCTGTGTGTCATTGGAAGTATTGACGTATCACTGCAGTTCTGTTGTCCTCATCCTCATTCTCCTCATCTTCACTGTCCACAGGGTCCACTGCTGCCACATGGCCATCTCCAGCCTCCTCCTCCTCCTCCTCCTCCTGCAGAAAAGGCACATGGCGTCTCAAGGCAAGGTTGTGCAACATGCAGCATGCCACAATTATCTGGCAGACCTTCTTGGGTGAGTAGCACAGGGATCCACCTGTTAGATGGAGGCACCGAAACCTGGACTTCAGGAGGCCGAAGGCACATTCTATTATCCTTCTTGTTCGCCCATGTGCCTCATTGTAACGTTTCTCTGCCCTTGTCCTGGGATTCCTCACAGGGGTCAGTAGCCATGAGAGGTTGGGGTAACCAGAGTCACCTGCAAATTTCGAGGGACAACTGTTAGCCACACACTATGCCATACGGCCCACACCATACCCATACACCAACAGTCACTGGGTGGGAACCAGGGTTCACCTATTAGCCACACCCTATGCCTCTGGAGTTGGGCCATCGCATTTGGGATGCTGCTATTCCTCAGGATAAACACATCATGCACCGAGCCTGGATACTTAGCACTGACATGGGAGATGTACTTGTCCGCCAAACACACCATCCGCACATTCATCGAGTGAAAACTTTTACGATTTCTGAAGACCTGTTCATTTTGGCGGGGGGGGACGGACAAATGTAATATGTGTTCCATCAATCGCCCCAATGATGTTGGGGATATGTCCCATTGCATAGAAGTGAGCCTCCACTGTGGCCAAATCCTCCATTTGGGGGAAAACAATGTAGCTGCACATGTGTTTAATCAGGGCAGACAACACTCTGGTCAACACTATTGAGAACATTGGCTGTGACATTCCTGCTGCCAAGCCCACTGTCACTTGGAAAGAACCAGTTGCCAAGAAATGGAGCACAGATAACACTTGCACAAGAGGGGGATCCCAGTGAGGGGACGGATAGCAGATATCTGGTCAGGCTCCAATTGGGCACACACTCCTATTCAACCGCAGCGGTTGCAATCTAGGGGCAAAAGAGTGAGGAGCCGGTCATAATACAATTCAATGCATGATGTAATTTATTAATGTATTAGTGGCATATGTCTTGAATGTACAATTCTGATCTGTGATGCAGTTAGGATCCATGATCTACCACGCTCCCCATTGAAATGGCGTCCGCCTGTCCTGTATGGAGCGACAGGAGGAAGTGAGGTAATTCCGCTGACGTTGTGTGCCGTTGTGCAACTCCTCATTGATTATAATGGGGCCCTATGGGCTATAGTGGCCAATGGTGATGTACGCCGGTGGTGACGGTATGCACCGCCGCGGACGTGACCGCCATTTTCTATCTGTTCACTCACTTGCTACCTGACCTTCAACAGGAGAGGACCTACACTGCATGTGCTGCTGTGACCTGTGTCTGGAACCTACCATGGCCCGTGTGACTGGGGAAAGGGCCCCTGCCTTCACCTCGGCGGAGTTGGAGCAACTGGTGGATGGAGTCCTACCCCAGTACAGACTGCTGTATGGGCCTCCAGACCAACAGGTGAGTACACTGTGAGAACGATGCATGGGGCATTAATGTATGGAGTGGTGTGTGTGAAGGCCTCATGTGGGGGGGGTTGGTGGATGGGCCCTGGGCAGCGTGCAGCATGTATGCTGGGCCATGTCTGTGCATAAGGGGATGGGAGGGCTATGGTGGGCCATGAGTGTAACAGGCAGGACGGTCTAACTAATACCTTTCCCTGTGTATATTTCCTCTGCAGGTCAGCGCCCATCAAAAGAAGAGTATATGGCATGCGATCGCCAAAGACGTGCGGACCCTGGGGGTCTACGGCAGGTGGAACACCCTCTGTCGGAAACGGTGGGAGGACCTGAGACGTTGGGCATGGAAGACGGTGGAGGCCCAGCTGGTGATGGCCTCCCAACGAGGAAGGGGTGTCTGTCGAACCCTGACCCCCTGATGGCCCGCATACTGGCGGTGGCCTGTCCAGAGCTGGATGGGCGCTTGGGGGCATCACAGCAGCAACAAGGGGGTGAGTTCAGTGCCCATAATTACTACTTATGTCTGGTGGGGTGGTATCTGGGTGGGGGATGTGTGCCTGTGGGTGTCCCTAGGCCAGGGCTGACATTGCAGTGTAGGTCCCATGTTGGGCAGGGTTCTGATGTGATATTCCTCCAACCTAGCTAGTAGGCATCCACTACTGGGCAGGGGTGTGTGGGTCCCAGGTATGCTGCATGTATGGGCAGTATGTGTCCCTCCCCATGCCCTGGTGACTAGCATTGTTACAGGTAGTGCCATGCATAGTGCGTAGGGCTGTCCCCCTGTGTGTGAGGGTGCTGTGTACGCCAATGGTAGTGTTGGTGCAGCTATTGACCAAGTGTATCCTTTGTCTCTCTCCCCCCCTTTCTTGTTTTGTCATCCTATCCTTATGTGCAATAGGATCATCTGGCGGAGGAGCAGAGGCACTGGCGATGGAGGGAGCTGCATCCCACAGGAGGCAGAGTCCACCGACGCTGAGGGCACCAGTGGGATGGAGGGCGAGGGGAGCACCACGGCAGGGACTGGAGGGGACAGTTCTGACACAGATACCTCCTCCGATGGAAGCTCCCTGGTGGTGGCGGACACCTCTGTGCCCACCCCGTCTACAGGTACAGCCGCCACCCCGTACCAGCACTGCCCTCCCAGCAGCCCCTCAGTGAGTAGCCTGTGCCCGATCACCCAGGTTCTCCTTCGCCCCAGGCACCTCAGGCCCTGCCCCAGTGAGTCCGGCTACCCTGAGTGAGGAGGCTATTGACCTCCTGCAATCCATCTCTGTTGGGCAGTCAACCATTGTGAATGCCATCCAGGGTCTGGCAACCCAAATGGAACATTCCAATGCATTTCAGGAGGGCATTCACACTGGCTTGACGGCCCAACAGAGATCAATCCTGGCTCTGACCTCCTCTCTGATGGCAGCCATTGTCCCTGTTTCCACCCTCCCCCCTCCAACTTCCTCTACCAATCCCATTACCCTCAACCCCAACCTATCCCAAACACACAGGAAGATGAGCATGCACACAAGACAACACACAAGAGTGGCACAGGCAAACACAGGCACCACATATCACCCCACAGGCACTCTCACAAACACCATCCAGATGCAGACATACCAACATCCACTGCCTCCATTGTGTCCCCCTCCTTCTCCTCCTCCACCTCCCTCCCAGTTGTGTCTACACTCACACCTGCATGCACTACATCCTCATCCACTACTACAATCACTGGCAACCCTATCAGAACACACAGCTCACTGGCAGTCACCACCCCAACAGCCATGCACACGTCCCTTGTGTCCTCTTCCACTGTGTCCCCTCCTCCCAAAGTACACAAACGTAAGCAGTCAGACACCCAACAGCCATACACCTCACAACAGCAACCAGCCCATGCACCTGCACCCAAAATCAGCAGACAGACACCTCCTACAACCACTCCCTCTTCCTCCACTTCCAGACCTTCTCCCTCTTCCCGCCCCAATGTCCCTAAGAAGCTTTTCCTCTCCACCAATGACCTCTTCCCTACCTCTCCCCCACCCGTCCTTCACGTCTGGCCAGGGTGTGTAAAACCCAGGCAAGCACCTCAGCCACCCAGTCCATGGGCCAAGTAGTGTCCCCAGCAACTCGTGCCTGGAAGGGCAAGGAGCCTGCACCCGCAGGCTGAAAGAACAGGGGGCCTGGTGCTGGGACTCAGTCGGAGCCCCCACCACCAACCATGGTGGTGCAGCCGTCCGAGGCTGCAGGGGATGGGCAGGAGCTTCCCCCCACAACCACCACCAGCAGCACCAGCACCACCACCATCAGTGGGCAGCCATCTGAGGCTGCAGGGGATGGGCAGGAGCTTCCCCCACAACCAACAGCAACATCACCATCACCACCACTGAGCAGCCATCAACGCCGGTGGACAGTGTGTAGTTCTGCGTCCATGGGTTGTTGTGCAGGCTGCCTTCAAATCCTGTGGGATTGACACCCACCTGAGAGACTGTGACCTTGCACTCCCTAAGACCTGAATCACAGGGCACGATGCCCCCTCCAGAACCAGTGGAGAAGCCATCCACTCACCCCATCCTCCCCAGGATGAAGAGCACAGGGCACGATGCACCCTTCAGAACCAATGGAGAAGCCATCCACTTACCCCACCCTCCCCAGGATCAGAAGCACAGGACACGATGTTCCCTCCAGGACCAGTGGAGAAGCCATCCACTCACCCCGTCCTCCCCAGAATCAAAAGCACAGGGCACAATGCCCCCTCCAGAACCAGTGAAGAGGCCATCCACTCACCCCATCCTCCCCAGGATGAAGAGCACAGGGCATGATGACCCCTCCAGAACCAGTGGGTAAGACACCCACCTATCCTAGCCTCCCCAGGACCAACCACAGGCATGTTGCCCCGTCCAGAGCATGTGGGCAAGTCACCCACTTGAAAGACTGTGGCCTTGCACTCCCCAGGACCAAGCACAGGGCATGTTGCCCCCTTGCAGATCCAGTGGGCAAATCACCCACTTGAGCGACTGTGGCCTTGCACTACCCAGGACCAAGCACAGGGCATGTTGCCCCCCCAGAGCATGTGGGCAAGTCACCCACTTGAAAGACTGTGGCCTTGCACTTCCCAGGATCAAGCACAGGGCATGTTGCCCCCTCTAGATCCAGTGGGCAAGTCACCCACTTGAAAGACTGTGGCCTTGCACTCCCCAGGACAAAGCACAGGGCATGTTGCCCCCCTGCAGATCCAGTGGGCAAATCACCAACTTGAGAGACTGTGGCCTTGCACTCCCCAGGACCAAGCACAGGGCATGTTGCCCCCTCCAGAGCATGTGGGCAAGTGACCCACTTAAGAGACTGTGGCCTTGCACTCCCGAGTACAGCACACAGGGCATGTTGCCCCCTCCAGGACCAGTGGTGATGTTCCATCTGCTGGCTGAGCTGCCCCCCATTCCCCATCCCCCTGAGGTGCCTGCCTATTTTCAAACTGATGCCCCTGCAGTGTCCTCTCCGTGTTGTTGCAGGAGTCAAGTGGGGCCCTGGACTTTATGATGTGGCCCTTTGGCCCACGGACATTGGGGACTGGGCATGTATATACTTTTAGACTGGATGTGCGTATTACTACTTTATATTATTACACTCACTTTTATCTATTCGTGTTGTCCTTGAATTTTTCCATAGGGGTACGGGGTGTATATGTTTTATTACTGCATCTGCTTGTGTGTATGGTTTTGGGTGTGGGGATGTTGCGTTTTGTGTGTGTGTGTCACTCTCTTTTTCCTCCCCCCCTCCCCTGTGTGCTAGGCTGCTGTACTCACCGTGGTCATCTTCGCCGTCATTGGTGTTCGTGGTGAAGCAGGGTGTAGAACAGCATTGGGAATATATGCAGTTCAGGCTCCATGGTGGCATGGTCCTTCCCTGAGTCTCCACAGGTGAGTCGTATCCCTTCTGTGCAGTGTTTCTGCCAGGCTTTTGATGTCGTTGATACCGCTCCGGAAAAGGTGGTGGTTTCCAGGGCCTTAATACGGTGGGCGGAACGTTGACTTCCGCCTGGCTGTAGGCGGCTACCACCGTGGTGCCTGTTGATTCCGCCCTGGCGGTCGGTGTGTTAAAGTGGCTGTCTGCCTGAGCTCTTTCCCCCATGGTCATAATTTGGCAGTATTTACCGCCAGCCTGTTGGCGGCATTACCGCCACTTTATCAACCACCCCCAGGGTTGTAATGTGGGCCTATGACTCTTATACTTTAAAAAATTCATATCTTGACTTGTGCATGTTGGATTTTTGTCATTTTGGTCTTGTTGTGTTAAGATAAATATTATTCATTTTTCTAAACCTGCATTGTGTCATTTTGTAGTGTTTTTACTGAGTTACTGTGTGTGTTGGTACAATTACTTTACACATTGCTTCTGAGGTTAAGCCTGCCTGATTGTGATTCTCCTTTACCCTGACTAGAGTGAGGATCCTTGCTTGGACAGGGGGTAACCTGACTGCCAACCAAAGACCTCATTTCTTAAATTGGTGATCAGCGGTGAGGACTGGACTTGTGTTTTTACTTGACATACAGTGATTAAGTATACACTACTGTTATAAGTGCAGATCTCTCCATGACCACATGCAGCATGTTTTTGCTTTTTTCCTTTTTGGATTGTTTTTCCTACTTCCATATTTTTGCTGATCTTCGATTGACTTTTGACCTTCATTGGGAACTATTTTTCTGCCTTGGAACTTGCACTTTTGTTGATTCTTCATCATGTCTCAATCTGGTGATGCATCAGCTGGAGCTGCCTTTGACTTAGGGAAACTGGAGAGCTATACAGTTGCTCAGTTGAGGAAGTTCTGCAAAAACCTTGCATGTCCCATTAAGGGCTCCACCAGGAAGGAGGAGCTGCAAAAGACACCGAGGGCCTAGGTGACAGCCAAGGAAGCCGAGGGACACACAGAGGAGGAGGAGAAGGAGGGTGAGGAGGTGCAATCCATACACAATGGTATAGTGGGTGGGCCTGTTATGGCCAGGGAGAGAGTCTACAGGGCAGGTAGCAGTGTGTCATCCAAGGGTCTGACTCCTAAGGGGTTACAGGACAGACAGGCAGAGGGGGCTCACCAGCTGGAGTTGGAAAAGTTTAGGATGCAAAGGGAGATGGAAGAAAGGAGGATGGCCATAGAGGAGAAGAAGATACTGCTGGCTCATGAGCTCAGCTTCAGGGAGCTGGCTCAGAGGAGCTGGTACAGTAAGGATGGTGAGAGCAATATCACAGTGCAGCTTGAGAGAAGGGTGCACATTCCTAAAGACCTTGTTAAGGATTGACATATTCTTGTGGTTCAAGGGGTATGCGTCTGCCCTCCATATGGATCTGGTCCCTGAAGTTCATTGGAGGGTGGGTCTGTGAAAGCACATTGAGGTAAAGGGGAGGAATGTTCTGACATCCTTAGGGTATCCTCAGGGGCTCACCTATTCTATCACGGAGGATTGCCTACTCACAACTTATGGTCTCACCCCCAAGCAGTATAAAGACATGTTTAGGTCCTAATAGAAGAAGGAATCCCAAACATGGTTTGAATGTGTTAGTTCTTTTTGTAGGTCACTGGATGGTTGGGTGAAGGGCAGTAAGGTGACCACGTATGAGGGACTTTACAATTTAATTGCTTGGGAGCACTTGTACAGTTTATGTTTTCCAGAGCTTTGCCAGCATTTAATTGATAGCAAGCTGACGGACACCAGGAAGCTTGCGCAGGGAGCGGACCACTGTGAGAGCACCAGGGTCCTGAAGAGGTATGGGGAGACCACGCCAAGGGTGGGCAGGGTCCCTCTCATAAGAAAGGGGGGGTAAGAGTAAACAGGGGGAGTTCTCTAAAAGGCCCCAACCTAGTTCCCAGGGTAAGACATTCCCAGCCCCCCCAGTGAAAGGAAGCCATGGTTCTCCAAAGGGAAGGGAGGGAGGTCCCCCACATAAGTGTTATGCATGTGACCAGCTGGGTCATGTTAGGGGGGAACCCAAATCCTCCAAGCGTACCCCAGCACCCGCTGGTGCGCAGTCCCAGGGTTTGGCTAGTGTACTACTTGGGGAGGAGTTGGTTCTAGGTGGGTGGGAGCCAGCTGAGATGACCCTTGTCTCACCTAGAGGCCAGTGAGATGGTCCAGAGAACCCTAGTGCCTGAGAACACTAAAAAGTACAGGCAGTGGGTGACCATTAATGGACAGAGGGTGACAGCTTTGAGAGACACAGGAGCCAGTGTGACTACAGTGAGGAGTCACCTAGTGTCTGAAGAGCAGATACATCCCCATGTACTTCACCAAGTAGTTGCAGTAGACAACTCAGAGTGCCTGTGCAGAGTGGCGCAGGTTCCCTTTGAATGGGGTGAGGGTCTCAGGTACCTTGAAGTTAGCTGTGAGTGTAACCATGCCTGTGGATTGTTTGCTTGGCAATGACCTGGAGGATTCCCCTTGGAAGGAGGGGGAACAGAGGTCACACTTGGAGATGTTGGGTCTTCCTCGGTGGGTATACATATCCACCAGGTCAATGGCAGCTCATCAGGGTGGTCAGAAGGCTCTGGAGCCTGAAACAGTGGCCCAGGGGACTGCTAAAAAGAGTAAGGGCAGGGTTTGTGGGAAACCGGCTCCAGAAGTTCCCACGGTCCAAGAGGAGGTGGGCCTGAGGGTGATGCCCCAGAGCCTACAGGGGGGACAGGTGGCTAAGCTGAGGGAGGTCCCTGAGCTGTCGCTGTGGCAGCAGGAAGGGAGACCCACCAGGGAGGCATTCTGTGAGGCACAGAGTACATGCCCTACTCTAGTGGGTTTGCGGCAGCAGGCTGCTGGCAAGGACCGAGGATCCTACCTGATTTATTGGGAGGATGGCCTCCTGTGTAGTGAGCCTTAGCCCTGGTCAGCCCGTGTGCTGGTGGTACCCCAGTGGGGTTCAGAGCCTTCCTACTGGGTCTGTCTCATGATGTGCCTTAGCTGGACACTTGGGGCAGGACAAGACCTTTGAACAGCTTGTCACCCACTTTTACTGGCCTCTAAAGCACAGGCTCTCAATGCTATTTTCAGGTCTTGCCAGACTTGTCAGGCAAGTGGCAAGAGTGGGTGGAAATGTAAGGCTACCCTCCAGCCTTTTCCAGTGGTCTGCACCCCATTTGAAAGGGTTGGTATTGACATTGTGGGGCCTCTGGATCCCAAGACAGCCATGAGCAACAGGTTCATCCTAGTCTTGGTGGACCATGCCACCCTGGACCCAGAAGCCATTACTCTGAGGTCAATCACTTCCCCTGTGGTAGGTCGTGCATTGATGTTTTTTTTTACCCGCATAGAGTTCCCAAAGGAAGTGGTATCTGATAGGGGTACCAACTTAATATTTACTTATATTAAGTCTCTGTGGCAGGAGTATGGGGTAACCCGTATAAGTTCACCACTCCTTACCACCCCAAAGCAATGGTCTGGTTGAAAGATTCAACTGTGCCTTGAAAGGCATGATCATGGGCCTGTCAGAGCCCTTGAGGCGGAAGTGGGAGGTCCCCTTGGCATGCCTTCTGTTTGCCTACAGGAGGGTGCCTCAAAAATGGGCTTGGATTTAGTCCTTTTGAGTTACTGTATGGCCAACCTGTTAGGGGACCTTTGAGTCTGGTGAAGGAGGGGTTAGAGAAAGCCCCAATAAACCCCCCCAAGGATGTATTTAGCTACATGCTGGCCTTTGGAAACCAAACTGCCTGCTTCAGAGCTCTTGCACAAGAGAGCCTGGAAGCAAACCAGGCAGACATGAAACGGTGGTATGACCAGAATGCCACTCTGGTCGAGTTTCAGGATGGGTAAAACGTGTGGGTGATGGCGCCAGTGGATCCCAGGGCGCTCCAGGACAAGTGAACTGGGCCATTTGAGGTGGTGGAGTGCAAGAGCAAAGTCACCTACCTGGTGGACTTGTGACCTTCCAGGAACCCCTTAAGGGTCCTGCATGTGAACTGTCTCAAGCCACACTTTGGGTGGACTGAATTGTCCATGCTCCTAGCGACAGATGATGGGGGTGGAGGAAGAGAGTGAGCCTCTTCCTGACCTCCCGTCCGCTGGAGAGAAAGATGGGTCTGTTGAGGGAGTGAACCTCTCCCCCCACCTGACCTCAGAACAAGAGAGGGACTGTCGCTAGGTGTTGGGACAGTTTGCCTCCCTGTTCTCCCTTATCCCAGGGGTTGCATACTTATGTATACATGATGTGGACACTGGGGACAGCCCATCCATTAAACAGAAGGTTTACAGGGTGACTGATAAGGTCAGGGCTAGCATCAAAGATGAGGTGTCTAAGACGTTATTCCTAGGGGTCATTGAGTTTTCTGCCAGTCCTTGGGCTAGCCCTGTGGTCTTGGTCCCAAAGTCTGCTGCTCCTTGTGCCACCCCAGAACTCCGGTTCTGTGTGGACTACTGGGATCGCAATGTGGTCACTAAAAGTAATTTGCACCCATCCCCGAGCTGATGCACTTATAGATCGGTTGGGAGGCGCCAAATTTCTCACCATGTTTTATTTGATGTCTGGCTATTGGCAGATTGCCTTAACTGAGGGAGCCAAGGAGAGGTCAGCATTTTCTACCCCAGATGGACACTTCCAGTTTAAAGT
Organism: Pleurodeles waltl; assembly: GCF_031143425.1. Lineage (NCBI taxonomy): Eukaryota > Metazoa > Chordata > Amphibia > Caudata > Salamandridae > Pleurodeles > Pleurodeles waltl. The sequence continues at coordinate 786,243,835 of NC_090439.1, forward strand.
GATGCTATTTGGGATAAAAAATGCCCCAGCCACATTCCAGAGGTTGGTCAACCAGATGTTGACTGGGGTGGATGACTTCAGCGGAGCATACCTGGATGACATTGCAGTGTTTAGTTACACTTGGGAGGAACACTTGCAACACCTCTTCAGAGTGTTGGAGGCCCTGCAAAAGGCAGGTCTCATTATTAAGGCAAGCAAGTGCCAAATAGGGCAGAGTTCAGTGGTGTATTTAGGACTCCAGGTAGGGAGTGGCAGGTGGCCACCCCTGCAGCCAAAAATTGACACTATTCTTGGAAGCCCCCAAGACCCAGACTGAGGTGAGGGCCTTTTTAGGCCTCGTTGGCTATTACAGGACGTTTGTCAAAGGATATGACACCATTGTTGCCCCCTTGAATGAGTTGACTTCCAAGAAGCAACCAAAGAAGGTGATCTGGACAGAGGCTTGCCAGACCGCATTTGATGCCCTGAAGGCTGCCAAGTGCACCACACCTATGCTGAAGGCACCTGACTACTCCAAGGAGTTTGTTGTGCAAACGGACGCCTCAGAGCATGGTATAGGAGCAGTACTCTCACAGCTTAATGAAGAGGGCCTAGATCACCCCGTAGCCTTCATTAGCAGGAGGTTACTTTCCAGGGAACGTAGGTGGAGTGCAATAGAGTGTGAAGCTTTTGCTGTGGTTTGGAAGCCGAAGAAGCTAAGACCCTACTTGTTTGGGACTCACTTCTGGGTTCAGACCAACCAGAGACCCCTCAGATGGTTAATGCAGATAAGGGGTGAGAACCCAAAACTGTAGAGGTGGGCCATTTCCCTACAGGGGATGGACTTTACAGTGGACCACCGCCCTGGTACAGAACATTCCAATGTTGATGGTCTGTCCAGATTCTTACGCCTTAGTGATGAGAACTCCCATGAGATTGGGTAGTTGCTCCCGACTTTCAGCGGAGGGGGGGGCAACTGTTAGACTTGGCATCCTTGGTTTTCCAAGATTGGCATATTTAATTTACTAGTAAGTCCCTTGTACAGTGCACTAGAGGTGCCCAGGGCCTGTAAATCAAATGGCACTAGTGGGCCTGCTGCACTGGTTGTGCCACCCACATAAATAGCCCTGTAAACATGGCTCAGCCCTGCCACTGCAGTGTCTGTGTGTGCAGTTTTAAACTGCCAATTCAACTTAGCAAGTGTACCCACTTGCCAGGCCTAAACCTTCCCGTTGTATACATGTAAGACACCCCTAAGGTGGGCCATAGGTAGCCCCATGGGCAGGGTGCAGTGTATGTTAAAGGTGGGACATGTACTTATATGTCTTAAATGTCCTTACAGTGAAATACTGCCAAATTAGTTTTTCACTGTTGCAAGGCCCATCTCTCTCATAGATTAACATGAGAGCTCCCTTTAAATATTATTAAAGTTCAGATTTCCTTTGGGAGCAGATAGACATGTGGAGTTTGTGGTCTCTAAACTCACAGTTTAAACATACATTGTTCAGTAAAGTTTGTTTTTGGATTGTGTGTTTGAAAATGCCACTTTTAGAAAGTAGGCATTTTGTTACCATTCTGTGCCTCTGTGTGTTTGTGGATTCCCTGTCTGGGTCAGTTTGACAATTAGGCTGTTTGCACCTCTCTTTTAGACAGTGACACAAATGGAGCTGGGGTGTAGCCTGCATATCCCGATGAGCCTTCTTGGCTGAGGGGAGGGGAGGAGTGGTCACTTATACCTGAAAGGGCTGTGGCTGCCCTCACACAATGCAATCTCCAACCCCCTGGTGTGTGTCTGAGGCCTGGCCTGGGTAAGGCAGGATCTTGAAAACAACAGAGACTTCTCTTTGAAGTAGGCCTACTTCAAAGGCAGAAAGGGCTATAAGAAGAGCACCCCAAACCCCTGGAAATCAGATCACTTCTGGAATCAAGAGGAACCTCTGCCAAGGAGAAGAGCTGAGGAGAAGTGCTGCCCCTGCCTGTGAGCGTACTTTGTTGGGCTATCCTGCAGTTGCTGCTTCTGCCTGTGAAAGGGGACAAAGACTGGACTTTGTTGTGCGTTCCTGCTTGAGAAGAATCTCCAAGGGCTTGAACTGAGCTTGCCTCCTGTTGTTGAAGTCTCTGGGCCATCAAAGACTTCCCCTTCCAGCACCTGGACTCTCTGCTGAGACTCCTGCCCTGCCATGTAGTGCCCTATCCAGCCCCTGGGCCCTTGAGTGCTGAAGCTGGCAGCTAAGAACTGAAAATCCATGCACAGGCCACCATGTGGGGAAACCTTCGATGCACCACCCGCCTCACGGCTGATAAACGATGTGCTGCCGGCCTGGTGGCTAAAATCGACGCTCCACCTGCATCGCGGCTAGAATATCAACACCACGCAGCTGGAGAAACAATGTGCAACACCCGCAGCGGCTGCTGTTAACAACACAAGCTCCCACGCACGGGGTTTCTGGGCACCGTGCGACCGGATTTCAACACAACATCGCTGGGTGTGGAAAATCAATGCAAAGCCTGCCTGGACACGAGGTGCTCGTCTGGATCGATGCATCGCTGTCTTGCAGGAGAGAAAAAACATAGCACACTGACCCGACCGGAGAAGGAGCGACGCACATTCTCCCTTGTGGGTGAGAAATCGAGGCATCGCTGTCCTTTTTCGACGCACACTCGTCCGTGCGGTTTTATCTTGACGCTACCCAGGTACTTTTTTGCGCTAACAACATTCTCACTGTTTTCTATGGATTAAGACTCTTATTCATTTAAAAATTCATATCTTTTATGGTGATTTTTTGTTGTTTTGGTCTTGTTTTGTTTAGATAAATATTACCTATTTTTCTAAACCTGTGTTGTGTCATTTTCTACTGTTTTCACTGAGTTACTGTGTGTTGGTAAATACTTTACACATTGCTTCTGAAGTTAAGCCTGCCTGCTCGTGCCAAGCTACAAAGGGTGTGAGCGGGGTTAACTGAGGTTGATTCCTCTTTACCCTGACTACAGTGAGGGTCCTTGGTTGGACAGGGGGTAACCTGACTGCCAACCAAAGACCCCATTTCTAACAGTTAACGAAGAAGTTTTGGAATGATCTGAAGGTTTGTTGTTCTCTTTTAGGCTTTGCAGTGTTTTGGTTGGGGGCATGCTCTGCAATATTGAATGCGTTTTGATGTGATTGAGAAGAACGTCTTGTTTTCCTACTGCTTGAGTTATCTAGGTGTTTAAAGCTGTCAAGGAAGGTGGTGTTGGCATGTCAATGCCGGCTAGATGAGGTACTGAGGAAGCGAAAGGATACATCCATGGAGTCCTTGTTCTGAACAGAATGAGGTCTGTAGGTGGACCAGAAGGTGGGAGATTGAGAGTGGAGGCAGAGCTGGGAAAAGTCATGTGAGAAGCCTCATTGAATTGAGTGTTGATTGCTTGTCAGAGCTTCAGGACCAGGAGGACGTAAGATTGAAGGTGAGGCTTCCTTCCTTTTTATGAATGCTCTTTATGAATCAGATTTCCAAGGGAAAAAGACAGATGAAGAAAAATCATTATAGAATGTCGCTGCTCAAAGTGCTCCACCTAATATGGCTTCACAGCAAACAAGAGTGATGCATTTGTAGCACATTTCTACATAATTTTGTTAAAACAACATACCTTTTACATAAACAACTCTAAAGGGCAAGGAGGGAGGCATTTGACCAAAAACGTTCAGAAAAAGGGACCTGGTAATGAATGTCGAACTGATAACGCTTCCCTTTATGATAATTCATTACACATCAGGACTCGTTTTAGGCCAGTGAATCATTTGACACAGTTGAGACACACCTTAGGACGAGATAGCTAGTCAATATGTCAATCAGTAAGTCAATAATGTCATCAATATTTATCACAACAATACATTTCACTTTAGTCAAAGTCATTAATCAATTCAAAACACTACCATGACCTTGCAGTCATGAATAACCACACCAATTTAGTAGGATTTTTATGAGTTTTATTCCCTATTGGTTACAATTCTAAAAGCAGATGCGTTAATCTCAAAACCAAGAAACATAATAGCATAGTCACAATATGGCAACTTTGATAAGATTTCATCAAGGCAAAAATCACGAACATCAGAACATAACACGGAGTGAACATAGATCAGTTTAGCAGAGTGTCAATAATACGTCAGTTCAATAAAGCATAATTTCGGTCTTTTGACTATTTGCGTCAGTTTAATGAACACCTGTCCTAACCACTGATTAGCATTGGCATGTTGGGCTTCATGCAAAACAATTTAGAACACCAATTTGGAAAACATCTAACTATGGTCTCTGTCAAAAGTAAGCAGTTGGTACCTAGAAAGGAAAGCAAACAGACAAATCATAATACCATTGTCATAGTTACCCTCCAAGGTTTAGGTCAGCACTCAGGTTCAGTCTTCGTCTTCATGGCATCAGTCAAGTCGCCATCAGTCAGAACTCAACTCCATGGTATAAGGGGCACTTCCCTCATAGAGAGGTAAAGTGTAAATGGACAAACTAAGGACGAGGATGGTTCTAAGCAAAACCAACAAGTCACCAAACATAGTGACAAAATCTCTGGATAAAATCTATAGCATTCCCTAACCCACCTAAATGGCTCCCCGTATCATGGTTTTTTATCCCTTTTTCGTTGTACATTCCCCCAAAATTTCATTGGTTGTTGGTTATACCCCACTCACTTTATCTAATGGGAAAACAAATTATGTCATTAATCTTTCACCCCATATTATTTTACATACATTTTATTGGTCCTCATAATTGACGTCTTCGGAGGTGTCACGTCTGGTATGATTTCATCTTTCTCTAATTCTTTGCACATCTTTTGGTCAGTAGCTCCATTGTCTTCACCGGTTTAAATGACCAATAATTGATTTAAAGGGCAATCAACTCAGCCACTTGAGCGGAATACACTCTCTCTCTCGAGCCAGGAATCTTCAATGATACCAGCTATGGTACACACAGCATAACCGGCTCTCAGTATTCCAACTGAGTCTCTTAAACAGGATCCATCAACAAACATAATGCAGTCATTTTCTTTTAACTGCGTATCTTGTTTGTCAGGTCGGGTCTTGGTACATAGTTCTGTTACCTCAAGACAATCATGCTCCACTTCCTCTTCATTATTAATTTCAGTATTTTCAACTGGAAGTAGAGTTGCCGGATTCAATACAGTACATCGCTTCAAGGAGACGTTTGGCGACCCCAAAATAATTGTCTCATATTGGGTAAGTCGGGCATTTGTCATGTGCTGGGTTTTAGTTTGAGTCAACAGTATTTCAACTGAATGCGGAACCATTACTGTTAAGGGATGTCCCATCACTATGCCTTCACACTGCGTAAGGCTTTGACCAACTGCTGCAACTGCGCGCAAACAACCTGGTAAGGCTGCTGCGACGGGGTCCAAGGTAGCTGAAAAATATGCTACAAGGCGGTTCGCACCTCCATGGACCTGTGTTAAGACAGACAAAGAACAAGCATCACGTTCATGACAAAACAGTAGAAAAGGCTTCGTGTAATCAGGCATACCTAAAGCTGGTGCCCTGCAAATGCACTCTCTCAACTCCATGAATGACTCGAGCTCTTCCTTAGACAAAGCTATGGTATACGGTTCATCCTTAGTTTCCTTGCCTGTCAGTTTTATCAATGGTTTCGAGATAATTGAAAAGTTGGGTATCCACTGGCGACAGTAGCCCACCATTCCCAAAAACATCCTGACATCTCTCTTTGTTGTTGGGGGGTTCATCTGTAGTACGGCTGTCACTCTTTCTTTTGATATTCTTCTGGACCCTTTCTGAATCAAGTGTCCTAAGTATTTCACCTCTTTTTGGCAATATTGCAGTTTCTTTGGGGACACTTTGTGTCCGTTCTTTCCCAAATGGTTCAACAAGGCAATTGTGTCATACCTACAGTCATCTGTTGTTCTGGATGCGATCAGCAAGTCGTCGATGTACTGCACTAGAGTCGAACTGAAAGGCAATTCTAGCGACTCCAAATCCTTTTTCAATACCTGATTGAAGATGGACGGTGATTCAGAAAACCTTTAAGGTATTCTGCACCAACTGTACACCTTGTCCAGGAATTTGAAACTGAAGAGAAATTGGCTATCCTCATGAAGAGGCACCGAAAATAATGCTTGTGACAAGTCTACCACTGTGAACCACTCTGCCTCACATGGGACCTGGAACATGATTACCGCTGGGTTTGGCACTATGGGGCAACATTTTACCACAATATCATTTATTTTCCTTAAGTCCTGCACAATTCGAACTTTCCCACAAGGCTTTTTCAGACCCATTATTGGTGAATTACATGGGCTGCCCAATACCTCCTTCAAAACTCCTTGCTTTACAAAGTCTGCAATTATCTGTGTCACCTGAATAAGGATATCTTGTGTCATGTAGTACTGCGGTACCTGGGATAACACTGCATTGGGCTTTACCTGTACTTTGATCGGTTCTACTCCTTTTATCAGTCCCACTTCCTTTCCTGTTAGGTCCCACACTTTCTCTGTTACTGTTCCCTGTAACTCAGCTGGTAAGTCAGTCACTGTAAGCATCGGGAATAAGGTTATCAGAGGGTAATCCTCATTCGCGGTTTCAGTCTCTAGTTCAGAAAACTGGCCGTCATCCGCTTCATCATCATTGTTTGTTTGCACCTCTATTCCATCATTGGAACAGGTAATTGAACATTTTGTCTTACACAATAAGTCTCTTCCCAATAGAGATACGGGACTTGAATCACAGACTGCAAACTCATGCAGTCCCTGGAAGTTGCCAATCTCAACTTGCACCGGATCTGTAATCGGATTTGTCAAGTACTGGTTTGCTACTCCTACCACTCTTATGGTACGCCCTGAAAGTGGTAATTTCGGAACCTCTGCACTTCTGACTGTAGAGCGTGTAGCTCCGGTGTCAACCAGGAATGAATCCTTGTGACCCATCACCTTTCCCTCAACATAGGGTCCCCTCTGATCTACTTCTAAGGATGCTGCAAGCCTGCACTCTTCACTGTCAGAACTGTCACCCAACCATTCCTCATTCATTCCATCTTCACCACGAAATGGGAATTGCTGTACTGTGTTATTTTGGCTCACTACCTGTCCTGTGACCTGCTGAGGAAGCATCACCTGTTGCTGTCCCATTGGAGCCAAGGGTAATTGCATTTGCTCTCTAGGTACCCTGGGAATCTGCTGTTGTACTTGCTGCATTTGTACTGGTTGCATACGTGGCATCTGTATTTGCTGCATGGGCTGTAGCCCCTGCATCTGAACCATGTTATTCTGGAAGTTTTGAAGTTGAATTCTCATTTTTGGGCCTCTCATAGTTTGAAATGTACCAACATCATTGCTTTGTTGAACGACACCATCATGCACCACATTGGGGCATTCCCGCTTCCAATGCCCCACGCCCCCGCACGTGTGACATGGTGACATCTTTTTCATCCCCTGTCCATCATTTTGAACCACAACTGTATTCAAGTCTGGACCGCGATTCACAAAACCTCGACCTCTCGGTTGCATTTGAATCACATTATTCTGGTGCGGTTGCTGCTGCACCATCTGCTGAACTCCATTCCCTTGTGTACCTGCTTGCATAGCCTTTATCTGCATCAGCATCACCTTCTCCTTCAACTTTCTCTGCTTCAGCTCAATCTCGTCACTACAGTATTTCACGTATTGCAACACCTCATCAATCAGCTTCGCTTGCCAACAAATTAAATGATTCTTAATCATCTGGCTAACCTCTGGTCTCAGCCCTTCAAAAAATCTAAACACAAGATGGTTCATGTCCTTCGGCTCAATAGTCTCAGTGCCACTATAATGTTTGAACGCTTTTAGCAACCTCTCATAGTAAGCATGTATCGATTCTTTAACCTCCTATGAGGTCCGGTTGATTTTCTGCCAATCTGTCACTTTCGACGACACTTTCTGCTTCAAAAACTCAATCACTTTATGATAGTACTTCATCACCTCCTCAGAGGGAGCTCCAGTCGCCTTATCCCTTGCTGGCTCCTGTGTTGGCCAGTCTACACCTCTCTTGCACTCAAGCCATAAGTCGGGCAGAACAATGATTTCAAACAAGGTATTCAAGTCTTCCCAGAGACATTTTGCAAGCTTCACAAACCTATCCGTCTGTTGATACCACTCTGTCGGCTTCTCCCTCAACCTAGGATAATCATTTGTGAATGACAGAATGTCTCCCCTAGTCCACGGTACATGGATTAGAACCCCAACAGCTGTTTCTCTCATCGGTAACATCTTTACTGATCCCGTATCTGGTGAAGCTTTAGCCTGGCTTGATCCCGGACTGTCGCTTTTCTCCTTATCTCTGTTCTTTGCCCATCTGCCTTCCCACGTTTCTAAGGCTCCCCAAATCTGAGCACTTTACAGTATTTCTTTCAGATGCGCTTTCATTCCGGAAGACCTCATGTGCTCAAAGTCCTTTGAATCAAAGTCTAATCTGTAGCTTCTTTTCAAATGTTTAGTATTCTCAATATCAATATTGTATTTGTCTGCCAGGTTCGCTAATCTCTGATGTACCTTACCTACTTCTTAATTGATTTTAGGACACAGATACCTAATTTCTGCTAATGTGTATGACTCTAATGTGTTTACCCTCATTGTTGCCTCCACTAATTCAGCAGCCTCCACTCCCAGTCTCACAAAGTTCAGGTACTCATCTTTCTCAGGCCTTTCTAACCTCTCTACAGTTGCTGTGGTCTTTGGAGAGTAAGTTTTTTCTAACCACTCATTCACTTGTTGTACCGTAAAACCTTGCAGTGAAATATTCCCTGCATGCATCATTGGCGTCTGTGAAGCATTTGTACTTATTGACTGCGGGGTCAGCACGCCTAGCCCTGCCTGTCTTATTGCCTGCAACGGTGCTTCAACCAGGCTAAGGTCTAACAAAGACCTCAGTCTTTCGACCACTTGTTCTCCCGGGGCCATTAACTGGGGAGTTCCTATGGACCCTCCTCTTATTGCATCTTGGGTCATTACTCCCTGATCACACATACCAGGCTTACCTTGTGCATACAATGGCACCGGTGGACTAACAGTAATTGGTAACAATGTGGCAGCAGGTGTCTGACCTGGTCCAAAACTCAGTGGAGCAGCAACTCCAAAAGTTTGATTCTCTGAAGCTGGGGCAGGTACTAATGGAGGTCCTGCTGCTGGATTATACCCTGGTATCAGCTGTTGCTGCGGCAGCAATTGTGGAGTTGGCTCGAGCTGCACTAACCTCGATTTTGTATACATCGGATCTGGTGGCACTATCAGATTTGTAGTAGTATCTAGTACTGGGACGTCTGGATAGATTCTCTGTATCTTTGGTGGAGGTTGCAACTGTATCTGCATGTCTGGTGCAGTGGGTACACTGACACCACTTTGTGTCAAAGCTGTATCACTAGTCTGCACTGTATCAGTAACTCCCTTCTCCTGCGTCTGGTTCCCAGGACCCGCACTAGTGCTCGGGACATTGTCGTTACCGCATAATGTGGCGGGCGATCATGCAATAACTGATTTCGAAATTCTTCGTTATCTGAATCATCTTCCTCTATCCAAGATCTCTTAGTCTCTTTAGGCTTACTAGAGTCTTTGTCTGTTTTACATGTGGCTTTCTTCCCCTGCGTCTCGTCTCCCTGTGTTATTGCCGGGAACAATTTTAGTCCGTCAACTATTCCCCGTCTCCACATTTTGCTCTCATTATCCCATCTAGCTTCAGCGAAAGTCTTTTCCGTCCTTTTTATTCTCCTTTCAAATTTCTGTTGTCTCTGTTTAAAAGCCATCAAATCCCAAATTGCTAAAGCCTCATACTGAGCTGGCCTCGGAGGTGGCTTCTGTACACTTAACATCCACCTCAAATTCCCTAGAACTCTCGTATTGAACGTTCCGTGTTCCCGGAACGGCAAACATCCCTCCTTTTCCATCAATTTGTGTCACTGTTTCATCCATAAGCAAGGCGCGACACCCTTCTCCTCCATGACTATATAAGCTGGAGTACCCTCAGGTGGTGTAGGCTCCCCTTCACTCGCCATAATGTATGCGTCTCCTTTCAGAGCGCTCTTAAAAGCTTTGATAAAGTTCATCTTTGCGTCTTTTCCTTTATTTGTATTTAATCATATAGCGACTTTAATTCCCAGGACACTCTTCACCCACTTTTCTCAACCTATTGCCTCTCACGGACGGCAGCCAATCCGTGCGCGATCCCTCTCGACAACTGACCTATCTCAGCGCGGCACCACTGACGTCACACTCACACACACTGCAGCTGACAAAGTCTTGCGGCTCGTCCGCCCCACACTGGATTCACACCAAACTAATGCAAAAATACTGTGAGCACCTTTAACAACAACAACTCAAATTTGCCGATTTACTACAGGAAGGGTAACACATTCGCTTCAGAACTTTACAGAGGTTTCACTTGAAGCCTCGGCCGCTACTCTCTCCTTCTCAGTTCCCGCACCCGCAAGCAGAATTCGACCTGCAAATCCTACTCTTGACTTGCAAATGGTTCGCTCAAGTGCACTTTAGAACTTGCCAAATCTCCATTGAAGGTTTCATACACACAATTGACTCAAACTTGACTCGCCAACCACGCCTGATTGACCTAATTAAACTGCACATATTACAACATATACCCAAGTGTCTCCTACACTTGTCAATATACTCCGGAGTCTTAGACCATGACGGGTCCGTACATTAACAACCAACCACGTGGATAATTTTGAGCACAAAGCACCACACTCACATGAAGTACGCCGACTTCCCTACTCTCATACTGTGGAGTACGCCCACTCCTACTAAAAAGACATCACCTGGCCTAAATGCACACAAACTTCACAAATCACCTGCAAAATGCATAAGCTGAGCAAGCGCAAATCCTACACCACACATGCTAAGGCGCCGAGAACATTCCCAACTCACTTAGGCAGGCTCCGAGATCCCAGGAAAATCATGGTGAATTTAGAAATACATCATCTTTCCAATTTGCATTATCTCAGAAAAACAATCTAAACAGTAATTCTCCGTCCTAGGGCCCCAAAGGGCCAAACCGTCGCTCCGCTACCAGAACTGATAATGCGTCCCTTTATGATAATTCATTACACATCAGGACTCGTTTTAGGCCAATGAATCTTTTGACCCAGTTGAGAGACACCTTAGGACGAGATAGCTAATCAATATGTCAATCAGTACGTCAATAATGTCATCAATATTTATCACAACAAAACATTTCACTTTAGTCAAAGTCATTAATCAATTCAAAACACTACCATGACCTTGCAGTCATGAATAATCACACCAATTTAGTAGGATTTTTATGAGCTTTATTCCCTATTGGTTACAATTCTAAAAGCAGATGCGTTAATCTCAAAACCAAGAAACATAATAGCATAGTCACAATATGGCAACTTTGATAAGATTTCATTAAGGCAAAAATCACGAACGTCAGAACATAACACGGCGTGAACATAGATCAATTTAGCAGAGTGTCAATAATACGTCAGTTCAACAAAGCATAATTTCGGTCTTTTGACTATTTGCGTCAGTTTAATGAACACCTGTCCTAACCACTGATTAGCAATGGCATGTGGGGCTTCATGCAAAACAATTTAGAACACCAATTTGGAAAACATCTAACTATGGTCTCTGTCAAAAGTAAGCAGTTGGTACCTAGAAAGGAAAGCAAACAGACAAATCATAATATCATTGTCATAGTTACCCTCCAAGGTTTAGGTCAGCACGCAGGTTCAGTCTTCGTCTTCAGGGCATCCGTCAAGTCGCCATCAGTCAGAACTCAACTCTGGGGTTTAAGGGGCACTTCCCTCGTAGGGAGGTAAAGTGTAAATGGGCAAACTAAGGACGAGGATGGTTCTAAGCAAAACCAACAAGTCACCGAACAGAGTGACAAAATCTCTGGATAAGATCAATAGCATTCCCTAACCCACCTAAATGGCTCCCTGTGTCATGGTTTTTTATCCCTTTTTCGTTGTACATTCCCCTAAAATTTCATTGGTTGTTGGTTGTACCCCACTATCTTTATCCAATGGGAAAACAAATTATGTCATTAATCTTTCACCCCATATTATTTTACAGACCTTTTATTGGTCCTCATAATTGACGTCTTCGGAGGTGGCACGTCCAGTATGATTTCATCCTACTGTAATTCTTTGCACATCTTTTGGTCAGTAGCTCCATTGTCTTCACTGGTTTGAATGGCCTTACATTAATCTACACTGTTTCATTTCATCTTAATATTTTCTACCAGCAATGCGGAATTCATGGGAGAGGGTCTAGTATGGTTACATTTCAGCTTCTAGTTTGAATAAAACAAGAGGTCATGTCCTTTTGCGAGTCAGTACACTGCAAGATAGGAAAAATACATTTAATATGAGAGCCAAGCAGCTAAGCTTCGGCTCATGCTAACTTAAGGCCTACAAGGATTTCAGCACAAATTCAATAACGCAATGATTAATAATTAGTATAGAACTTATTCATTATAACATTTTATAAACATTTTAGTCATCATTATTAGTCCACATATATATATTGGTGGGCACTCCCCGTGGTCACATTTCAAGTGCATGTTTAAGCAAGATTCACTACATCTGTTTCTATGCGGCATTATCACACATTAGTTCGTAAACATTTCATGTTAACATAGATTTTATAAGCTACGCTCTCTCAAAAGAAATGTAGCTAAGTTCTTTGGATATAGTAATCTAGCTGCAAAGCAGGCATAGGTCTCAACCCCAAAATAATGATTGCAAAGGCATTAAATATTGTATCACACATCACCTTTCTTACAGACAATTATGCATGATTGGGCCATGAGTCATCCTCAAACTTGACAATGAGTGCAGGTCATCATCAATTAACTTCTATAGTAGCCTCATATCTCCAATCATCATTTAATACAGTCATTAAGAACACGTACATTCAGGTGGGTTTGTGAAAGTGGCATACATGCAGCTTTTGCAGCAGTGTAGGGCTATTGGGTTGTTGATTAAGTGGGCAGTCTGGCAGTGCCCAAGGGGCTGGTCTGACAGGCCAGTGGGTGAGCTGTGTTTTCAGGCTATTTGTGGGCCTGTTTTATGGCCTGGTGGGCAGGGTTTCCTTGGTAAATTCTCTGATATTACTACAAACATTCCCTGCACTAAGCACAAATAAATGCAGTCTCTCCTACCTTGCAAAACAGCTTGTCTTTGCAAGTTCAAATCTGCCCCTATTTGCAAATGTGGGCCATTTATCAAACTATTAGATTCGCTAATGGGGAAAGGTTTTATTTTGGTGACCGGGCCTATTTTCCGAACCAGTGCAACCCTGCCTCATAGCACCACAAGTGAATGAACGACAAATGGAGGCAATGGTTTTAAAAAGTACCTTGGAGTCTGGTTATTGTTAATGTTCCGCTGTACTCCATATGCACCTTGATAAGCTGGCTTTTTCTCTCTCAACATCTGCACACAATTTGTAATTTCTCTTTGAAGTCTCCATCTGTTCATAAGCTTGCACATGTACCTCTTGCTAATACTGAACACATCTCTAGCCACCTGGCACTGAACTATTTGGGCTAACAAAAGAAAGAACAAGGGTTACAAGTCTGCAAAGAAAACAAAGGAGAGAACCATGTAGACGATTACAATGCATTATTATAATCGCATTATGTCCTTGGTAGCTGTTCAACCTGGTTATGTTGTTGAGCATTTATGAAATATTAACAGCACTGCTGCAAAGTTTTTGTTGGTTCTCTTTTCTTGTCTATGTGGCGTGGCTGGGTATTGAAATATGAATTGGTGTGATTTATTTCTTAAAAGAGCACTCAGAACCTTCTGCAACCTGGACCCAAACACTGTGCCTACATCACTCAATGCCACAGATGGTAGGCCTTGAAGATAATATTTGCACTAACAAATATTTACTGATGGCACAACAACCGAGTAAATGGAATGATGTCCTTGGAGTATTTATTTACAGTTATTAGATCTGCAGTTTTCTTTTGTAACACTGAAAGATCAGTGCTAAAATCCATAGACACTGCGCACAATAGCTACTTTGGCAATTCCAGTAGTACAAGTAGGCCGTGTGACTCGTCTGTGATTCCTCTAAACTGGGCTCACACGTGAAAAGATTTTAAATGTATCTCTATATTATATGCATAGAGGGGCACCAAAACCAGTATGTTATGACACCAGTAACATTTTGTTCTTCAGCATGACCAGCTCTATGAATACCTTGCATGTGTGAGTGAAGCACAGGTCAAACAATGATCTGCGCCTCTCACTGTTATGCTATTTTCGCTTTACCAACTCTGCACCAGTAAGAACTCAATGGGGCCTTTTGGCATGTGTGGCAACTTACTGATTGTCAGGCCAGTTTATTACCTGCGGATTCCCTAAACTTTCAGGTTCTGCTACTTAAGTGGAGAAGGAGCTTTATATCTGGTGAAAGCTTTTATAACAATCGTTTTATTAGCAATAACCTTTGCGATATTATTGCTTTGTTTAATTATGTGGATAACTGTTTGAATTCTGTGGCTGATTTTGTTCGTCGGGCTGTCCAATTATTATTGCTCGTGATTTCAACTCCAAGTCACAGACAGTATTAACGAGTGATAATTGTAGCCTGACCACGAAGAATATGAGACATGCTTCCTATCAAGCCAACCAGATAAACAAGGTTGTTTCCTTTCAAATGTAAGCAGAAATCCGATCGCTACTCATGATGTCCCAGAGTGTGTTGAGGGCTACACCCTGCTTCTGCTGGAAGGAGCTGCTCAGGCATCATTGATTACATTTGCATTTCTAGTGATCTGGCTAATAATATCTCACCATCTTTTGCCAGTCCTACGTGCTACAGCCTTTATTGTTCTCATTGTCTTACCACAGCATTTGCATGGCGAAGGGAGGGTTGTTTGTCACAGAAAGAGGAGTGAGGCTGAAATGGGAATGCGCTGACCCTCCGCTTCTCCTAAGAAATCATCTGTTTCAACTTTAATGATATTTTTAATTGTTTGGATATGTTTGATAAATCTGACAAATCTGATGTTTTGTTTTTTATCCTTTTAATAGTATTTGTCATATGTTACTATGTTGTTGAAAATCATTCATGGTTTGATAATTCAAGTTGCGGAGCTAACCAAACGCTCATACAGGTTCTTAGCAGATCACCTATAGATAGAAATTAAATTGCACAATGTAGGTCACATTATGAAAAAGTCATCTCCATGAGAAATAATGAATTAAGGGATAATGTCTGGAACGAACCACCTGCCACTACTTCAAGGAGGGGCCGCAGGCGTTTTAGGAAAATCATAAATTCTGTTTTTTAATGCACCTTAAATTGTTCAGTAGATTTGACTCTCTTGCTGAATAAGTAGGTCAATCACTTTCCGAAAATTTAAAATGAGGTTTGAATATTAAACTCCAACTACAGTACTTTTGAAGACCCACAGGTGATCCAGAAGGAAAGGCATTCCTAATACTCCCACAGCAAAAGCAGCAGGTCTGGTGGAGTCCCTCTGGATCTTTTTAAAAACTGGGATGAGGTGGCAAGGAAAATAATGTATTAAACCCAGATCTGTAACTGGGGTGGGTATTTGAAAAGTTTAATCACTCCATCCATCATTTTATTTTGTGGTGTTGCTATGTGCACCCTAAGTGGCTAGGGTATGCCTAGACGTGGGTCCCTTGCTCGCTGCACCACTGGAATCAAGCTAGCCTGGCTGATGAGGGGTGATACCCAAAAACTGGCCCTAGGATGCATGTTTCCGGTCCAGGGAGGAACTGGCTTGGCAGTTCAGGCTGGACTGCTCCCATGGGGAGCAGGGTCAAGACTGATTTGCATATGGCTGGGCCAAACGGGGTTGACGTGGCGAGCAAAATAATGATGGATTAAACCCAGTTCTGTGACTCAGGTGAGTGTTTGAAAAGTTTCAACACTCCGGCCATCATTTTATTTTGTGTGTTTAAAAAAAAAAAAACATAGACCTGTGGGCACTTAATGTGACCAGAGTTCATGCAGCCAGTAGTTCTAGCATACCAGCATTTTGGCCGCAATCTATTATTGTACCAGTTTTCTAGAAAGGGAAAATGCTATTATCCCTGTTCTTATTGCTTGATTTCCTTAATTAACCCTGTGGTAAAGATAGTTTTCAGAGTAATTATGGGATGGATATTGTGTTGGTATGAGGATAAACAGATCCTTTAAATCTCCCATATGATTTTAGGGCAGGTCTTTGGACTATAGAGCCATTCCCTAATCTTATTAAGAAACATGCCATCGTCAAAAAGGGCTTGTTACATATAGTATTTGTGGACCTGAGCTCGACCTTTCACTGAGTCAAAAGATCTAAGCTCTGGTCCCTTCTTGCTTTAATGGGAGTAGATGTGACATTGTTTCTTTTTTACAACATGTACATGTTGATCTATCTGCTAGGGTCCAATATGGGGCCAAAAGATAGTGCACATAGGGGGTCATTACAACATTGGCGGTAAAAGCCGCTTACCGCCGTGCAGAAGACCGCCAATACACCGCCGCGGCCGCGGAATTCAGCCACAGCTATTATGACCCACATCTCGGAATCCGCCGAAATCCAGACACCCACACAAGTCCGCCACACCAAAGGTCAGTGGTAAACTGGCGAAAACAAAACCTCCACCGTCACGCCAACAGAAACATGCCCATGCTATCACGACCCACGAATCCACGCAGCGGTCTTTCAACCGCGTATTCCATTGGCGGTACACACCGCTGCACTCAAAATACACACACATCTCCAAAACACCGCCACATTGGACAATTCCAAATACACACACCTGATACACATACAAACACCACTCCCACACACCCAACACAATATAAAACACACACCCACAAACCCCTACGACCAAAAATTATAGACGAAGGCGAGAGAGAGAGCACAGCATAGAAAACCCCACCACACAGAGGCACACAACACCATCACCCACACAACATCCACGCACAAAACACCCCACACCACTACACATCACCACACTCATCACCAAATACACCACCCCACACATCACCTATACCACCCCATGGCACGGCAAAGACACCCCAGGTTTTCGGAGGATGAGCTCAGGGTCATGGTGGAGGAAATTGTACGGGTAGAGCACAGCTATTTGGATCACAGGTGCAGCACACCTCCATAGCTAGGAAGATGGAGCTATGGCGAAGAATCGTGGACAGGGTCAATGCAGTGGGACAGCACCCAAGAAATCGGGAGGACATCAGGAAGAGGTGGAACGACCTACGGGGGAAGGTGCGTTCAGTGGTCTCCAGGCACAACATCGCGGTTCAGTGGACTGGCGGCAGACCCCCACCTACTCCCCCACAACTAACAACATGGGAGGAGCAGGTCTTGACCATTATGCATCCTGAGGGCCTCGGAGAAGTCGGTGGAGGAATGGACACTGGTAAGTCAAATCTTAACTATCATATCCCCCACCCTACCTGCATGCTATCACATACCCCCACCCTCACCCCATCCCCTATCACTCCAACTCCTCGCTAATGTACTAATAAGACAAACCACCCATCCCAACACCAAGCCCTGCATGACACAACAAAGCATGGTCACCCCTCACTAAAGCACATACCCATAACACCCCCTAACCATCATCACACAAGCCCCCACACAGGAATGCTAGCACTGGGGTACACAAACACCCACCCATTGCACACCATGACACACACAGATGCAATAATCATGCTTTTACACCCCTGCAGGACCACTACCTAACGTCACCAGACAGGAGGGTCCAGACATTTCTACCCCACCCACAGAAGAGGCCCACAGTGATGACAGCAGCTCTGGCCAACTGGATCCAGATGACCAGCCCGGGCCATAATGGGCCTTAGGACAGTCGGTTCCCCTCGCACAGGCACAGCCCAACACTGACCTTCCACCCTCTGGAAACACCAGTACAGCACCCACCCAGCGGGCCCATACCTCCGTCCCCAGGACACGTCAATCAGCTGTGTGTCCACCACTACAGGGAACCCAGGATAACCCACCACCCCAACAACAACAGGGACCTGGGGGCAGTGGTAGTGGGCACACGGTCCAGGGGACGGAGGCCCAGGAACACAGGGGAACTGGGAGGGCTGCTGTGCGACAGGGGGCGGACAGGCCAAGGGAACCCACTCTCCACGAGGCCCTCTCCTCCATCATGGGAGCATACCACCACTCCCAGGAGACGATGGCTACGGTCCTGGCCAAGTTTCAGGAGACCCAGCGCCTGCAGAAGGAACAGTATTTGGGGTTCAGGGAGGAACTCAGAACCATCAGCTCCGCCCTGGGCACCATCGTAGGGGTGCTGAAGGACATACAGAACACCATGAGGGACGGGACACTGTGGCACTCCAAGGGCCCCCTGACACTAGCATGGACGATGAACTGCCCACCACCTCTGCCGGCGCTAGTGGACAGGACGCCCCGCCACAGGACCACCACACCAGCATCCAACCCCCTGCAGATGGAGAACCACCCCGCAAGCGGTCCCTGAGATCCAGGAACAGGACAAAGCACGATGGCAAGACCCCCGCCAAGAAATGAGACCACCCTGATTGTCATCCCACTGTCCCACTTTGTAACCCTGTCCATATTTGAACTGCCCCAGCTCCACTTCCTATGCCCATATGGGCAATGCACCTGTGAGACTAATAGACTGGACTCTGCCATGGACATTCCTCCACCATCACCCATCACCATTTTACCACCCCTCCAATAATTAGCACTTCAATAAACACCCTTGAAGCACAAAACAATCTGGAGTCAGTCTGTGATTTTGAAAATGTGTATTAGCTCTGACAGTGACAAAATGCGTTTTCAAATGTAATGTCAACATACCTATATCACACATCACAAGTCCATGAAGGATGCAAGCAGATGACACACGTTGGTAACCACACCTGTGAAACCGTAATGGAAATGTACAACTCAGTTACCAAATACTGCTTGAAATGGACAGACAGGATAAAGGTAGAAGTGTGAAAGTACTTGTAGTAGGCAAGAAAGTGTTCTCACCTGTGTGTCACTGGAAATATTGCTGGATGACTGAGTCCCTGTTGTCAATGTCTTCTTCCTCTGTTTCCTCCTCATCACTGACCACAGGCTCCACAGCTGCCACAACACCGTCATCTGGACCATCCTCCTGCAGAAAAGGCACCTGGCGTCGCAAAGCAAGATTGTGAAGCATACAGCAGACGATGATGATCTGGCACACCTTCCTTGGTGAGTAGAATAGGGAATCACCTGTCATATGGAGGTACCTGAACCTGGCCTTCAGGAGGCCGAAGGTGCGTTCGATCACTCTCCTAGTCCACCCATGGGCCTCATTGTAGCGTTCCTCAGCCCTGGTCCTGGGATTCCTCACTGGGGTCAGTAGCCATGACAGGTTGGGGTAACCAGAGACCCCTAATAGCCACACCCGGTGCCTCTGGAGTTGACCCATCACATAAGGGATGCTGCTATTCCGCAGGATGTAGGCGTCATGCACAGAGCCAGGGAACATAGCATTTACCTGGGAGATGTACTGGTCTGCCAAACATACCATCTGTACATTCATCGAATGATAACTCTTCCGGTTCCTGTACACCTGTTCACTCCTGTGGGGGGGGCCAGAGCTACATGGGTCCCATCAATGGCACCTATGATGTTGGGGATATGTCCAAGGGCATAGAAGTCACCTTTAACAGTAGCCAAAATCCTCCACCTGAGGGAAAACTATGTAGCTCCTCATGTGTTTCAGCAGGGCAGACAACACTCTGGACAACACGTTAGAAAACATAGGCTGGGACATCCCTGATGCCATGGCCACTGTTGTTTGAAAAGACCCACTTGCAAGGAAATGGAGCACTGACAGCACCTCCACTTGAGGGGGGATTCCTGTGGGATGGCGGATTGCTGACATCAGGTCAGGCTCCAACTGGGTACACAGTTCCTGGATTGTGGCATGGTCAAACCTGTAGGTGATGATTAAATGTCGCTCCTCCATTGTCAACAGGTCCACCAGCGGTCGGTACACCGGAGGATTCCGCCATCTCCTCACATGTCCCAGCTGACGGTGCCTAGGAAGGACAACAGCGACCACAGAGTCAAGCAACTCAGAGGTATGTACCCACAGCTACACAGAACACGAAACATAATCCAAAAAGTTGTCTGTAAGTGTGGTGAGTCCAGGCCTAGGTATGTGCGACGCAGTTGAAAATGAAGCCATGTGGGCCCCTGAAATGGCGGCCGCCTGACCTCTAAACTGGGACAATGGGATGTGAGGTAACTGCGCTGGAGTGGTACACTGTCGCGGTAGGCAGTCGAAGACCGCTGCGCAATGCTGTATTGGTTAACATTGGACCGTATGGGTCCCAGGAGCCAATGACGAAGTGCGCCGGCGGTGATGATACGCACCGCTGCGGACGTCACCGTCGCGGACGTCACCGCCATTTTCTATCTGTTCAATCACTCGATACCTGATCTTCGACAGGAGAGGACCTATACTGCAAGTGCTGCTGTGACCTCGGTCTGGAAGAGACAATGGCTCGTGCGTCTGGAGAAAGGGCCCCTGCCTTCACTGCACAGGAGTTGAAGAAGCTCGTGGACGGGGTCCTCCCCCAGTACACGCTACTCTACGGTCCTTCAGACCAACAGGTGAGTACATAGGGTGCAAGTTGTATGGGGTATGCCTGTGTGGAGAGGGCTGGTTGTAAGAAGGAAGGGGGCACAGTTCTGCGAGCATGAAGGACTGTGAATGCATGTGCAACATGGCAAGGGCAGGGATGGGGGCCACTCACTTCGACGGTGCAGTTGGTAATGACTTCTCTTCTTCCCCTGCACATGTCATGTAGGTCAGCGCCCACCAGAAGAAGGATATTTGGCGTGCCATCGCCAAGGACGTCCGGACCCTTGGAGTTCACCAGAGACGGAGCACCCACTGCCGGAAAAGATGGGAGGACATTCGCCGCTGGAGCAAGAAGACGGCGGAGGCTCAGCTGGGGATGGCCTCCCAACGTGGGAGGGGTGCCCGTCGCACCATGACCCCCCTGATGTTCAGGATCCTGGGGGTGGCCTACCCTGAGTTGGATGGGCGCTTGAGGGCATCACTGCAGACACAAGGGGGTGAGTACAACATCATTCTGTGGACTTTGCGTGCAGTGAAGGTGTCTGGGTGGGGGAGGAGGCCTGTGTGTTTCCCTAGGCCAGGGCGAGTTCCGTAGGCTAGGCCCCTCCGTAATGCACACCATGTGGCACTCCACCCCACCTCTGTAGAGGAAGTACAGGAATGCATGCCCCTGTGTCATCTATGTGTGCTGATGTCCACCATAGCCATGTAGGCCATATCTCAGGAACTGCATCAGTAGAGCCCAACAGCGCGGCGTAGTGCAGGGGGCTGCTGTGTCTGTATTGTCCGCCAACGGTAGCGGTAAGCCATGCACTCAACCTGTCTTTCTTCTGTCGTCCCCCCCACCTTTTTGTGCTATCCCTGTTCTTTTGTGCATCAGCATCATCAGGCGGAGGTACAGTGGCACCGGAGCACGATGGAGCTGCATCCCACAAGGCCATGGAGGGCCACACCACGGATTCTGAATGCACCAGTGGGACGGAGGGCGAGGGGAGCTTCACGGGGGTCACCGGATCATGTGCCCCCCACTTCTACAGGTACAGCCGCCACCCCCCCCTACCAGCACCGCCCTCCCAGCAGCCCCTTAGCCTTCGCCTCGTGCCCGCTCACCCAGGAGAGTGGGCATCACCGTCGCCCCAGGCGCCCCTGCCCCTGTCACCTCTGCTGCCCTCAGTGAGGAGGCCATTGACCTCCTCAGGTCACTCACTGTTCGGCAGTCTACCATTGTGAATGCCATCCAGGGTGTAGAAAGGGAGTTGCAACACACTAATGCATTCCTGGAGGGCATTCATTCTGGTCAGGCTGCCCATCATCGAACCCTGCAATCTCTGGCCTCAGCACTGATGGCAGCCATTGTCCCTGTCTCTAGCCTCCCCCTCCAACTTCCTCCACCCAGACCCAATCCCCTGTACCTCTGCCTATCCCAAGCACACCATCAGACCAGCCTGCACACACGTCAACATACAAGGGAAGCTCAGGGAAACATAGGCACCACACATCCCACAGGCACTCACACAAGCATCACACACATACAGACACAGCAACATCCACTGCCTCCACTGTTTCCCCCTCCTCCTCGTCTCCCTCCTCCCTCCCAGTGTCGTCTACACTCTCACCTGCATGCACTACCACTACAGCCACCAGGACCCGCACCAGCACACCCACCACCACACCCCGCTCATCCGCACTCACCACCCCCACTACCATTTACACGTACCCTGTGTCCTCTCCCAGTGTGTCTGTGACGCCCCCTCCCAAAGTACACAAACGCGGGCACACACACACCCAACATCCATCCACCTCACGACAGCCTCCAGAACATGCACCTGCACCCAAATCATCAAAAGTTACACCTCCTACAACCACTTCCTCTACCTCCACTCCCAGACCCCCTCCAGCTATCCGTACCAGTGTTCCTAAGAAACTTTTCCTGAGCAACGTTGACCTCTTCCCCCCCCCCTCCAATTCATAGGTCCCGTACTAGCACCTCAGCCCAAAAATCTCTGGTACCAGTGGTGCCTGTTAGAGGTATGTGGAGTGCATCGGGCACCAGGGCAGCCAGTGTGACACAGAGCCAAATCACTGCCAGTCCCCCCCTGTGAAGCACCAGAAGTTGGACAGTGCCCGACGGGATAGGGGGAAGACACCAGCCGGCAAAGCCTCTCACAAGGGTCCCGGGGGGAGTGTCGAGTCAGCTGTGACTCCTCCCAATGTGGGGAAGGGGCAGAAGAAAGCGCCAAAGTGTGGGAAGAGCAGCACGGCGGAGAAGGCCGCCATCATCCCCGCTGCACAGGAGGCCACCGCCAGCCCGATCGTCAGTGGCCAGGAGGCCACCGCCAGAGTCAGTGCCCAGGAGGGCAGTCCCATCGTCAGTGGTCAGGAGACCACCGCCAGAGTCAGTGCCCAGGAGGGCAGTCCCATCGTCAGTGGCCAGGAGACCACCGCCAGAGTCAGTGCCCAGGAGGGCACCGGCAGCCACAGCCCCGCTGGGCAATGAGGGACCGCCATGGCAAACACCGCTGCACAGGTCAGAGATAGCAAAGTCAAGCACTGCTGTACAGGGCAAGCACCGCTGAACAGGGCAAGCACCGCTGAACAGGGCAAAGACCGCCATGGCAAGCACCGCTGAACAGGTCAGAAACTGCAAAGTCCAGCACCGCTGAACAGGGCAAAGACCGCCATGGCAAGCACCGCTGAACAGGGCAAGCACCGCCAACTCAAGCACCGCTAGCCCATGTGAGGCAGGGGCAGTGACGGAACTGGGACCGTCACGGGGAGAGTGATGCACTCTGGGCACCAGTCCCCCTCCAGAACCAGTGGAGAACAGCATCCACTACCTCAGTCCTTAACAGGATGAAGCACTCTGGGCACCAGTCCCCCTCCAGGACCAGTGGAGAACAGCATCCACTACCTCAGTCCTTAACAGGATGAAGCACTCTGGGCACCAGTCCCCCTCCAGAACCAGTGGAGACTGTCATCCACTTGAGAGACTGTGGCTTTGCACTCCCCAGGATAAAGCAGTGGGCAACCCACCCACTGTAGAGACTTGAGAGACTCTGGCTTTGCACTCCCCAGGATACATCAATGGGCATGGAGCCTCCTCGTGGATCTGGCGTGGTGCTGTCATCCGGCTGAGGTGCCCCCCCGTCCCTTCCCCCTGAGGTGCCTGTTGTATTTCGATCTGATGCCCCTGCAGTGTTCTCTCCGTTTTGCTCAGGTATCTGATGTGGGCCTTGCCATGCATTTTGGGCCCAGTGGTCCACGGACATTGAATGGTGCATACCTGCACTACTAATCGTGATGTATATTTTGTTGAATGTCTATATATATCTGTATATATTTGGTTACTGTATTTTGCTACATTACAATGGTTGCACTCATTTCCTTTTGTCTTTGCATTCTTCCGGGGGGTTTTGGGGTTGTTACTGTTATGTTTGGATATGCATTGGTGTGTGTGTTGTAGTGGGTGAGGGTCGGGGTGGGGGTAGGGATGTTGCGTGTTTGTGTCCCTGACTTTTGCCTCCCCCTCCCCTATGTCATAGGTGCAGTACCCACCGTTGTCTTCGGCGCCGGCGTTGCTGATTATCGTACAGAAGCAGGAAGAGTATCGCAGGGAGTATTTGGAGTTCCGGCTCCATGGTGCCCTAGTTCCTCGTGGAGTGTGTAGAGGTGAGCGTTTTCCCATTGAAATGGCTGTTTCCGCAGTGTTTTTATCCACGGTGAATCTGCCCCGGAAAAGGTGGCGGATTGGTAGGTTGTGATACTGTGGGCGGTACTTTGTCTCCCGCCTGTCTGTTGGCAGTGACTGCCGCGCTGCTTCTCTGTACCGCCGTGGCGGTCGGAGTGTTAAAATGGCTGTCTTTGTTGGCAGTTTCCGCCACGGTCATAATTCCCTTTTTTTTTCCGCTGACTTGTTTGCGGTCTTACCGCAGCTTTAACACCGTCCGCCAGGGTTGTAATGACCCCCATAATCTTTTAAATTAAAGAGGGGTATCCGATAGGGGTGTGTGCAGGCTCCAATTGTTTTTTTATTCATGTTATATATTAATGTTTTTGTACCTTTCTGATAGATAAGAGACAGGACCAGCCCCGTGTGGGCATCAGCTTTATTCCCACTTTACTTTATGTTGATGAGGCAGTTTTAATAGCATTGACAGCCAATGGTCTGAAAAACCTCTTGATGGATTTGTGTTCTTTATGGGTAGATAGACCTCAGGACCAGTTAGATGAAGTCCTTTAATATGACTTTGGGACTTAATATACCAAATCTAGAAACTTTTCAATTAAAGCTCATGTCCTTTATAAAATTCAGGCTTTCTCATATTTAGGAGTTACTTTTCACAACACTCCCGCTAGTTCCATCACCTTTTGTCTAGAAGAAAATCTTTTATACTATTTCTGATGTGTGTGTCCAGATTGGACATGAAGTCATTACCTCACATGCTTACTTTGTATAACAGTAAATGTGTTTCTCTAACACATTACCATGCTGGGGTTTAGGGCTACTCTGACACTTGCCCCTTACAGGTTGAAGAAAATAAATTTTGTTGGCATCTACCATCTTTGCTTCCAGGTTGCCCATGTAAGAACTTGGCCTTTCTTATTTAGAGAACATAACAAAGCTTTCTCTACTTTCGTTGTGGATTACGCATGATCCAATCACTGTGCCAATGTAAATAGGCAAATCATTGGACCATTGTTATAACCTGAAATGGTTGATTTATGTAAAATCCTTATGTTCTGAACTTGACAGATTTTATATGTTTATGCATCCCGAAACTAAAACTGAAAAGGGACAGGATCTGGACCAAGACTACTTTTTTTAGTTTATAAGACAAAAATAGACTCTTTGGAATTATAAAAGCCATCTGTAAAACCCTTTGTTATGTTGAAAATAACACTATTTATGGAACTATGTACCATTTTGTGTCTATGGGAAAATGTTTTCCTATATATGCTCCCATTACTTTATAATGTCTGTGCAACTTGGGACTGTTGTCTGATAGTCCATTTTAGGAATTGAATTTTCTATTACTCTTTGTCATCTCCCAAGGGTTATTTCCCAAGGGTTGGGTTGCTTTGTATAATTTTTATGGCTCCTAGATGAAAGTTCCTTGTCACTGTCCTTAAATGTGTTAACTTTGTACAATGGTTTTCCCTGTTTACAGGTGATTAACAGCCCTCTAATATGGGACAAGGAGGCCAAAGCACACAGGGTATAATGTCCAACAGTATAGCACGAAAACGTAATCCTGGTGACGTGTTGCAGGTAACAGGAAATATCAAGTTGAAGAAAGTCTCAAGTCCTTTTTGTGTGGCAGATGATGTCTTTATTAGTAGGTGTTTAGAGATGGTTGTGTCATCATGGAGAAACAGCCAACACGTGTTTCGTCACACAAGTGACTTCATCAAGGCTGTAAAACAGTAAGGAAAGCAAAATATGGGCATATGTGTGGGTATGGAATCTAATGTGCGCCAGTTAGGTAATTGTGTGAGGAAGATTCCAAAGTGACTAATAGTAAACATGTAGTGAACACGGCATAGACGATAAGTGTAAAGTGAAAGGGACCCAAACCATAAAAAGTGAGAGTGACCGGCGAAGCAAACTGGTCACTAAATATCAACTGTGAACAGAAGACTCAGACAGATTGAGTCTACAATGCTATGTATCTAGAAACCATGTTGTCAACACGCCTGGTATGAAGTGAACTGTACTAGAGTGTTGCAGGATTGAGAGAGGCCAGAGAAAAGGGAGAGTAGCAGACATAGAAACATGAAAAAGAGGACGGGCTAGAGCAAAAAGTGAGACTAAGGTAGACTATGAAGACAGGAGTAGAAAGATTAGTACATATCTATTAGAAAGTAGTAGATCTGCATGTGGTATGGCTGCTCAAGCAGCTGTCGGTGCGTGCAGGAATTCGATATGTCTAGTACAATCGGTAATGCGGGCCCTGATAAGCCTGTGGTCGTAACCTAGGGAGGTTTCGGATAAGATGTGGTTGGAGAAATATATTAGAAATGTACAAGAAGGCCAGAGACTCAGAGGATAATTCATTATAAAGATAGGGCATAACCCAGTCACGGGTGGTATGTTTATACTAATATGGTAACAGCCAGAATAAAATGAAGCAGTGAAGTGGCATCAAGGTAGTTAAAACGGGTCAAATCAGAGGTAATCAAAGTATCTGAGCGTATGGCACGTTAGGGTGCAAGCATGGCTTCCAAGGGTAGCGATCACTAAGGTAAGAAAAACGGGGCCATTCGAGCGTGTGATAAAGATGTACTAGAAGCGTATTTTAAAGAAGTGGCGATCAATAAGGTGGGGAACATTAGCCGCACTAACGTGGGGCAGTATTGTAGAGAAATGGCTAGAACGCGGTGAATGGGAAAATGATACGGACCATATAAGCAGAAGCGCGGTCGGAAATACGTATAAAAAACATCCGTATAAGTATAAAAGTAAACCAGCCGGTCGCGTAATGAGCGATGGCTGAGTGGTGTTAGGACTGCTGAAACACGGAGAGAAGTATGGTAGCGGTGATCCAGCTGGTCGTGTAGTGACCGCTGGCTAAGTGAAGTTGTAACTGTAGAAACGCCGGGAAGCGTTTGGTAATTGAAAATTACCAGGAGTCGGGGCGTACGGCGACAATAAAAATTAGAGTGAAATGTCAAAGGCAACGTGCAAAGCCGGGCCTGGGAAAGAGAGTGAGTGGAGCTTACAACAGAGTGGCAATAGTGGCAGAGTAACAATACCTTGGAAGAGGAGCAGCGTCGGGCTTCGTGAGAGTTCGAGAGCGTCTAGTGGTCTGTGAAGACCTACGTTCTTACGTAGAAATAGAGGGTGGGAGTATCAACGAAAGAGAAGAAGGACTAGCAGGACTGTTGTGGTAGCTAGAACGGTGGCCATCTTAAGTGTACCAAGGAGAGAATAGTACAACTATAAAGTAGATACGAACAGGCCAACAGCAGGAGCCGGTAAAGACTCAAGCATATTTGAACAAATGTAAAGTGGAGGGTAAGTGAATGGAGTAAGATAAAAAACAAAACACAACACATAGGGAAGTTCAATCCAGTGAACGAGCAGTAGAGAGTGTAAGAAGAGCCATGTATAAGTGTGAAATGGGTAGGGCATTAAGGTAATGTGAATAACTAAGGGATAACAGCAGATAACGAAATAGTCAAAAAAATATTTTGTCAAGAAACATAATCGTGTCAAGTTGGCCAGTGAGAGTTATGGGCCAAAACTATGACGTATAGTACATAACAGCAACAATCTGTACGCTTAGATAGACGTACAGGTACAATGATGGAGTACAAAGTAGGCAACAACAATGTAAAGATCAAGAAAAATGTGAAGTGTACATGTCGAGCACAGATATAGTTATGCACATAAATATAAAATCGAAAAGGATGCAACACGGGAGATACACACATGGAGCAAAAATACAATCATGTAAGAAAAAAATGTAGTTCACTATCCGTATTCAGGCCTAATTCAACTGCACGGAGTTTTATGATCCATTTAGACTCGCATCTCCGAAGGTCCCTGGTTCTGTCTCCCCATCTCGGTGAGTTGGCGATCTGAGTGATGCCATGAAATCTAATGTCCAAGAGGTCTTTTTCCCCGTGTGCGGTGTTGAAATGAACAGCAAGGGGATAGTTAGTATTGACATTCCTAATGGCTCTCACATGTTCCTGAATACGTTCTTTCATTGGACGTATGGAACTACCAACGTAAATTAAGCCACATACACAGATCAGGCAATATACAGTATACTTGGTGTTACAATTCATGAAGGACTTCACGTGGTATGTGGTTGCAGTATTGTAAGAAAAGGAAGTGGTTTTGTTGAGGGCTAGTTGGCAGGATATGCAGCAACCACATTTGTAAAAACCATTCGGTCTCTCTGGCAGCCACATTGAGGGTTGTGACTGAGGGGAGGGACAGAGAAAACTGGGACACAGAATGTTCCTAAGGGTCCGACCTCTGCTATGTACAATGGAGGGTGTCCCACCCAGTGATTCTTTGAGACAGGTGTCCAACATTAACAGGTGCCAGTGTTTCTTAAGAATGTGTAGCACAGTGTTACTAGCAGAGCTGTATTGTGTAATGAAAGAGACCGGTCTTTTGTTAGGGGGACCCTTGGTAACAGGTTTTTTGGTGTTTTTGATCAATAAATCATGTTGGTTTTTGTTCAGGATGTGTTTGCTTGCTGCCGAGATGAGTTTATTAGTGTAGCCCCTGGCTTGGAAGCGGTGAGTCAGGTTCTTAAGTTCTTGTTTGAACACTTGAGTATCAGTGCAGTTGCGTCGAATCCTGACCATTTCTCCGTATGGGATGGCCCTAATCTGTGAGAAGGGGTGAGCACTGTGCGCATGTAGAACGGCATTGCAAGCAGTGGGTTTCCTGTATAGTCTCGACATGATCTTGTTGTTAGTGATGTACAGGAGTAAGTCCAGGAACTCTATTCGATTAGTGTCAACCTTGTGAGTGAACACCAAGTTGAACTCATTCGTATTGAGGTATTCGATAAGTATATTGAGATCCAAGATATTACCAGTCCAAATAGTAAGAATATCATCAATATACCTTCCCCAATACAGGATGTGTTCAGTGAGATGTGTCGGGCAGTTGGACCACAAGTGTATTTTCTCAAACTGGCCCATATAGAGGTTGGCATATGAGGGAGAGAACTTGGCTCCCATGGCTACACCCTGGCACTGTCGAAACCACCTGCCGTCATGTAGGAATACATTGTTTTCCAGTACCAGTCGTGTGAGGTCAAGGAGCATCTGTGTGTGTTCATACAATGTGGCATCACGGGCACTAAGCGTGAGTTGGAGCATTTCAAGACCCCTTTCCAGGGGAATAGCCGTGTAGAGGGAGCTAACGTCAAGGCTAACAAACACGCAACCTTCCGTCCACTCTATGTCTTCAAGTTGGCACAACAAGTCACGGGTGTCCTGTATATATGACGGGAGGTTATGTACCAATGGTTGGAGAAACGAGTCAATGTACTCAGATATGTGTTCAGTAGGAGAACCAATCCCTGAGATAACAGGTCTACCAGGAGGAAAACCGCCTGGTTTATGGACTTTGGGTAGGATATATATGCAAGGAGCCCGGGGTGCCTCAGTGTACAGATATCTGTATTCTAAGTCGGTCAGAAGGCACTGATTTTTCCAAAATGTCAATTTCTTTCCAATCAAGCTGGTGATATCGGGAAGGGGATTGGTCGATAGTACAGAGTAGGCCTGGGTGTCACTAAGTTGTCTGTCAATTTCTGTGATGTAGTCCGCCTTGTTCATGATGACAACGTTACCTCCTTTGTCAGCCTCCCTAATGACTATGTCTGAACAGGTAGAGAGTTTGTGCAGTGCCCGGAGTTCATCAGGGTTGAGATTTGCGGTTGGTCTACGGGTGCAGGCACTATTTTTGTCCTCTAGGTCATAGAGAGCCGTACTAACAGCTTTGTAGAATACATCGATGTGGTTGTCTGGAGGCAAAATGGGGACAAACCTGGAATTGGGTTTGAGACCACTGTTGACTTCTAAATTCGGTATAATGTTAAGTTCAGACAATAACTCATTGAAACTAGGTGGTGGTGAAGATGTGCTATCCAGGGAGAAAACCGTGTGAATGTCCTGTATGTCCTTAATCGTTTGGTTACAAGTCGGTATTAAAGCGCGAGCACTGTTGTGAGTATCAGGTTTGTTATGAAAGAATTTCTTCAGTTTGAGATTGCGTATGAACTTGAAGAGATCTATGTGTATGTTGGTGTAGTCAGGTTTGGAAGTAGGACAGAAGCCCAGACCCTTTTTCAAGACATTTATTTCATGCACAGACAGTTTCAAATTGGAAAGATTCATGACCTGTACTGTATCATCTGACGTGATGAGGGTTTGCTGTGAGGAGAGGCCCTTCAGGACCTCAGGGTTTTTGCGGTGGAGCGAGTTGTCATGCCCTCCCTGATGTTTGTTGTGGTGTTTCCTGCCCCCCCTATGGGTGGGTTTGTGTTTAAGCCTGACCTGTTGTAGTTCTGTCGTAGTCCCTTCCTGTATCGGCCAAGTTCCTCTAAAAAAGAATGAGACCATTGGGTTGTGTTTTGTGGAAGTGTGCTGGCAGAGGACCCGTCAATAGGCGAGTCCGAGCAATCACTGGATACATTGGAAATGTCAGGCAGACTACCAGCGACGGCTGTAGCCGGTGTCTTGGAGTCGGTGGGTCTGTTGTAAGAGTCTTTGTTAACCTGGTCAAACCTTCGAGCGAAGGTGTAGATCCTGCCATTGCTGTAATCATTGTCATCCCTGACAAGTTTGCGCAATTTTTTCCTTCCTTTTCTTACAATACTGCAACCACATACCACGTGAAGTCCTTCATGAATTGTAACACCAAGGGCCGTATTTATACT
Source organism: Pleurodeles waltl (assembly GCF_031143425.1). NCBI lineage: Eukaryota > Metazoa > Chordata > Amphibia > Caudata > Salamandridae > Pleurodeles > Pleurodeles waltl. The sequence goes on from NC_090439.1 coordinate 786,274,865, forward strand.
CTGGTTGCGCCGAATTTGCGTCGTTTTTTTCGACGCAAATTCGACGCAAAACTAACGCCAACTAACGCCATATTTATACTATGGCGTTAGACGCTTCGGGGCGCCAAAGTGCCCGGAGTGTGCGTCATTTTTTAGCGTGAACCCCTTCCTTGCGTTAATGATATGCAAGGGAGGCGTTCCCGTCTTAAAAAATGACTCCCAGGCCTTTACGTGGAATTTATACTCCCGGGCAAAAATGACGCCCGGGAGTGGGCGTGGCCAAAAACGGCGCATTTGCGCCGCTTTTTAACGCCTGGGTCAGGGATGGCGTTAAGGGACAAGTGGGCTCAAAATGAGCCCAGAGTGCCCTCCCCTGCCCCCAGGGACCCCCCCTGCCACCCTTGCCCACCCCAGGAGGACACCCAAGGATGGAGGGACCCATCCCAGAGACATTAAGGTAAGTTCAGGTAAGTATTTTTTTATTTATTTTTTGTGGCATAGGGGGGCCTGATTTGTGCCCCCCTACATGCCACTATGCCCAATGACCATGCCCAGGGGACAGAAGTCCCCTGGGCATGGCCATTGGGCAAGGGGGCATGACTCCTATCTTTACAATGATAGGAGTCATGTTGATGGGGGATGGGCGTCGTTAAAAAATGGCGCAAGTCGGGTTAAGACGATTTTTTCGACGCAACCTGACTTGCCCCATTTTAAGACGCCCATACGCCATTTTCCCCCTACGCCGGCGCTGTCTGGTGTACGTGGTTTTTTTCCACGCACACCAGGCAGCGCCGGTCTGGTAGCGCCGGCTAACGCCATTCAATAAATACGGCGCCCGCATGGCGCTTCAGAATGGCGTTAGACGGCGCTAAATTTTTTGACGCTAAACTGCGTTAGCGCAGTTTTGCGTCAAAAAGTATAAATATGGCCCCAAGTATACTGTATATTGCCTGATCTGTGTATGTGGCTTAATTTACGTTGGTAGTTCCATACGTCCAATGAAAGAACGTATTCAGGAACATGTGAGAGCCATTAGGAATGTCAATACTAACTATCCCCTTGCTGTTCATTTCAACACCGCACACGGGAAAAAGACCTCTTGGACATTAGATTCCATGGCATCACTCAGATCGCCAACTCACCGAGATGGGGAGACAGAACCAGGGACCTTCGGAGATGCGAGTCTAAATGGATCATAAAACTCCGTGCAGTTGAATTAGGCCTGAATACGGATAGTGAACTACATTTTTTTCTTACATGATTGTATTTTTGCTCCATGTGTGTATCTCCCGTGTTGCATCCTTTTCGATTTTATATTTATGTGCATAACTATATCTGTGCTCGACATGTACACTTCACATTTTTCTTGATCTTTACATTGTTGTTGCCTACTTTGTACTCCATCATTGTACCTGTACGTCTACCTAAGCGTACAGATTGTTGCTGTTATGTACTATACGTCATAGTTTTGGCCCATAACTCTCACTGGCCAACTTGACACGATTATGTTTCTTGACAAAATATTTTTTTGACTATTTCGTTATCTGCTGTTATCCCTTAGTTATTCACATTACCTTAATGCCCTACCCATTTCACACTTATACATGGCTCTTCTTACACTCTCTACTGCTCGTTCACTGGATTGAACTTCCCTATGTGTTGTGTTTTGTTTTTTATCTTACTCCATTCACTTACCCTCCACTTTACATTTGTTCAAATATGCTTGAGTCTTTACCGGCTCCTGCTGTTGGCCTGTTCGTATCTACTTTATAGTTGTACTATTCTCTCCTTGGTACACTTAAGATGGCCACCGTTCTAGCTACCACAACAGTCCTGCTAGTCCTTCTTCTCTTTCGTTGATACTCCCACCCTCTATTTCTACGTAAGAACGTAGGTCTTCACAGACCACTAGACGCTCTCGAACTCTCACGAAGCCCGACGCTGCTCCTCTTCCAAGGTATTGTTACTCTGCCGCTATTGCCACTCTGTTGTAAGCTCCACTCACTCTCTTTCCCAGGCCCGGCTTTGCACGTTGCCTTTGACATTTCACTCTAATTTTTATTGTCGCCGTACGCCCCGACTCCTGGTAATTTTCAATTACCAAACGCTTCCCGGCTTTTCTACAGTTACAACTTCACTTAGCCAGCGGTCACTACACGACCAGCTGGATCACCGCTACCATACTTCTCTCCGTGTTTCAGCAGTCCTAACACCACTCAGCCATCGCTCATTACGCGACCGGCTGGTTTACTTTTATACTTATACGGACGTTTTTTATACGTATTTCCGACCGCGCTTCTGCTTATATGGTCCGTATCATTTTCCCATTCACCGCGTTCTAGGCATTTCTCTACAATACTGCCCCACGTTAGTGCGGCTAATGTTCCCCACCTTATTGATCGCCACTTCTTTAAAATACGCTTCTAGTACATCTTTATCACACGCTCGAATGGCTCCATTTTTCTTACCTTAGTGATCGCTACCCTTGGAAGCCATGCTTGCACCCTAACGTGCCATACGCTCAGATACTTTGATTATCTCTGATTTGACCCATTTTAACTACCTTGATGCCACTTCACTGCTTCATTTTATTCTGGCTGTTACCATATTAGTATAAACATACCACCCGTGACTGGGTTATGCCCTATCTTTATAACGAATTATCCTCTGAGTCTCTGGCCTTCTTGTACATTTCTAATATATTTCTCCAACCACATCTTATCCGAAACCTCCCTAGGTTACGACCACGGGCTTATCAGGGCCCGCATTACCGATTGTACTAGACATATCGAATTCCTGCACGCACCGACAGCTGCTTGAGCAGCCATACCACATGCAGATCTACTACTTTCTAATAGGTATGTACTAATCTTTCTACTCCTGTCTTCATAGTCTACCTTAGTCTCACTTTTTGCTCTAGCCCGTCCTCTTTTTCATGTTTCTATGTCTGCTACTCTCCCTTTTCTCTGGCCTCTCTCAATCCTGCAACACTCTCTCATCTAGTACAGTTCACTTCATACCAGGCGTGTTGACAACATGGTTTCTAGATACATAGCATTGTAGACTCAATCTGTCTGAGTCTTCTGTTCACAGTTGATATTTAGTGACCAGTTTGCTTCGCCGGTCACTCTCACTTTTTATGGTTTGGGTCCCTTTCACTTTACACTTATCGTCTATGCCGTGTTCACTACATGTTTACTATTAGTCACTTTGGAATCTTCCTCACACAATTACCTGACTGGTGCACATTAGATTCCATACCCACACATATGCCCATATTTTGCTTTCCTTACTGTTTTACAGCCTTGATGAAGTCACTTGTGTGACGAAACACGTGTTGGCTGTTTCTCCATGATGACACAACCATCTCTAAACACCTACTAATAAAGACATCATCTGCCACACAAAAAAGGACTTGAGACTTTCTTCAACTTGATATTTCCTGTTACCTGCAACACGTCACCAGGATTACGTTTTCGTGCTATACTGTTGGACATTATACTCTGTGTGCTGTGGCCTCCTTGTCCCATTTTGTCCTGGGGTACTCCTAGTACCCGTTTGGTGCCTATCGGGTAGTAAGGCACCGGGCCAGTTTGCACCAGACTTTTGCTTTGTACGTTTATACCTATTAAGATACTATGGCCCTCATTCTGACCCTGGCGGTCGGCGGAGAGACGGCGGTCGGACCGCGAACAGACCGGCGGTATTAAAAATGGCATTCTGACCGCGGCGGTCCCCGCCGCGACCGACCGCCACTTCTCCACTCCGACCGCCACGGCGGTCATGACCGCGGGGCTGGAGTTTGCGCACTCCGGCCCGGCGGTCGTCCCAAGACCGCCAAGGGTATTATGACCCTGCCTACCGCCGCGGTTTCTTGCGGGCGGGAACCGCCGTGCGAACCATGGCGGTAAGCACTATCGGGGCCAGGGAATTCCTTCCCTGGCACTGATAGGGGTCTCCCCCACCCCCCACTACCCACCCGAGTCCTCCCCCCACACCCTCCACCCCCCTGCCACCCCCCAGAGGTGGTACGAACCCCCTCCCCACCCCCACCCCGACATGCACATACATGCACCCCGACATGCACACCCCCCCAACATGCACATATACACACCCCCTACACACACATACACAACGGGGACACATACCCGCACACATACATACAGACATGCGCACCTGCCGAACAGCACACATTACCCATAGACACAGCAGCACCCCCCGCCCGCATACACGCACTCACACATCCCCTCTACACACTCACACGCACACCCCCATGCACGCCCACATCACACAACACCCCCCCACCCCCTCCCCTCACGGACGGTCAACTTACCTTGTGCGTTGGTCCTCCGGGAGGCGACGGGAGCCATGGGGAGGTGACCGCCAACAGAAGACCGCCAACAGAAGACCGCCACACAGAAATGTGGGTCGTAATTCTGTGGGCGGTGTTCTGCTGGCGTGGCGGTGGAGGTTGACCAGTCTCCACTTTCCCGCCGACCGCCAGTGTGGCTGCTGGCGGTTTTCCGGCGGAACGCTCCCAGCGGTCAGAATGCGCACAGCGGCATACCGCCGCGGTCGGCGGTCTTCACCGCGGCGGTAACTCAGCGGTCTTGCGAAAAGACCGCCAAGGTCAGAATGAGGGCCTATATGTTTACTGCCTAGAAGTGCGGCGCCTTTCACCCTTACTACCCCTATGTCAGCCCTCTAATATGGTCTGCTGGAAGTCGTTTTCTATCCGCTGCAACTAGGAAAAGAAATATGATGGCCTTATAAATATTGTAACAATTTGTATGAATTTTTGTTCTATTATATTGTAATGTTTATAGTTTTTCTTTATGGTTTCGTATTTTTAACTGGATATAGAATTAAAGAAAAACTTGATTTTCAAGAGCTATGTTCAACTGACAATAATTTAACACAGAGCAATGCTACATCTCGGTTAGACTCAGATGGAACTCATATGACCATGTGTAACTTAGGGAAAGTATTTCTTGAATAGTCTTAAAATGTTCTACACCCATACTTTTTGCTAATGAAATTAATAATTAATTTTGGTCCCTTTAAAAAAGATTTTAAATTATTTGTTTTAGTGGTATGGGTTCATTAAACCCTCTGTTGGTGACATCTTTGGCTAAAGGGCCTTTCATTGCAAAACACACCACAGCAAAATATGAGATTGTATACATACTTTAGTAATAAGAGCCAATTCTTTTTTCAAGGATATTTAGAACGTTTTCAATAGATGATTTATGATCAATGGATTCAGAAATGGGAATGGTTGGCAGTAAACAATACCCATACACTCCTTATTATTTCATTTTAGGAAGTAGCATGTTTTCTTTTTGGTTTTTCACATTTAAACATTTGGCTGAGAAAATAATAGAGAAGATGGTAGGTGAGCTGATCTTCTTTGAGAAGAACAGACCAGTTTGTAGATCTTCGCATTGGTACAAAAGTCAATGTCCAGGTTGTGTAGGTAAATGCCTCAATCCTTTGAAAGTGTACGAAGATTACATTGTCTAGTGGTTTCTTGATCAGACTTAGTAATAGGGGATGGTTGTGAAAACTAAAATTTGTCAAATTAAAGAAGGGTGGTTTTTGGAAATGGCCCTTTCTGCAGGGTTATCCCCAAACTTTTGCCCTTTCCTCCTATTTTTCTGACCCTCTTTGTTTTGGCTTTAGAGCTCTGGCCACTTTATCTCTGCTAATAAGTGCTAAAGTGCATGTGCTCTCTCCCCTAAAACTTGATATGATTGACTTACACCTATTTGGCTTATTAAATTTACCTGTAAGTCCCTTGTAAAGTGGTATAACATATCCCCAGGGCCTGTAAATTAAGTGCTACTAATGACAGAAGTAGCCTTTCAAATTTGTCTCAGGCCTGCCACAGCAGTGCCTGCGTGCACTGTTTGCTGCCACATTGACTTGGCAAGTCAAACTACTTGCCAAGCTTAAACACCCTTTTTACTACATCTAAGACACTGTATATAGCCCTGTGGGCAGGGTGCTGTGTGTGTAAAAGGTAGGACATATAGTTTTATGTGCTACATGTCACAGTAGTGACAAACAGCCAGTTTTGTTTTTCACTGTTGTGAGTGTTGCTCTTCTAAAAGGCATACATTGGGAGTTCCTTTATATATGTCTAAGGAATAATTTCTGATCTGTGGGGAGTAGCATGGGCATGTTTGGTATGTTTGGAATGGTAGTGAGAAATCCTGCTTACTGGTGTAGGTGGATTTTACATTAATATTTTAGAAATACCACTTTTAGAAAGTGGACATTTCTCTGTGCTTATAAAGCTAGTATTTTGCAGCCTGACTCCAATCCACGTCTGGGACAGAATGACAGCTCCACTTGGTTCACACCTTCCAGACCGCCATCACATAGGAGGGGCTGGGTGCGACAGAACCGGCATCTGCATACTAATAGTCTTCCTGGGATGGGAGAGGGAGAGTCGTTTACATTTAAAATGTGAATAGGCTGGGTCCTGCCCTCACACAATGGACTGATTGCCCCCTACTAATGTCTGGAGAGAGGACTGGGGTGAAAGGGTGTTGCGCTTCACTTGAAAAGGTTCTTTTGAAGTTACTCCCTAGACAAAGGCATTTTGGGATTATAAGTACAGAGGCTCTTGCCCCATGTTTTTTTAGAGCTAATGTCACCAATAAACCTCTCTCATGCCATCCTGACCCTCTCAGGGAATGGACTCCCCTCCACTTCTGGCCATTGGTTCTTTCCAGGGGACCAGCATGGTCCAAGATGACACATAATCGACAAGCCAAGACTAGTAAGTGCACCAGGTATTTACCTGCAGCAGTTTGTCTCCATCATGCAGCCACAACAAGTGGCACAGCGATTCTGTGCCATAGTCCACTTTTGCTGTGTCCTAGGAGCCATCAACTACACACATTCAGCTACGTCGACAGATGACGCTCCACTATCCATTATCAAATCTACATCGCTGGCACTCCATCAATGTGCAAGCTGGATGTGGTGTAACAGGTTGCTTTACACATGTGTACACTGCTTTTCCTGGTGTATCACAGAATCTTTATGGCTCTCTACGTGGGAACCACAGCCAATCTCCAGAAAAGACTGCAACAAATTCAGAACGCCTCCGCACTCCTCATCCTCGACATCCCCCGCCACAGCCACATCACTGCCCACCTGAAAGACCTACACTGGCTCCCCGTCAACAAAAGGATCACATTCAATCTCCTCACCCATGCCCACAAAGCACTCCACAACGCTGGAGCAGCGTACCTCAATGATCGACTCACCTTCTACACCCCGAACCGACAGCAACGCTCCACCGACCTCGCCCTTGCCACTGTCCCACGCATCCACAGGACAACTACCGGCAGCAGATCATTCTCCTACCTCGCAGCCAAGACCTGGAACACCCTCCCCGTCCTCTTACGACAGACCAAGGACCTTATGACCCTCAGGAGACACCTCAAGACCTGGCTGTTCGAGCAGTAGCAGCTCTCTCCTTCCCCCCATGTGCCTTGCAGGTGAGTAGCGCGCTCTACAAATGTACTGGTTGATGGATTGATTGATTGATCTTCTTTCATTTGGTAATTGCACAGCAATTGATTGCTCTGGGTGACAGAGATATGTGGCTGTTTGCTTACTACAGCAAACACCCCCTAGACATGCATGTTAAAGTTGGCGCATGACATTACAGTAACTGGCACCTTTCATTAGATTCTTCCCTGCATAACCACTGTTGTAAGTTGAGAATTCAGTTTTGAGTATGTGAAGCACTGTAAGTGAGGACAAACGTTTTTATATTTATCCAGGCCTTTATGGCAGGCAAAGCTGTGTATGCCCTCTCTTCCCACCCTTTCACTCCCTTTAGATGTCCAACTACTGTGCCTCTGCAGTGTATAACAGAGCACACGCACTGATCTGAGGCATTAAAGAGCACACATTTGACATCCTCAAGTTGCACTTCAGATGTCTTGATTTCACAAGGGGCTGCTACTGTATTTCCACAAGTAGTGTGCAATTTCATCATTTGCATGTTGTTTATTTCACAATACCACTTTGGAAAGGGGCACTCAAATAGACCAGCTCCAAGCAGAGTGGCCAAATCAATGCCCCCAAGCTGGCCCAGTGCCTAGAGGGCAAGGTCAACATACATGCAGTTAAGTTGTGGCTACATATTTCCTACCACGGCCAGCCACAGAATGTCTGCATCTGAATATTTTATCAATGTTGTGATGGTGAAAAGTGAACCAGAGGAATGTCAGGAACTGTTTTCAGATACCCTGTCTGGCTTGGGAGAGTGACCCCATTCGTAATTTAACCCCTTGGGTGCCTTGAACGCATTGGTTACGTCCTGGGCAAAACCGCTCGGGTGCCTAGGACGTAACCGTTACGTCCTGCTACCGGACCTCGGGGGAAGCGCTAGTGCTTCCCCTGAGGGCCTGGCACCCACCTCCTCTGGGTATGGATGGAAAGGGAAACCCTTCCCCTTCCACCCAAACCCCCCTCAACCCCCTATGGCATTTGATTAAGTCAGCGCGCAATCGCTTGTTTAGCTTTCTGGGATCCAGCATTGGTTTCACACCCATTTCTGTCACTAACTGGAAGGAGGATAAAAGCTGATTTTTTTTTTTAAATGGTGTATGCCCCAATAAAATGCTAAAATTATGTTGAAAAATGTGGTTTTCTGATTCAAGTCTGCCTGTTCCTGAAAGCTGCGAAGATGCTGATTTTAGCATCACAAATGCTTTGTTGATGCCATTTTCAGTGAAAAACCACATGCCTTCTTCTGCAACTCTTTTTTTCCTATTTAATAAAAACAAAAAAAATTTGCTGTATTTTGGCTAATTTCTTGGTCTCCTTCAGGGGAACCCACAAACTCTGGGTACCTCTAGAATCCCTAGGATGTTGGAAAAAAAGGACACAAATGTGGTGTGGGTAGCTTATGTGGACAAGAAGTTATGAGGGCCTAAGCGCAAACTGCCCAAAATAGCCAAAAAAAGGCCTTGCAGTGAAGGGGTTAAACATAAGACTTTATCTTAGGACTTTTCCCTAAGCTTTTCCACTGCATGTGTTGGACTACTCTTATTATATCATTTTTGTGATTTTATGCTAATCTATCTAAACGTCCCTGTCTTTCCGAATGTTTTTATAGTTTGCCTACCTCTCCAAGTTTACCTTTATTCTCTGATAAAAGACACTATTTTTTCCATTGACTGCATACATTATTTGTCATGATGATTAGAAAACATTTTTTAAAATTTAAGAATATAAAAACAAAAAAATAACTTACGTTTTCTTTATTGTTTGAGAATAAGTGATTCTTGATGAACTAATAATCCAATTTCTGGACTGACTGTAAAATGTATAGACCTACAGATGATGTTAGAAACTTACTTCATACATTTTAACACCATGAACATTTAACATTGTAACAAACACATAAAAACCTACACTTTAGGTGAGGTTTACTAATGTTTTATTTTGAATGGTACTACCATATGACATTTTAATAAATGTTGATTTTTGAGTAGTGCATACAGAGGTTCATTCAACTGTGTATGAGTAAGTAAATGTTTGAGCATTGAACTGGTAATTCTTTTTTATTTTTCTTGGAAATGGAGGTTTGTGGTTGGCCAAGTCTCCTCCTACACAATAGTGGCTGTGTGTTTCTAGCGGTGGCTGACATAAATTAAAAGTGGTGGGGTGGGGGGAGGGGTGGCGCTCAAGGGAGAAGCGCGGTGTTGATAAAAAATCACACTTACCTGGTGCTGCTGTCCATCTCGCGTTCCTATGCTTCCTGGTCCCAGCATCAAAGACTCCCTGTGCAATCCCTGCTCTGCTCTCATGCTATTACCTAACGGGAATTGGCCTGAGCGGGCTGATTTGCCGCTCGCTCAGGCACAGGGAGTCTGTGCTGTCTCTCCAACCCGGCTGTTAAATATTGAAGAAACCTAACTGCCTAGAACAGCCGGCCAAACAGACATGCGCAGTTAAGGGCACACTCCACTCCCCACTCCCATGGCCCAGCCCTGCCCCTCCATGCACAGGCCGGCTCAGCCAGCAGCAGAAAAATAAAAATATCATTGAAATATCATTTTATTTTTTTGCTGCTGGTTCTGAGCCAGCAGTGCAACTCCCCTCCAACATTACAGAGGAGCCGCCGCTGTGTGTTTCACAATAGATGTTTTAAAGAAGTTGCACTTAAGTGAGTATTTAAAGATATTAAGGTAAGGGTTGATCCCTGCATGGCATCACTATACATATTCAATCATAACTAATTTGCTCCAGTAAGGGAGGCCTCAGTGCTTAATCTGTGCTGGTGGCTTCTACTTATTTTTGAGGGCCGCACTCACTTTTCAGTCTCAAGCATTTACTGCAAATGAAAGATTCATATGGAAAGACTGAGGAAAAGAAAAACGAAAAAGCATCACATAGGGAGAAAGGAGAAAGCAGCAAGAGTGAGCTGAAAGGGCTGAGGATGGCTGTAAATAGATTGAAGAGGCCTGAGATGGCTTCAGGATTACCCTGCCTCAGTATTCTGTGCTCGCACATTTAATGGCAGCAGCCCCTTGTTTCAGAGGAGAGCTTTTGGCACCGGCACATTTTTATTTACAAATTTATCAGTTGCTTAACCAATGTCTTTAAAGGTAGTGATGGTAAGGTATCTCCTAATCTAGTAGCTTGAAAGAAGATTAATGTGAAAACCGTATCAAAGAGTTATGAATGAAAGAGTATTTGACACAAATGATGTCAATGTAGAGAGATATGCATGAATAATAAGCAAACACTCATTAAAAATAAATTATAAAAAAAAGGAAACACCTGAAACAACATATAAAAGATGTCTAGAAAATTGACAAGCTTAGTACATGTCAGATGTTTACACACCTTTCTGATTGACAGATGTCAGCAGGTGGAATTGCAGCTGCCAGAATGTGACCTGATAAAGCAAAAACAACAAGTGATGGACGGAATGATGAACATTGTCAAACATTCACCCCCAGTACAGTGATCTGGGCCTAAATCCATCGTTTTTTTGCTGCCCACTGGAAACAAGCATCCTGGGACCGGTTTCGGGGTTTCACCCCTCATCAGCCAGGCTAGCTTGAATCCAGTGGCATGGGAAGCACGGGACCCACGTCTGGGCATACCCTTAGGGCGACAAAGCAAAAACAACAAGTGATGGACGGAATGCTGAACATTGTCAAACATTCACCCCCAGTACAGTGATCTGGGCCTAAATCCATCGTTTTTTTGCTGCCCATGCCATTCCAGTTTGGACCCAGCCATATGCAAATCAGTCTTGACCCTGTTCCCCATGGGAACAGTCCAGCCCGAACTGCTAGGCCAGGTCTTCCCTGGACTGGAAACAAGCATCCTGGGACCGGTTTCGGGGTTTCACCCCTCATCAGCCAGGCTAGCTTGAATCCAGTGGCATGGGAAGCACAGGACCCACGTCTGGGCATACCCTTCCCACTTAGGGCGACAAAGCAAAAACAACAAGTGATGGACGGAATGCTGAACATTGTCAAACATTCACCCCCAGTACAGTGATCTGGGCCTAAATCCATCGTTTTTTTGCTGCCCATGCCATTCCAGTTTGGACCCAGCCATATGCAAATCAGTCTTGACCCTGTTCCCCATGGGAACAGTCCAGCCCGAACTGCTAGGCCAGGTCTTCCCTGGACTGGAAACAAGCATCCTGGGACCGGTTTCGGGGTTTCACCCCTCATCAGCCAGGCTAGCTTGAATCCAGTGGCATGGGAAGCACAGGACCCACGTCTGGGCATACCCTTCCCACTTAGGGCGACAAAGCAAAAACAACAAGTGATGGACGGAATGCTGAACATTGTCAAGCATTCACCCCCAGTACAGTGATCTGGGCCTAAATCCATCGTTTTTTTGCTGCCCATGCCATTCCAGTTTGGACCCAGCCATATGCAAATCAGTCTTGACCCTGTTCCCCATGAGAACAGTCCAGCCCGAACTGCTAGGCCAGGTTCTCCCTGGACTGGAAACAAGCATCTTAGGACCAGTTTCAGGGTATCACCCTTTATCAGCCAGGATAAATTCATCTGTCCTAAAATTATGATCACATGCTAGCTTTTTTCAGCATTTTTTATCCACTGACGTGTTAGCACATTTTATTCAACTTTTGTTGTCTTTAAAAGTCGGTCTACATTTTTTTCAATCCATGGAGAAATCATAAATATTCTCCAGCTTGTTTAGATTCATTTCAGTAGCATACCATGGGACACCCTCATCTCTCATATCTCCCATTTATATGCAAATCAGTCTTGACCCTGTTCCCCATGGGAACAGTCCAGCCCGAACTGCTAGGCCAGGTCTTCCCTGGACTGGAAACAAGCATCCTGGGACCAGTTTCGGGGTTTCACCCCTCATCAGCCAGGCTAGCTTGAATCCAGTGGCATGGGAAGAACGGGACCCACGTCTGGGCATACCCTTCCCACTTAGGGCGACAAAGCAAAAACAACAAGTGATGGACGGAATGCTGAACATTGTCAAACATTCACCCCCAGTACAGTGATCTGGGCCTAAATCCATCGTTTTTTTGCTGCCCATGCCATTCCAGTTTGGACCCAGCCATATGCAAATCAGTCTTGACCCTGTTCCCCATGGGAACAGTCCAGCCCGAAAGAATGTGACCTGATGTCATCTGTGGTATTGTTTCTCAACGTGGAAACCAGAGGCAGTTTCATACTGTAGCTGACATGAGAGAAATATACTAAGGCCCTCATTACGAGTTTGGCGGGCTGCAGAGGCTGGCCGCCAAAATCGTACCACCACCAGACCACCAGTGCAGCCAGAACACCGCCGGCCCTATTACGAGTTCACTGCAGAGCCGGCAAGCCCTGCGGTGAACAGGGCCTTAACATTACGAGCCGGCAACAATATGGCGGTGCAGCGGGTGTAGTAGCACCCGTCGCACTTCCCACTGCCCATAATTCGGGATGTGGAAAGTTTGATGGGGCTGTCCATACGGGCCCCTGCACTGAACATGCCAAGTGCATGGGCAGTGCAGGGGCTCCCATGGGGCCCCTGGCACCCCTTTTCCGCCAGCCTTTGCATGGCAGGACTACTGCCATGCAAAGGCTGGCAGAAAGGGGACTCATAACCCCCCTGGAGGATTGAGACCACTGAGACCACCAGGCTGTCAGCTGGTGGAAACATGGCAGTGTCGGCGGTCTGACCGTGACGGCTCTGCCACGGTTGTAATGTGGAGGCCAGACCGCTGCTTTGGCAGCGGTCCAACCTCCCCCGCAGCCCTGGTGGTCTCATGACCTCCAGGTTCGTAATGAGGCCCTAGGACTTTCGTGGTGATGGTATGGTGATGTTTGTAATACACAGCTTAACAAATACACATGGTTTCTTCCTTGACTTTAACAAATGAGCTAGAGGAAAGATTCTTGTACTGCCATTACAATGTCATGTCATAGCATCTTGAAAATTGACAAAGAAAATCACAGACAATAATTGACTAAAATGGGAGCAAAAGTGGATATAGGGATGTGGAAGAGTAGGTATACACCTAGCTTGTCATTACGATGAGAGAGAGATTTAAGACCAAAACCTAAAAGAGCACATTGTTTACTTATCTGTCTCTGCGATCCATCTGTGGTCTGTAGCCAGTCCTTGTTTTGGTGCAGCGCTAGGAGAAGAAGTAGAGATGGCGACAGTTGGTGGATTGGACATCAAAACAGGCCCTTTAAAGTTGAATAAAATAATTGTATGAGCATATTTGTGTTAAAAATATAAGTTTTAATTAGTAGAGAAGATCATCAAAATTAAACACCATTAAAATAAAACATTTGTGGTGTAACAAACAAAGGTTGATAAATACACCATAGTGTTTTATTGACATTGATAGCATCCTGGCATACCTTTCTGTGTTTTAGGGTTGCTTTTGGTGAAAAGCCCTGTGTGTTGCCTTGACGCATTAGGTAGTCCTCCTGCCCCAACTTTAGCAACTACATTTTCCGTTATGGTTTGTATGCGACATGAAAGAACAGTCAAAGGAATTAAATATAAATAGTATCAGACATAAAGCATGGGCGTGTTAGAGACTGGGTGTGAGGGATATGTGTGTGATGTCTCCATAACCGTACAGGGAGGGGGAAGGATAGAGTGCTGTGAGTAGACCATATGTTAACTTTTAGGGAAAGAGAGGGGTGTTTAGTTCTTTACCTGGCTTTATTTCAGGGTTGTCTGCAACAAGCAGGCCCTTAGCAGCTGAGACTGGATTGTGGGGAGGACAGACTCCTCGAGGGAGCTGAGACAGAGCTGGTATCCATGTGCAAATCCAGGAACAGCTTTTGCCCCCTGAATAACTTCTCCTTCACACACCTTCTCCCATCTTGCCATTTCTTTTTATTCCCCCCATGGTGCATGCCTCCTTCACCAATGCATTTATAGAGTCTGTTACTTCCTGCCAGAGGGCTGACTTTTGATATTGTGTGGGGGTAGACCATGTAGCTGTTTGTAGTTTTTGACTGTTAATGTAGCTACAGGGGCTGTCTTCACCTAGTGAAATCCTTTTTCCTCTTGATTTATGTGGTCTGTATTCTGGAGGGTGAATGTGATTGTTTTTTACTACAGGATCCTGTAGTCCAGAGGGAAGAAGGCAGAACCTAGGGTGTGGGCTCTATTCATGTAATTTAAGTGAATTGTTGTAAGGTGTGTGATTTGGGTCACCTCTACAGTGTTTGCCTTTTCCCTTCCATTCAGATTTATCCATCTAGGCGCAGGATGTCTCTACCAAGATGGTGGAGGTCCCTGTCTCTTTGGCGGACATGTTTGAGTACTAGCTGGAACGAAAGATATGGTATTAAACTTTCCTGTACTAAAGTGATGGTCATGAATTAATTCATAGGAGGTTTCAAACTCTAATTGGAGGGGATGTAGCATGTAGGTCTACACCTAGGTATTGCTCTCCAATCAGAAATGATGAATAGCAAATAAAGTTGAACATTTCACCTAGTGTAGGAGTAGATCTACACATGTAAATTAATCATTGTTAAACTGGCACAAAGTATTACATATTTTACTAATGACGTGTTCTATGACATCATTGGTAACATCGCTTCAACATCTGAAATGACATCATTGATGACAACACTGTGGTCAGAGGGGCCCAAGTTATTTTATTAAAACTTTATTAAACAATTTCATATTAATCACTTTTATTAGACATTGCATTGTATGAATTACTGAAATATACATTTTTGGAGAAAGATGATAGAGCTGCTTATATATATTGATGCATATTTTGATATGCTCACCGTTGATAAAGCCAATAGGCCTACTTTTTATAATTTTGTGTATTTTAGTATTGTAACCCTAAAAGGGGCAGTGGCGCCACCAACCATTTAAGTCTCATGTGTAATTAAGCCCATGACCCCAGAAGAGCATCTCATACGTTTTCAAAGCAGTCAAAACTGGGAATAATTGCTCTTCCACTGGAGTGCAGGGACGCCTTGTGGTTGGTTCTATGGCTGCACTTTGTGACCAGAAAAATGTTTTAAAAAAGACTCAGACATGTTTAATGTTTTTTCAAATATACTTTATTGAAAATGTTTTATGACAATCACTATTATTAAACATTACAATGTGTGAATTTATGAAATACTTATTTGAGTATATTTATTGGTGATTTTGATAAAGCCAACAGATCTGTGCTTATATGCTGACCCCTTGATAAGGCTAATGGGCCCTCTGATTTTTATATTTTGGTGTTCTGACCCTTTTACAAAGCCAGTAGATCTGCCACACCTATAATGGCACCCTTTATTTTGTAGCATGACATAGTCAGCTGTGTATAGCTGGATGGGTGCCCGTGTTGTTTGGGTGCTTGCAGCCAGGCCCTGCGCCAAATTCCATGCCATACATGGGCAAAGGCCATATGTGGCAAGTGGTGGACACCAAACATCATGCCATGCAAGACGGAAGGGCATGGACAGCTGGGGTATGGGCTCACAAGGGGAGTTGGGCACAGGGTCTGGATGCATGCTAAGCACTGCACCTAATCACCCTTATCACACACAGCAATAGCCATCTTGCATAACATTAAAAAGAACATAGAAATTCACTGAAAAAAAGGTTACAGAGAAGTTATAGGTAGGAAGTTTAAAATAATATCTTAATTTACATTGAAAAAAACCTTAGAACTTCACTGAAAAAAAGGATAAAGGGATGCTCTAGTGGTGAAAATGTCAGTTAAAACACACCATTTTAAATGAAGAAAATCACTGAAAATCAACACTTATAGTTATCTGTCTGATCTGTTTTGGCCTCCGTTCTGCCCTATCGAACCTGGTGCCCAACAGCATCCAGGCACAGCAGTATTCCAAGAAAAAAACTGCCCTCTTAACAGAAAGATGACCCTGCACTCCTTCGTGGATGTGTTGCTTCAAAAGTGACTTTTGAAAAGGGAGTTTGTTCTGAAACAGATCACTACTTTCATTATTTATGCAATTAATAAATCACTTTTCAAAAGAACAAGTGATGGATTGAATGCTGAACAATGTCATACATTCACACCAGTACAGAGATCTGGGCCTAAATCCATTGTTTGTTTGCCACCCATGCCATTCCAGTTTGGACCCAGCCGTATGCAAATCAGTCTTGACCCTGTTCCCCATGGGAACAGTCCAGCCCGAACTGCCAAGCCAGGTTCTCCCTGGACTGGAAACAAGCATCTTAGGACCAGTTTCAGGGTATCACCCTTTATCAGCCAGGATAAATTCATCTGTCCTAAAATTATGATCACATGCTAGCTTTTTTCAGCATTTTTTATCCACTGACGTGTTAGCACATTTTATTCAACTTTTGCAGTCTCGGGTGTTTCAGGCAGGTTGTCTTTAAAAGTCGGTCTACATTTTTTTCAATCCATGGAGAAATCATAAATATTCTCCAGCTTGTTTAGATTCATTTCAGTAGCATACCATGGGACACCCTCATCTCTCATATTTCCCATTTTTATTCCAAGACTCCTACTGTACCACGTGGCACATGGCCCACTCCCTGGAGTATTGGCATTTTTTTTATTATACCACCATTAAGTCTTTCCAGGTTTTGGAAAAAGAACTGTAGATCAGTCAGTAGGCATTTTTAGGATATTCTGCAACTACTTTACAAACTGTACACAGAGCAAGAAGAAAGCTTGCGACAGAAGTCTTTGTTCCTGTGGTTAATTTTTAGTCTTAAATATGCCACCATAGCTACATTTTAGGAATGCTTTGTAGCTAGTAAAACGGATGACTTATTAAGCTGGGCTGAGAAATTGGATAAGCAGTCCAAACCATGCAGTTCTGTTCATATGGCTTTGTCTGAAATCCATTCAGTCACCAGCCCAGTAAGACTCAAAGCACAGCACCCTCATACTTCATAATATTTTCATATAACACCGGCACATATAGTGACAGGGAAGAGAAAATCTAATGCAAGGTGCACGAGGTGACATAGGCAGCTGTATACGTTTACCACGTGACCTGTCTTGCTGAAGTTCCTGGCTGATATCTTCTCTGTTTTAAGCAGAATATTGAATTGTCATCTTAATCCTAATCTGCTTTCATTTTTTCCACATACAATTGAGAAGGCTGTAGTCTATGCTGTAGTAATTGTAAGGAAATTGATTAGCAAGAGCTGTACGAATAAAGATGACCCATCCTTGTGAGCATGGTGAAAGAATTTCACGAGCCAAAGATGCTCGATTCTGCAGTTTTTTTAGATATAACAAAGCTTCAGGAAATGTAATAAAATGTAGATATTTAATGATGCATTGCATATGTCATTTAGTTAGTAAGAATTTCGTCAATATCAAATGCATGTTACTTATGGTGTACTTTGAACGTACGAAATACTACTTGTATAGCGCGAACACCTGCTTCGAAGTGTCCCGGTGCTTAACCAGTAGGAAGGCATTGACCAGATGACTAACTATGATTAAACAGAAAAGTATTCAGTTCTTTTATAAACAGTGTTTCTGAGTCCGGTTCCCTAGACCCCGGGGCCAAGCTGTTCCAGAACTTGGCAGCCCGATGGGAGACGGAATGGAGCCCTGTTCTAGCCTGCTTCACAGCAGGTAAAGCCAAGAGCAACTTATTGCTAAAACTTTCCTGGTCTGTACCAACTGAATCGCTGCTGAAGAAAAAGGGAACCCTTCTTGTGAACTGAGACCCTGTCTAATAGAATGTCTTTTCAGGATCCTTAAGACGAGACGAGTGGCAGCATTTTGAACTGTCTGGCACTTGTGGAGAGGTTTGGATGAAGCTGGAGCAATCCAACAAGGCCTGTATGATTAGTTTTCTAGTATACTCTGGTAGAAATTTGAAAAACGTGGATAGAGATTTTAATAATCCAAAACATATGGCAGTGATATCCCGAATATGAAAAACAGAGAGAGATCTATGTAGGCACAGGAGGAGTTCACAGAGAATGTGGCCAAAGACAAGCTAGATCAAACGGAGAATTTCCAAAAAACATTACTTTAGACTTATTTGATTAAACATCAGACAATTTGATTGCATTCAGTCTGACTCAGCCTTCAAGCAGCCCTAAAAATGCACTTCTAATGATCTGTCAACCTGCTGAAAAAAAGAGTTAGAGTTGTGTGTCATCAGCATATGACACTACCTTAAAGCCCCATAGTTTTAACTATCTCCGTTAACGGACCCATGTAAATGTTAAAAAGAGTAGGGCTCAGGGCAGGACCCTGTGGTACACCGAAAATTAATCTGTGAATAAAGAGGAAGGTGTACAGCCTGCCCTCAATCAGAAAGGAAAGATTGATACCACCTAAGAGGACATCTCTAACCCATATTGTTTCCAAATGTTCTAGTAGAATATTGTGAAATACAGTGTCATATGCTGCAGCCAGATCTAAGAGAACAACCATTAGATTGTTACTTTCATCCAGTGCCAAGTCAACAAATGTGGAGACCTCCAAAAAGCGCAGTCCCCATGCTATGCCCTGGGCAGAAACCCACAACGGGTAGCATGCAAAATGTTATTGTCCTCCAGGAATTGTATCATGTATGTATTGACCAGCTTTTCAAGAACCCTAGCCAACAATGGGAGCAAGGAAACGGGTCTAAAATTATTAAGATTTCAAATATCCGCCCAAGTACAAGTGCTTGTTTCCAATTACGAGGAACAACAGCAGTAGATAATGATTGATTGAAGAAATTATTTATATATTTTTTAAAACACAGGGCTACATTCTTTATTAGCCTGAGAGGGCAAGGGTCTAAGATCTAACCACTAAAATGCACATTTCAGTATCTTCATGTGGGACCAGGCCAAATTAATTAAAAACGTCTCCTCATAAAGACATATCAAGGGACCCAGAGCGATCTTGCGCATTACATTCCCTGTAGGGAATGTCAAATGGATATCTGCAACCTTTTTCTGAAAATGAGTTGCCAGTTTAATCATGAATGCTTGAGAAGGGGGATTTTTTGTTGATTTGTGAAAGGGGGCAGAGAATATTTTACAATTTCAAACATTTCCCTGGAGGAGTTTTCAGATTAAGCAATTTAGTGAGCATATTACTCAGCTTTTTTGTTTTCCTGATTAATTTTCAAAAGTTTTTCAAAGCAGCCTTTTTACCGCCTTATCCTTCTGTCACAGTTTTTCCTCCAGATTCTCTCTAACTTTTTACATGCCTGCTGCACGCTTTGCAGATGGGGAGAAAATTGCACTGGTGATGGTTGATTGCTTCTAGGCCCCCTATTATTAATCGGGGCAATCTTGTCAAGTAACTGAGTAAGACCATGTGTACAGAAGTTAATATACACTTCCATCTTGCCCTGCACTAAGTTATTACAAATATCAGACAGCCTTAAGAGATCGCATCTCTAATTTTGTGCCAAGGGCATGATGCCACTTTCAGAATATGTGGCATCTCCCATAACTGCAAAGGAAAGGAGGATCAAACCAGATCACTGGATAAGGTTTGCCAACCTAAAGAAAATCACAGTTTGTGAAAAACAGATCTAAAGTATGGCCTAATTTATGCGTAGGGTCAACCAATTTAGAGGGACGATTGCGGTTGCAGAAAACATCTACAAGCTCCACAGCACCTTTATTATTGGGCTCATCCAAATGGACATTAAAATTACCTAAAACTATGAGTATTGCAGAAACCACAGGGTAAGGTCATTGGATAGCTTTATGAATTATTTTGACTATTTATTATGTATTCTGTTTGTAAATATATATTTGTAAATATATATTTGCATTATTCAAAACATACATATAAAAATTGGATTTATATTTTAAAAAATTCAGGCGATGATTCTCTTCCTAACTGGCCTCGGTCCAAAGTTGTGTGGTGTTCAATATCATACCGTAATATAGTAAAAACATACTGAAAGGATCCGAAGTTTTACAATGCATGTGATGTATATCAAATCTAAGAAGCACAGTCTTACCATAATTGTGGTTTTGGATGAATGTGCTGGAGTCAGCAATTTCTTATATTTTTTTTAAAATCCATATGAATTTCTATAATATGTTTTAAAAAATGTGTGTGCCATATTTATACCAGATAGTATGGCAGTTGTTTGTCTTTTATTTTTGTAATAGTTATTTATTCATTAGATTACATCCAGGATACATCAACAGTCCATAGAGAATGTTTGCTGTATAACGGGAAAACAGAAGTAGTACATTAAATAGGGGTTTCTATATAGGAAACAAGTGGAAAGAAGATATGACTCGTCCTGCTGGTGCTTCCTGTGACGTGGTTTCTGGTTCCGAGTTACACGCTGTGAGCGTGAGCTGCTGCTGCTGGGTTCTGCCAGGCGCCTGATGCTGTCGAAGCCCAGCAGAGGGCGCGACCCTTGAGCCCCCTTGAGCCCACTTGAGCCCCCACCCATTCCTGAGACCATCTCTGAGCCCTCCAGCGAGTCGGAAAGTCAGCGGGCTCCAAAGGGTGATTGGGTGAGACAGAGGCGCGCTGTGAGCTGGTCGGTGATTGCCCCTGGAGCCCGGAGCCAAGAAGCTACAGTTCGACGGGCCGAGTCGGGCCGAGAGCCGTGCGCGCAGGGTGCCGGCAAGCAGCAGTGCAAAAGGAGGAACGGTGCAGGAGAAGGAGGACTGAAGGAGCGAAAGAAAGGAGGAGGATTAGAAGATCAGAAAAGGAGGTGGAGGAGACCGGAGAGCAGGACTCGAGCGCACGAGTGTGGGAGGGCAGCAGCGCAGCTGGCCCTTGGCTTTTTGGGCTTTCGACTAAGGTAAGGGAGAGAGGGGGCTGTCTCACCCTCACCCCTCTGGTCACTTGGCTGCCTGGTTGCTGGTTTCCCTACCTCCCTGCTTGCCTGCCTCATACCGCCTCATATTATCAATCACTTTAACCACTTCCATTGACTTGTAGGAGACATAAAAGGTACCTTTTCACCCTCACCGACTTCCATTGCCTCCCATTGACCTCCTTTGTCTCCCAAAGTTGCCATGACTGTTGCTTGGCTGGGTTGCTTTTTGTGCGGTGGCCTGTCTTGAAGCCCTGAGGCTGAAGCCTGCGGTAGGGGGAGCGGATCAGGAGTGTTGAGAGTTAGGAGGGCTGGGAGTCGTGTTGGTCTTTCTACTTCCACTCTCCTTGTTCCTGTCTCCACCTTTAATCCCTGCTGCTCCTGTGATCTGGGGGTTCTTTCCTACAATATTCGACATTGCTTATATAAAAGACTGTGGTGAGCCTGGAACCACTTCGTACCGAGAGTGTGATCAAAGAACAGCGTCAACAGAATGACGTCTAAACGTACAAGAAGGAGTAGGTCCTTCCTTAACCGAGCATGTAAAAAAAAAAAATCAAACCCCCTGAGAAATAAAGGAGCGCAACAATTAAACATGAAAAGTCTGAATTCTATCCTGCCATTCCTTTCGAAGGATCCTTGTGAGAAAATAATGGTTCAGCCAGAAAACACACCTGGTGTCATTAATAAATCTTCTCAAGGTCCCGCTCAGAGCAATGCTCTGAATGCTTTGATGGGTGAGGACGCTACTGTTAAGGAGGGCCTGCTGGTTCTGCTGTCACCCCTCCTGTCAGGGGGTCAAGTCAGGTCAAAGTCAAAGATTTCACTCTCTCTGATATAGATCTGGATGAGATGCTTGGCTGCAGATTAACTCCTTCGATTATACCAAAGATGCCCGTAGAAGCACACTCTAATATTGAATCCCCCATGCTAAATCTATTCAGTAGTGCCCCCTCGGATAATTTTCTCTCTGACTTAACTCCATCAGATACCCCGGATTTAGTGTGTCCACCTGCACAAATGTAGTCTTCTCCAATTCTCTCAAGTGCCTTGAAAGAATTTTATCATCTATCCTGGAACTTTTGGAGAAAACTGTAGAAAATTCAGATCATACTCAAGACATTCTGGTCTCTAGCTTAAACGTCTTATTAGCAAATCAAAACATGGGTGTTGGACCTGGCTTTTTGACAGGGACATCCCCAAACTTTTTGCCTCCTTCCTCCTATTTTTTTCTGACCTGTTGTTGTTGGCTTTTGACCTCTGAGCACTTTACCACTGCTAACCAGTGCTAAAGTGCATATGCTCTCTGTGTAAATTGTACTATTGATTGGTTTATCCATGATTGACTATTTAATTTACCTGTAAGTCCCTAGTAGAGTGCACTACATGTGCCTGGGGCATGTAGATTAAATGCTACTAGTGGGCCTGCAGCACTGGTTGTGCCACCCACCTCAGTAGCCCCTTAACCTTGTCTCAGGCCTGCCATTGCAAGGCCTGTGTGTGCAGTTTCACTGCCACTTCGACTTGGCATTTAAAAGTACTTGCCAAGCCTAGAACTCCCCTTTTTTCTACATATAAGTCATCCCTAATGTGTGCCCTAGGTAACCCCTAGAGCAGGGTGCTGTGTAGGTAAAAGGCAGGACATGTACCTGTGTAGTTATATGTCCTGGTAGTGTAAAACTCCTAAATTCGTTTTTACACTACTGTGAGGCCTGCTCCCTTCATAGGCTAACATTGGGGCTGCCCTCATACACTGTTGAAGTGGCAGCTGCTGATCTGAAAGGAGCAGGAAGGTCATATTTAGTATGGCCAGAATGGTAATACAAAATCCTGCTGACTGGTGAAGTCGGATTTAATATTACTATTCTAGAAATGCCACTTTTAGAAAGTGAGCATTTCTTTGCACTAAAATCTTGTTGTGCCCTTCAATCCACGTCTGGCTAGGTTTAGTTGACAGCTCCTTGTGCATTCACTCAGACACACCCCAAACACAGGGTACTCAGCCTCACTTGCATACATCTGCATTTTGAATGGGTCTTCCTGGGCTGGGAGGGTGGAGGGCCTGCCCTCACACAAAGGACTGCCACACCCCCTACTGGGACTCTGGCAGACAGGATTGAGCTGAAAGGGAACTTGGTGCATTTCTTAGAGACTCTTTGAAATCACCCCCACTTCAAAGGCACAACTTAGTATAAAACAGGGCCTCTGCCCTACCTCATCAGTCACTTGCTGGAGAAGAAACCTGAACCAGAAACTACATCCTGCCAAGAAGAACTGCCTGGCTGCTCAAAGGACTCACCTGTCTGCTTTCTACAAAGGACTGCTGTCTTGCTGTTGCCCTGCTGCCTTGCTGAACTCTTGTCTGGCTGTGAAAGTGCTCTCCAAGGGCTTGGATAGAGCTTGCCTCCTGTTCCTTGAAGTCTCAGGACCAAAAAGACTTCTTCCTTTCACTTGGACGCTCCGTGCGCCGAAAATTTCGACGCACAGCTTGTTTCGCGGCGAGAAAAAACGCCTCACACCGACGCTGATCGACGCGACGCCCTCGGGACGATCGAGACTTCGACGCACAACCTCGCAAGGACAAAGCCGCCCGACTTTCCAGGAGAAATCGACGCGACGCCTACCGTGAGTGCGAAACTTTGACGCACGGCCTCGCAAGGACAACGCCGCCCGACTTCCAAGGTGAAATCGACGCGACGCCTGCCGTGAGACCAAAATTTCGACGCACGGCCTCGCAAGGACAACGCCGCCCGACTTCCAAGGAGAAATCGACGCGACGCCTACCGTGAGATCGAAACTTCGACGCGCAGCCCCGCAGAACGACGCGCAGCCGAAAAACAAGCAGGAGAATCCACGCACAGACCCGGGACATCTGGTAATCCCCGCGATCCACAAAAAGAGACTGTCTGCGCGCCGGAAAACGACGCCCGACTTCCCCGCGTGGAAAAGAACGACGCAAGTCTGGGTGTGCTGAGGAGAAATCGACGCACACACCCCTTTTTCCACGCATCTCTTCTCCTGTGGCCCTCTGAGGAGATTTCCCACCAGAAACCAGGTACTCTGTGCTTGAAAGACACTTTATTGCTTTTTAAAAGACTTAAAGACACTTAATATCACTTTTCAGTGATATCTTTACAAATTCGTATTGCAACTTTGATCGTTTTGACCTACAAGTACCCAGATAAATATTCTATATTTTTCTAAACACTGTGTGGTGTATTTTTGTGGTGTTATGCTATGGTGTTGTATGATTTATTGCACAAATGCTTTACACATTGCCTTCTAAGTTAAGCCTGACTGCTCGTGCCAAGCTACCGGAGGGTGAGCACAGGCTGATTTTGGATTGTGTGTGACTTACCCTGACTAGAGTGAGGGTTCTTGCTTGGACAGAGGGCAACCTAACTGCCAACCAAAAACCCCATTTCTAACATTGGTGATCAGCGGTGAGGATAGGACTTGTGTTTGTGCAGTGACATACAGTAGCTAAGTATTTCACTACCTACCCACAGTTGAAGGTCAACTTGATTTTTTATCTCTTTTTTGACTTTTGGTCTCTGATGTCCTCCTGGATATACTATTGATATTTTGGACTTTGGATTTTGGTTTTTGCTGGTAAGATCCTATCAGAATGGGATCGCTTACCTACTTATTCTTTTTGCCTACTGACCACCTCACTAAGGCTGACCTAAGGAAGCTTTGCAGAGAATGTGGCCTTCCTGTAGCAAAGAGATCTACTAAAGCAGAGATGCTACATGCCTACATAGTCTGGGAGGAAGACAGATGGGCAGAGAGAGAGGCAGCAAGAAACCAAATGACTAAGTACCCCTCAGAGGAGGAGGAGGACGACTCAGATGAGGAAAGAGACCCAGTGAAAAAAGAATGGCTCATGGCTCAAGCACGGTGGATGGAAGAGCTAGATGAGTTTATTGAAAGGGCTGAGGCAGCAAGTCTCTTAGCCCTGGAAGAAGAAAAGATTGCAGCTCAAGAGCTGAGCTGTAAAGAGCTGAAACTGGAGGCCGGAAGGGCTGAGTCCAGTTCAGATGGTGGCAGCAAAAATCTTGCATCTAGTACTGCTGAAGAAGGGCACAAGCCCAGAGATGTGGTACCCAACTTGAAGAAGAGAGTTGACACACCCCAGGCGGTTCAAGGGTATGAGGTAGTTCCCGTTATGCACAGGGTCCCTGAGAAGGATTGGGGAACTGGCACAGGGAGTCATATTCCTACTGGGGGGAGGGACACTTTACTGACTCTAGCAGAGAGTGACAGAGAAAAGGGTTCCCCCCTGGTGGACGTCCTGGATATAGAGTGTAGAGACATCCCAGAAGAGTTTGGGTTGAGTGTCAGGGACAGACAGATACTGTCTCACCAGTCTCAGGAGGGTGAAGTAGAGTGCTTTTCCAAGGTTGAGTTACTGGGTGGTTGGGTGAAGGGTACTGTGGTTAATACATGTGAAGGGCAGAGTGATGTAATTGCTGGAGAGCATATGTCTGGTCCTTATTTTCCAGAGCTACGCCAACACCAGGTGGAGTGTGAGTTCTCTGACCCCAGGGAACTTACAGTGGAGGCAGACTTTTGGGTGAGTACCAGAGAGTCTGAAGAGGCATTTGGGGGTGCTCCTGAAGGGAGTGGTCTAGGTGGTTCCCGACCAAGTGAGGTGGGAGAGGATTGTAGTGTCCCAGGTAGGTCTCAGAGCCTAACCTGTACCGTGGGGCTACCTTTTGAGGGAAGCCCCGCAGTGTCAGAAGAACTTGGGGGGATGACTGTAGACAGCATCCCAACAGTTCTGGTGTCTGGCAGTACCACTCCTAGTGAGGGGGTGCAGAAGTCCAGACATAGGGTTGAGAGGGGGTGGCCGACCCCAGTGGAGGATCTTGAAAGTCAGGGGTCAGCTCTGAGAGCAGAGCCCCCCAGGAATGACCCAGGTGAAACCGTTTCTGGTTGGGGGGAAACCCAGACTCTGCCGGATGGGCAGAGGTCGGGAGACCTGCGCCAACCAGACTCTTGTGTGGCCCTTGGGGACGGCGTGTCCCTTGTGGGGGGTGAGAGTGCCCCCCAGAAAGTCCTGGCGTGCCAGGCAGTTGTCCAACCTCAGGGTGTCGACTCTGGGTTGGATGGCCAGGTTCAGAGGTTAAACTCTGACCTGGTGGGAGGTAGGTGTGCCTCCCAGAAAGTCCTGGGGTGCCAGGCAATTGCCCAACCTCAGGGTGGTGACTCTGGGTTGGCTAACCAGGTGCAGAGGTCAAACTCTGACCTGGTGGGGGGTAGGTGTGCCCCCCAGAAAGTCCTGGTATACCAGGCAATGGTTCAACCTCAGGGTGGTGACCCTGGGTTGGAGAACCAGGCTCAGAGGTTAAACTCTGACCTGGTGGGAGGTAGGTGTGCCTCCCTGAAAGTCCTGGCCTGCCAGGCAATGGTTCAACCTCAGGGTGGTGACTCTGGGTTGGATATCCCGGTTCAGAGGTTAACCTCTGACCTGGTGGGGGGTAGGTGTGCCCCCCAGAAAGCCCTGGTGTACCAGGCAGTTGTCCAACCTCAGGATGGTGACCCTAGGTTGGAGAACCAGGTTCAGAGGTTAAACTCTGACCTGGTGGAGGGTCAGTGTGCCCTCCAGGAAGTCCTGGCATGCCAGGCGATTGTTCAACTTCAGGGTGGTGACTCTGAGTTGAATGGCCCAGTTCAGAGGTTAAACTCTGACCTGGTGGAGGGTCAGTGTGCCCTCCAGAAAGTCCTGGCGTGCCAGGCAATTGTTCAACCTCAGAGTGCTGACTCTGGGTTGGATAACCGGGTTCAGAGGTTAAACTCTGACCTGGTGGGGGGTAGGTGTGCCCCCCAGAAAGTCCTGGCGTGCCAGGCAATTGTTCAACCTCAGGGCGGTGACTCTGGGTTGGATACCCAGGTTCAGAGGTTAAACTCTGACCTGGTGGGAGGTAGGTGTGCCTCCCAAGAAGCCCTGCTGTGCCAGGCAATTGTCCAACCTCCGGGTGTTGATTCTGGGTTGGATGACCAGGTTCAGAGGTTAAACTCTGACCTGGTGGGGGGTAGGTGTGCCCCCCAGAAAGTCCTGGCGTGCCAGGCAATTGCCCAACCTCAGGGTGGTGACCCTGGGTTGGGGAACCAGGCTCAGAGGTTAAACTCTGACCTGGTGGGAGGTAGGTGTGCCTCCCAGAAAGTCCTGGTGCGCCAGGCAATTGTTCAACTTCAGGGTGGTGACTCTGAGTTGAATGGTCAGGTGCAGAGGTTAAACTCTGACCTGGTGGAGGGTCAGTGTGCCCTCCAGGAAGTCCTGGTGTGCCAGGCAATTGTTCAACTTCAGGGTGGTGACTCTGAGTTGAATGGTCAGGTGCAGAGGTTAAACTCTGACCTGGTGGAGGGTCAGGGTGCCCTCCAGGAAGTCCTGGCGTGCCAGGCAATTGTTCAACTTCAGGGTGGTGACTCTGAGTTGAATGGGCAGGTGCAGAGGTTAAACTCTGACCTGGTGGGGGGTAGGTGTGCCTCCCAGGAAGTCCTGGTTTGCCAGGCAGTGATCCAGTCTGAGGGTACAGACCCTGGGCTGGAAGACCAGGTTCAGGGTGTCCCCCCGGACCTGGAGGGAGGGGCTACTGATAACAGTGCCCCTACCATGTTGTCTTCTGAGGAGGCCACTCCTAGTTGGAGGGTGCTGGACCCCAGAAGGGAGGGCAGGGGGAGGGAAGCCTCACCCCGGGCCCTAGTCCAACCTGAAGGTACAGGCCCCAGGTTGGAGGGCCAGTGGCAGGTTAACAGCCCTGCACTGGTGGAGGAATGGTACAGGGTGACTTTTGTAAGCACCCTGACCATGTTGGACCCTGGGGGTACCGCTCCAGGAGGGAGGGTACAAAGCCCCAGAGGGGAGGACCAGGTTCAGGCTGTCATCCCTGACCTGGTGGAAGGGAGAGTGGTTAAAGGGTGCCCAGCACCTGGGGCTACCGCCCCCCACTCTCCACAGCCACAGTGGTTGGAGAGCTTTGAGAGGCCTGGGGCCTGGCTCTCATCCCTGGCAGCTGTCAGTAATCACTGTGGCTTGCTGTCCGGGTGGACAGAGTTATCCCTGGGGAGGGGACAAGTGTCACACCCCAGGGGTAGAGTGGGCAACACCACTATGTTGGTCATGGTGGTACTATCCTGCTCCTGGGATACATCTGTGAGCAAAGTAAGGTTAGGTGCTACACAGATGGGATCCGCAGGAAAGGAGAAAGGTTCCCCATGGATGGGCTTGGTGGGCCCTGAGAGTATGGACAGAGGGATCCAATGGGAGTCAGGAAGGCGAAGAACTGGAGCATGCCCCTGCTGTTGTGGGCCTGGGTCCTTGTTCTGTCGCCTCAAACAGGGAAGTACATCAGGATAGTGATTGTTCTCCCCTGGCTTTAGGCTGGTGGGGGGTCATGTTGGACCTGGCTTTTTCACAGGGACATCCCCAAACTTTTTGCCTCCTTCCTCCTATTTTTTTCTGACCTGTTGTTGTTGGCTTTTGACCTCTGAGCACTTTACCACTGCTAATCAGTGCTAAAGTGCATATGCTCTCTGTGTAAATTGTACTATTGATTGGTTTATCCATGATTGACTATTTAATTTACCTGTAAGTCCCTAGTAGAGTGCACTACATGTGCCTGGGGCATGTAGATTAAATGCTACTAGTGGGCCTGCAGCACTGGTTGTGCCACCCACCTCAGTAGCCCCTTAACCTTGTCTCAGGCCTGCCATTGCAAGGCCTGTGTGTGCAGTTTCACTGCCACTTCGACTTGGCATTTAAAAGTACTTGCCAAGCCTAGAACTCCCCTTTTTTCTACATATAAGTCATCCCTAATGTGTGCCCTAGGTAACCCCTAGAGCAGGGTGCTGTGTAGGTAAAAGGCAGGACATGTACCTGTGTAGTTATATGTCCTGGTAGTGTAAAACTCCTAAATTCGTTTTTACACTACTGTGAGGCCTGCTCCCTTCATAGGCTAACATTGGGGCTGCCCTCATACACTGTTGAAGTGGCAGCTGCTGATCTGAAAGGAGCAGGAAGGTCATATTTAGTATGGCCAGAATGGTAATACAAAATCCTGCTGACTGGTGAAGTCGGATTTAATATTACTATTCTAGAAATGCCACTTTTAGAAAGTGAGCATTTCTTTGCACTAAAATCTTGTTGTGCCCTTCAATCCACGTCTGGCTAGGTTTAGTTGACAGCTCCTTGTGCATTCACTCAGACACACCCCAAACACAGGGTACTCAGCCTCACTTGCATACATCTGCATTTTGAATGGGTCTTCCTGGGCTGGGAGGGTGGAGGGCCTGCCCTCACACAAAGGACTGCCACACCCCCTACTGGGACTCTGGCAGACAGGATTGAGCTGAAAGGGAACTTGGTGCATTTCTTAGAGACTCTTTGAAATCACCCCCACTTCAAAGGCACAACTTAGTATAAAACAGGGCCTCTGCCCTACCTCATCAGACACTTGCTGGAGAAGAAACCTGAACCAGAAACTACATCCTGCCAAGAATAACTGCCTGGCTGCTCAAAGGACTCACCTGTCTGCTTTCTACAAAGGACTGCTGTCTTGCTGTTGCCCTGCTGCCTTGCTGAACTCTTGTCTGGCTGTGAAAGTGCTCTCCAAGGGCTTGGATAGAGCTTGCCTCCTGTTCCTTGAAGTCTCAGGACCAAAAAGACTTCTTCCTTTCACTTGGACGCTCCGTGCGCCGAAAATTTCGACGCACAGCTTGTTTCGCGGCGAGAAAAAACGCCGCACACCGACGCTGATCGACGCGACGCCCTCGGGACGATCGAGACTTCGACGCACAACCTCGCAAGGACAAAGCCGCCCGACTTTCCAGGAGAAATCGACGCGACGCCTACCGTGAGTGCGAAACTTTGACGCACGGCCTCGCAAGGACAACGCCGCCCGACTTCCAAGGTGAAATCGACGCGACGCCTGCCGTGAGACCAAAATTTCGACGCACGGCCTCGCAAGGACAACGCCGCCCGACTTCCAAGGAGAAATCGACGCGACGCCTACCGTGAGATCGAAACTTCGACGCGCAGCCCCGCAGAACGACGCGCAGCCGAAAAATAAGCAGGAGAATCCACGCACAGACCCGGGACATCTGGTAATCCCCGCGATCCACAAAAAGAGACTGTCTGCGCGCCGGAAAACGACGCCCGACTTCCCCGCGTGGAAAAGAACGACGCAAGTCTGGGTGTGCTGAGGAGAAATCGACGCACACACCCCTTTTTCCACGCATCTCTTCTCCTGTGGCCCTCTGAGGAGATTTCCCACCAGAAACCAGGTACTCTGTGCTTGAAAGACACTTTATTGCTTTTTAAAAGACTTAAAGACACTTAATATCACTTTTCAGTGATATCTTTACAAATTCATATTGCAACTTTGATCGTTTTGACCTACAAGTACCCAGATAAATATTCTATATTTTTCTAAACACTGTGTGGTGTATTTTTGTGGTGTTATGCTATGGTGTTGTATGATTTATTGCACAAATGCTTTACACATTGCCTTCTAAGTTAAGCCTGACTGCTCGTGCCAAGCTACCGGAGGGTGAGCACAGGCTGATTTTGGATTGTGTGTGACTTACCCTGACTAGAGTGAGGGTTCTTGCTTGGACAGAGGGCAACCTAACTGCCAACCAAAAACCCCATTTCTAACAATGGGCCATTACCCTACAGAGTGGATTATGACAACTAAAAAAGAAGCATGTAAGAGCTCAGGCCTGAACTCAAATGATATTAGCCTGCAGCTCCCAAATGTTGAGGACTTGAAGATCGAAGGTGATAAACTCTCTCACTTAGAAAGAGGAACTCAAGCTGGAAAACCACAGGTGGGCGAAGGAGATACTAATATAGTAATTCAGGCCTTTGAGGAGAATGAGATATACTCTCTGGACAATCTGTTTACTAATACGGACTCTTCGCTTAATACTACGCCACTGGCGCATGTCGCCCAGATGAAGGAAGCTGTCCCTATTCCCAGTGCAGCACCATTTCCAATTTTTCTTCCTAAAATTCACCCACCTATAAAGCAGGTGGAACAAATTGAACAAATTGAACAAATTGAAATTGATACGAATCAGGTCAGCAGAATATCTAAAATAAGAGGGAAAAAGACTGGAAAGAAAAGAAACCAGAGAATCATTAAAAAAAAAAAAAGGTTAAGTTTGAAGAGAGAGAATAGGTGGAATATATGGACACCATGAAACAGGTCCTCCCATTGAAGAATTCTCAGAACAGGACTGAGGGTGCGTTTGTAGCTAGACAATCACAAGCCCAGGTTTAGACGGACGACCCAGTGATTCCAGTTTTACATGTGCTAGATCTAACTCTACCATCATGATTCCGCCTGATCTTGCCCACTCTATGGCCAAGGAGACTGATCCTGGATTTGGTTTCCAGAATGTGGGAGGAAAACTCAGAAGGGACCAAGCCCCTGATGGGCTGACTGACTTACCTGACTATCTGAAGTTCTTGGCTATATTTGATCCAAATGTATGCCTAAATCGGCCGTTCCTATTATCATGCTTTTTGGAAATAGACAAGTTTAATTTAATTGAGAGTACTGATATTGTGAGGGTCTTTGTTGGCCACAGTAAGAGCAGGATTAAGGCGAAGGTTTTTTTTTTTTTCCAAAACTATTTTGAAATTAATATTGGCTAATTGTGCTAATTGTGCCCAATTACAACGCAGGGGTATAGATGTTATCCCAGTCCAGGAGAAGACATTTTATTCTGGTGGGCTGCCTAAGACTCACGGATCAGATTCTACAAACTCAGTCATGAATTGGGGGGTAAAATCTTCTCTTACCTCAGGAGAAAGTATGCAAGTTTCTCTACATCAAGGTTTAGGACTAGTGAACGTTGTGGAAAGGCCTAAGTCACAGGACTACAGTACCAATCAAGAAAACTGGATTTGGTTAGCGGGGGCGCTGAATAGACCTAAGCCTAGGGATAAGTTGAATCAGCCATGTTAGTAGCACTGGCCCTTCCTTGGTTTCCTGGAATGTTGCTGGTCTAGGGAAGGATCAATATAAATTACAAAACTTGTGTTCAATGATGTTTGATTTGATCTGCATTCAAGAAACTTGGTGTTCAAATGAGTTCACCTTTCTGAGTTACACGGTTTTAAGCAAAAAAGCACTCCCTTCAAAAAAAGGGCATGCTAAAGGGGGCATTGCTATGCTTGTAAGTAACAGATATAATTGTGAATATGTCAGCCTCCCCGACTCTACAAATGTTTGTCAAATAGTACGAGTACAAGTTAGAGGGGAGAAGGGTGGGAAAATACCCCTAACGATTATAAATGCATATATCTGTCCCAAAAAGGAATGGATACTATATTACAACAACTCTTTTTACAAATGCGTGCTATAGGAAATCCTGTTAATCTAATCATAATGGGGGACTAAAATTGCAAAGTTTCGAATACTACGCTTTATTCCTTTAGTAACTTAGATAGGGAAAAAGCGCTGAATATCCCTTCTATCAAGTTTCCTCCTAGAATTAGGACAGATAAAAGAGGAATATCTCTTTTGAAAGGCCTAAGGGCTTGCAGTTGTATCATTCTTAATGGGCGCTACAGTATGGACTCACCCGCAGCCCCCACCCATAAGTCATTCAAGATTAACTCCATTAGAGACCACATCTTTGTTTCGTATAACCTAGCTCAAAAAATTGAGGACATGGCTGTATTAGATACTCCACACAGTGATCACAAAATCCTAAGACTCTCTTTAAGCTTGTAGTTAGGGGCTACAGACTGGTAGTCTACAAAAGGCGTAAACATAAGTATTAATGGAAAAAACAGGCGAATGTCTTGGACGACAGTTAAAATGTTATCGATTAAGCCATTATTGGAGAACATCACAGGAAATCTGGAGGTGTGGGGAAAACATGTTTTAAAACAATTTTCCAACTTAATAAAGCATATTACTTTGCGTAAGCAGCCTGAGCATAATATAACAAAAGTGGAAAAAGATCAGCTTCCTATTCTGAATTTAAATAGAGTAATAAATAAGCTAATACAGCGACAATTGGAATACAAGTCTAAGGAAATGAATAGGGAAATAACAAAACTAAAGAGAAGAAGATCGCGGCTGAAACTGACAATTCGAATCAAAAAGAGAACCATAATTGGGTGGCACTGAGGGAAGCGGCCGTAAATAGAATTCCCAGATTATTCTGGGCTATTATTTCAGAGGGGTGCGGAAACTGAAGATCCTTAACCGCTGCCCCGATAGCAGATGAAGATTGGAAATTATATATTCAAGAATTTTACGCTGAAAATCAGGGTGTTGACCCGGGCAGAAAGGAGATAGTTTTAAATAGAGGTGGAGAAATGGGTAATACAGGGGCCCCAATAGTGGCAGAACTAGAAGAGATTATAACATCAATGCGTTCTTCAGGTGCTATGCGTCCCGACGAGATCCCAATGACCCTAATTAAAAGGGATCTTTTGCTCTAGGCAAAATTACTACAACCAGTTTTTCGCTTCTGCTATGCCCATGGCAATATCCCGGAATCATGGACTGGTAGCATAATAATTCCTATACATAA
Organism: Pleurodeles waltl; assembly: GCF_031143425.1. NCBI lineage: Eukaryota > Metazoa > Chordata > Amphibia > Caudata > Salamandridae > Pleurodeles > Pleurodeles waltl. Next base: position 786,308,668 of record NC_090439.1, read on the forward strand.
AAAGGGAGATAGATCAAATTATAGACAAATTGCTTTATTAGATGCAACAGGAAAGATATTTGCAAAACGTATCCTCCTACAACTGACCGATTGGGTGGAGGAAAATGGTATCTTACCAGTGGAACAGGCACGCTTTAGAAAAGCCAATAATACCTTAGACAATATCTTGATAATGTAAACCATAATTGATAAGTATGTTCAGACTAGGAGAGGTATATTGTATGCAGCATTTATCGATTATTCCACATCATTTGATAGAGTGGATTGGGGAATACTGTGGAAGAAACTCCAAGATCTAGGGGTTCCATCTGGTCTCCTGCAATTGGTGATTGCCCTACACTCATCAACCTGGTGTAAAATCTTAATGGGTGGAGAACAGGGATTGCTTAAAACAAGGTTGCCTACCAGCCCCATTGCTTTTCTCCCTCTATATCCATGATCTACCCATAAGTCTCAGGAACTTCTCCGGCGATGCCCCTGTGGTGGGGGGCCAGCCAATTGTGTGCCTAATGTATGCAGATGATATAGTAGTGTATGATCTTACCCCAAAAGGCCTAAATCATCGCTTGGCCGCCCTAAAAGTCTATTCAGAGAAGCGCTACCTGAAAATTAATACAGCAAAGTCACAGGTGGTTTGCTTCTCTGGGAAGATACTTAGAAGAAAAGTATTGTTCCCTTGGGTTTTGGGTCAACATAAGCTGAAACAACAAGTATCATACCAGTTTCTGGGTAAGATCTTTTCGGCTTCAACAAAAGATCAGGATCACATCTGCCATAATACCAATAAGGCTCTTTCACTAGCCCAAGGCCTGTTGGCCTTTTATAAGGAAAATGGCAAGCGTCATTTCTCACATTTACTATCGGCCTATCAGGTCAAGATCCCAGTGACTCTTTTATATGCAATAGAGTACATTGATATAACGAAATGGGATTTTCTGGACAAGATAGAAGGCCGCATTCTGAGTTGCATGGTTTCCTGTAATCATGCAGTCTCAGGGGCTGCATTATGTCTTGAATTGGGGGTTAGGAATATCTTTGTGCAAGGTCTTGTGGCCGATGATAAGAAGGGCGCACAACCTCATGGACAGTGTGGATTGTACATTGAGACACCTGGCCTACAGTGAGATCTTTAACAATCTGAGGGAAAAATCAGTTTTTTTTAGAAATTACATCAAAGCTATTCGGCTCTTAGAGCTAGACTTGGACCTTTGTCCTTCAATTCCCTATGTCTCGTTAACATTTTTTTTTAAAGAAGCATCATGGTTAAAAGGCTTTTTGATGGACTCGAGGTGTGTCGCCAAAAAAGAGGTCTAGAGAAGTTAACTACCTCGTGAACTATGAAAATGGTGCAACCCTATTTGACCTGGAATTTAAACCATGGGGTGAGGTGATTGTGTATCCTGCTTAGACTTAATAGATTGCCATTGAAAGATCTCACCTCTAGGTGGGACGGCTCTATTAGCGTTTGTCATCTGTGTCAAGGTGGGGTACAATCTCTTTCACATGTACTGTTTGTCTGTCTGGCTCCAAGGAAATTTTGGTTGAAACCCCTCTTTTTTGCAGCTTAATATTAGATCTCACAGAGAGGCGTTGGATTTATGTTACTCCCCCCACAATGAAAGATTTTGTTTCAGGACTTTTAAGTTTTTCCAATCATTCTTGCAGATATTTTGAATTTTCATGTTTAAACAATGTACTATTTTATTATGTATTTATGTAACCTGCCCTTTTTTAGAAATGTGTATCATTTTATGTGGAACTTTTATGAACTTGTATCTGTACTCATGTGAATCTCTCAGAAGTTCCAAAATGTGATAATAAAAATCATTGAATTGAATTGAATTGAGAAGATATGAGATTCCATTATCGCAATACAACAGAAGAAAGAAATGTAGGGGGTGGGAACTCAAGGGAAGGACAGAAGAAAGGGAGAGGTAATTGCCCCAGAACAACAGGGATCAGATGCCGCAGAGTGAAACTTCTAAATCAACACAAGGCACTTGTAAAACTATTGTAAGAAGGCAGATAACACAAGGCACCATGAAACATATGTGCACTCATGAGTGATATGGAATTCTGGGGTATATAGGGCAGAATAAAATGAGGAAAAATGATCTGGGATGTCGTGGGTGTGAGTGAATACAGCATCACATGCATTTCAAATCACCGGGGATAGTCATCTGTGATACCCTCGGGAGGCGGCCTACTTTCTCACCGTAATCGTATTTCCGCCACTGGACCTTAACTATGGCTTTTTCAGCTGATGCAGAAAATGTGAGTGGAGACCTTTTCACTATTTCAGACAGCTTGTATGCAGATGCCTTCATCTTAAATCTGATAGATGAAGGAGCCACTAAAACCCAATTTGAGGTTAACAGCACAGGTATGTGATGCAAGATGACAGCCTCCAATGTATCACAACCTGTGTTGTCTGGCAGTTGCCACCTCTGTAGGAGGAAGAAGTCAATGTGTGACTGGGTGCCATGGGGGCAGGAGAAGAAGGTAAAGTCCTTCACCAAAGGATGAAGAATGTACCACATGTCCAGCAGGGCATGGTCAGGCAATACGTTTTGAAAAAGGACCATATCCAATTAACTATGACAGTCAGATTGGCCAATGAAGTCCAGAGTGGGATCTGGAGATAGATTCCAGTCCCTGACCATGAATAAGTGTGTATGCCCACAGGAAAGCTTTAGACAGGAGAGACAAGCCAAGCATGTCTTGTCTGAACTTCTGAACTATCAGCATCCTAACCATGATGTAAAGTTTGACAAAGACCCATCTGCAGTCTTGCAAAGCCACCACCCAATGAGATTAGCCACCCCACAGTTTCTTGGATGTTCTACTAGAGGGGGAGGTCACACCATTTGCTCCCAGAGTTCTACTACTGCTCACCACTGTACCCACCCAATTTTCACTTAAGGTTGAAGGACTCCTCCGGGAAGAGATGGAATTCTTGAAGAAGAGCAATGACCACATGTTTTGTGTAAAGGTTGTTCTGGGCCTTCTTGTGTTCAATATAATGCAACAGACCACTGTCATTCCAGGTATATAGTGATAGAGATTTGAATATCCCCGAAATGTGGTCAGAGGGCAACAAAAGTGCCCCACTTAAGTCCCTAGGCAATAAAGGAAAAAAGCAGAGAAGAATACCCGTTCAGCAACCCCAAGTAGGAAGAACCCGTGCTATCCGCTGCCCAGGACACAAGGACCATGGAGGAGGGCAACTGCCAGAAGATGGAGACTCCCTAACAGGAGGGAGGGAGTTGGTGGAGGGAAATGGAAAGGGGGTACAAAGAAGAGGAAAAGAAAAAAGGAAGGGGAAATCACCTTTTAAGTAGTGAGCTAGTTCATGCACCAATCGGACAGCACCACACAAACCCTGACCCAATTATAGGGGATAGCAGCCCTGGGACAATAATGTAAGGAGAAAGTACCTGCAGCGAGGAGACAGCCCATCTGGAGCACTGCAGGAAAGGGAAGCATAGCAAGCAAGAGTGGGGGATCCGTAGGTATGTGCTTTAGAAGTGTGCCAGTGTGCCTATCCCTGAGTGCCCACCAATCGAATTCAGAGCACAGACAATGAAATAGGGAGAAAAGGTGAGGGAGAGAGCCCACTGATAGCTGCAGAGCAGGAGAGGAGAGTGTGTTGCAGACTAACCCCAGAAAACAATCTCAGATATTTCTTTCCCTCTACCTCACCCCTTAAATAAAAAAGGTTCGATCAGGTTCAGTCAGTCATCCTGTTTATCAGAGATACTGCTTTCAGTAGATACTTGAGTGTCCTTGTGAAAAGTGTCCACCACCTCTTGAAGACTGGTCCAGTCTTATTCCCTATGTGGCCACTGCAACAATGGAAATCCCCGCAGGCGAGGGATTTGGATGTGGACTAACCTGACAGGCCAATAACGTTCAGTGGTGCTGCTCTCCCCCTCAGGCTGGCACCAGTGTATTCAAAGACACTAGAGGCTGAGGGGCAACCCACAAAGGGAGCCCAGGGGCAGCAGTAGGCAAGTGGGTCAGGAAAAAAGGCTGTCCTCACTGGTCCGCACTTGTGGTGGTGAATGAAGCAGCTGTGGAGGCCAGAAACTAGAGTCACAGACAAGGCCAGTTTCATATGGTGCTGAAGGGTATCAAGGTTATGCACTATGGAGCTCCCAGATCCAATCACTGAAGTACAGTAGCAAAATTAAGGCCAAGGAGATGAACCCTGTCCCAGCACTGTCTTCCCAGACCAAGTGCCCACCACAGGTCGCCGTTCAAACTGCCAAAGAGTGCATCCAGGTCCCAGGTTGTGGTATCTCAAGGGTAGGAAGAAAAGGCCTGCCAGGCTTCCTCCACTAAACTCACTGCATTGGCAGGGAAAGCAGGCAGGATCTCCGCCGAGAGGGGTCCTCCCTGCCCCACCGATGAGGGTGATGGCTCAGAGGCCTGCAGGATGCTGTGATGGGGCACTCCTGTGGCTCCTCTGCAATGGCGAAGGAGCGTCGCCCCACTGGCTAAGAGCAAGCAGCTGAAAAATAAAACAATACTTTATTATCATTTTATTTTTTAGGTTCTGGCTGTGCCATCGTGTTCAGGGGTGCTGGGCTGGGCCATGGTAGTGAGGACGAGGAGTGGAGTGAAGTGCACTTAAGTGCACATGTCTGGCTGGCGTGTTAGGCCGGCCAAACAGACATGCACACATAGGTTTCTCCAACCCAGCTGTGTTGGATAAACAACACAGACTCCAATGCACTGTCTGTGCGGCAGACCAGGCCTCCCAGACCAATCCTGGCAGTGCTAGAGCATGTGTGGGAATGTAAAATCCTCCCATTTGTGGATGCAGTGATAAATCCTTTCTTTAAGGAATCACTGCTGAGGGAGAATCTACCAACAGAGTCACTGCCAGCACTGGGGTAGCATGGTGAAAGTGATTCCAAAGGAGTATCCATAACTTTTTCCATTCACTAGATGGTTTTCCATTACCACCCAGGGCCGGAGTGCATTTATATGACACCACTCTCCAGTTTCATTGCCAACTGAGATAAATACCATCTTTCCTTTCACATCTCTCGCTCTACTCTACAGTACTCCCCCAACTATAGTGAAGTGGCTGTTGGTGTCAAGGCCTTTGCTTTATGCTGTAGGGTGCTGGGCTTTCACTCTACATACAACTTCAGCCTTTCACTCTAATTTTCAATGCATTCTGCCATTTAGTCACTGCAGTTAGTTAAACCTCTGCATCGTTTGTATTCTGGGCAGACACAAGGCATCGCTGTGTTCAATTTATAGCATCTGTGGTCATCATTTGATCATTTGATGATTCATAGGCCTGCCAGGCTCTCTTCTAATGCACTGAGTAGAAGTATTAACATTCCTCTGCTCACACATTTGTTTTACAAATAAACAATCTGCATCACACACTTTTAACTGCCTTGCAGTATGAAAGAATTCATAGATAACATACATACATAGAGGGGATTTTGGTCAGCGGGCTTCAACTATTGATCTTTGAAACTGTCATTCACAGTTTCCTTCTAAACACCACAGCATGGGGCAATGGATCAGCCCACTTTACCATTGGCTCACTTCACTTCACATCAGAGTCTGTGCATATTGTACACATCGACCTATTTACATAAATTTTTCTCTTTAGTAACAAATATTCAAAGTGCTCTTTTTATTTGTTTATTTTCAACTTTAAACAACTATGGGGGTCATTCCAACCTTGGCGGGCGGCTACTGCCGCCCGCCAGGCAGAAACCGCCATGCGGCCGCCAATGCGGCTGCACTCACGCAGTCCCCATTCCGACATTCCCGCTGGGCCGGCGGGCGCAAACCAAGTTTGCGCCCGCCGGCCCAGCGGGAATGAGGCCGCAACACAGGAGCCGGCTCCTAATGGAGCCGGCGGTGTTGCGGCCGTGCGACGGGTGCAGTTGCACCCGTCGTGCTTTTCACTGTCTGCTATGCAGACAGTGAAAAGCTGGCCGGGGCCCTGTTAGGGGGCCCCTGCACTGCCCATGCCAGGTGTAAACTGCCAGAAACAGGCTGGCGGTAAGGGGGTCATAATCCCCAGGGCAGCGCTGCTTGCAGCGCTGCCCTGGCGGATTATCACCGCTGGGGGAAAATCGGCGGGAAACCGCCGGCCCCGGCGTTGCGACCGCGGCGGTATGAGGATGGAAGCACCGCCAGCCTGTTGGCGGTGCTTCCGTCATTCTTGCCCTGGCGGTCTCGGACCGCCAGGGTCAGAATGACCCCCTATGTTTTTTGCCTTCATTTCAGGTGCTCGGTTAGGGGGTGATTTATTTCCTGTCTCCTTTTTTGAAGCTGTTCTTATAAAGTGTGAAAGTTACATAGCCACATTTGAGTAATAATTATAAAATGCCAAGTTCAACTGAAAGGCTTGTTATTTAAGAACATCGCTAATAACACGGCCACATCAGTGAAGGTTTTATACATTTACATTTTTTGCAAGCTTATGATGGAGACTTTTAAGTGGACGCATGCTTTATCTTTTTATTTTGTGGCATATGCTTGCAATAAAAAAATGAAACCACTGCACTAGTTGCCAAGAGCAGGCATTCTGGTTTTGTCAATGCTTGTGATTTCTCTGCAGCTGTGCCTTAAGTTACCCGTAACATATGATTAACCCTGTATGTAGTCTTTGTTTTGTTACTGTTTTGCATTTGGGATTCTTGCAGCTGTTAACGCGTCCCTTTATGACTAATTTATTCTCTGTGGGACTTGTTTTAGGCCGCTGAATCTTGTGACCCTGATTGAAGACACCTTAGGACGAGATAACTAAACAACATGACAATCAATATATCAATAACGTCATCAATATTTACTATCACAAGGCAATTCACTTTAGTCAAAGACATTAATAAAACTCAGAAACCACCATGACCTTTCAGTCATGAATAACCACACCAGTTTAGTAAGATTTAGTGATATTTATTCCCTATTGATTACAATTCTAATAGCAAGTTTATTAATCTCAATAGCAAAAAAGCTCATCAACATTGTCATAATTTGGCAACTCGAATAAGATTTCATCAAAGCAAGAATCACAATTATTAGAACATAACACAGCGTCAACATGGGTTAACCTTAGCAGAGTATCATTAACGCGTCAGTTCAACAAAACATAGAGTCAGTCATTTGTCTATTTGCGTTATTTAGTGAGCCCCTTAACTAACCTCGAATTAGGATTGGCATGTTGGGCTTCATGCAAAACAACTTAGCAACATCAATTTAGAAAACCTCTAACTATGGTCTCTGTCAAAATTAATTAATTATTGAATCTAATAAGGATTCAATTAGCTCATCAAATTTGTCACCCCATAACAGTTCTCACGTAGTTTATTGGTTCTTATGATTGACGTCTTCAGCTGGTAGAATTTCCGGTGTGATTTCATCCTCTCGTGGTCCTTTGCACATCTTCAGTCAGTAGCTCCATTGTCTGTACCGGTTCAGGCGACCTTGTACCAGGTAATAATCTACACTATTGCCTTGAGCTAAAATGTTTCTACAAGCAAGTCGAATTTCATGAGAAGGGATCTACTACGGTTACATTCATCTTCTAGCTTTGGAAAAAACAGGAGTTCATGTCCTTCAGCAAGTCACTGTACGCTAGAAAAACACATTTAATATGAGAGCCAGGCAGCTAGGCCTCGACTCATGCTAACTAAGGCCTTAACGATTTATTAGCAGAACTTTAGCATATACCCTTTTAATATTAGTGTAAAACCATATTTTATTAATACATTTCATCATTATTAGTCAATTTCATAAGTCGCCGTATACATTGACGGCCACTCCCCGTGGGCACATTTCAAGCATGGATTTAGCAAAAATATATTAATACATTTTCTATGCAGCATTATTATGCATTAGTTCAGAAACATTTCATGTTAATATTTGATTACATAAGCTACGCTCTCTCGGTCCCTCCTCTGATGACACTTGTCATCACACAAAACCTTTCCCTTCGCAACCTTTCATTTTCTTCAATGTATGCATTTCAATTGCTTCCTCCCTATGTGACCTTTCTCAAATTTCTTTAAACATTTTCTCTTTTTCCTCTTCTTCTTTTCTTTTATTGCGTTTTGCCAGATCTCTTTTAATTCTTTTATTAATTTTGCATGATAACCACAGTCCCAATAGACAAATTAGAACAATCAGTATACCCCCTATTATTTTTGCAAGTACCCCATTCCAAATGCTACTAAACCAGTTGCCTACTTTGGTAATTCCTTTCCCAACCTTTTCCCAGACTCCAGGTTCTTTCAGCTCCTTCAATTCCGCACTGTCTCTTGTTAAGTTAGTAGGCATACCTCTAATCTTTTTACTAATATCTGGAATAAACGTACAACAATGGCGCTCGTTAAGCATCTTACAGACTCTGCCACTCTTCGCTAAAAGAATGTCTAAAGCAAGCCGGTTTTGAAGAGTCATATCCCTCTCCGCAGCAAGTTCAGTATCCATCAGGAGTATAGCCCCTGTGAAGTTTGTCAGCATGTTATCCACAATAGGAGACAACTTTCGAATCTTTATGGAGTTTAAGATAACCCCTACTGAAGGAATTATGGCTCCAAATACATCACCTACGACAGCAGCCGCTGTCTCACTCTTTTGTCTCACATGATGTAATTCAGACATTTTAGGTAGTTGTTTTAAGTCATCAATCTGGTAGATCTTTGGGAAAACTATTCCCAAGTAACATGTCCCATACCATCCTTCAGGAAGATGGTAATAATCATTAAGTCCATATATATAATAGATCCCAGGGATCGCTGGATCCTGTCCATTTAACATGAACGTCCACTTACTCTGAAACAAAAACACATGCCTACATTCACTCGTTCCCACAAACAAAGTGTCATGCTCAGATTTCGGCCTATCTATACAAAGCTTTCCTACATGCAGTGCATCTATTGCTAATTTACCCTGTGTCTTTATTGCAGTGTAAGCATAATCATTTGCAAACGTGCGTTTTTCTCAGCCCTGTTCTAGCCTCTCCTTTGATGCCTTTCGTCTATCATCAGTATGATCTAAGAAGCTTTTCTCTACAGGCGTTAGTAAGCAAGTTAGATTATTGCGGTGTGCATAAGCTGTTCCAAATGTCAGTGTCGGCTCAAAGAAACCCCTAATTGTTTCTATGTTATTATCCTTAGCTAGTTTATTTAGAAACTCAATCACAGGCACAAAAGAAAACACTACATCTAGGTTAGAGTAGAATTATTGCACATGTTCCTGATTATAGAATCTCGTTAAGAGTAAACTACAACTAATTCCGTAAGTGAGTAGCAGACTATGGTTAGTAACCCCTTCTTGTACTGACAAAGGAATCTTTGTTCACACATAGCAATTCTTCGCATCCATTGTGTCAACATAATCATTCAGCAAGTGATAGAAGACATTAGTAGATAGTTCCCTTTTTGAATTAGTTCCCTCATGCAAGTATTTAGTATCCTGCTCAAACGTTTCCCACGGTGTTAGTGTAGCAGTTTCAGGAGTTGAAGCATTGTTAGTCACTTTCTTATCCACCAACGGCATTCCCACAATCACACTTATAATTAATACTGCACACATAATTCCCACACCAACTACTAAACATGCATGAGTCCTATCCTTACTACTATTATCCCTAGTGTAACTCATGATCTGTTAAGAATCAGGAGGTAGATCATTACAAAGCAAACAATCAACTTGAGGACGATATAAAACTCTTTTTTTTTTTTCTTTATGCAAAGTCTCTCTTTTCTCAGCAAGTATTTTCAGTGTTTCACTCTCTCCAGGACCCTTTTGTCAAATCAGGTTAGCAGCTTGTCATAATCGGTTTTTCAGAGTCAATTCAGGTTATCAGTGTCACATCCGGTAATTTATCAGTCTTTTTCTCAGCTTTTCAGCTCTCAATTTAAATTTTGATTTTATCACAGTCTCTCTCTAGAGTTCAATTCAGGTGCCGTAGTATTGACCTGGAACCTCTCTATCAAAACACAACGCCAAGAATTCTTGTTGCCATTCAGCCGATGTTGCATACGCCCATTCAGGACCTGCGTATCTTCAGTTTGCAACTCTTTTTCTTTTCAATTTGCTATCACCCTGCAACTCTCCTTCACTGAGATCTTCCTTTCTGGTTGTGTCAACTTCTTCCTCTATTGTGTCATTAGGGATCACTTTCACCCCTGCAGCGTGTGGCTCCGGCCAGTTATCTCCTTTCAGTGTTTTCTTTCTCCTTGGCCTTTCAGGAAGTTGAACAGCTCCCTCCTCTTGTGCTATGGTGTTTTCTCTTGATGGACCTGCAAGTGGCTCAGGAGGAGTCAGAACACCTTGACTTCCTTCTCCCTCACTCCCTTCGCCTTCAGGGTCTGTTATGGGCTCAACTTCAAACCCATATCTGTCTGCTTCTGGGAGAACCTCTCTTGATGTCGGTTACCCTGCTGCCTCAGCTGAGATAGGCTCACTGTCACCCCTCTCGAACTCGTTTACTGTTTGAGTGACTAAGCCGTCCTCAGCAGGCTCTCCTTCAGTCTCAGTTCCCCTTTGATTTCTCTCCAGCCCTGAGACTTCCCTGCAACTGTTGTTTTGGACAATTCAAATTCCTCATCAGTCGGACACGTCACCTTCTTTGTGTGACTGGCATGTATCCAATTTGGAAGACCTGCACACTTCACAGCAGTAGTAGTTGTCAGTATCACTTGATATGGCCCCTTCCAACGTGGCGCCAAACACGACTTCCTCACGTGTTTCTTGACAACAACCCAGTCACCGGCTTTCAGAGTGTGAGCTGGATCACTGATCGGTGGCAATGTAGTGGCCTCCACCTGGTGAGAAAAAGAGTGGACCACATCAGCTAGACCCTTGCAGTAGTCCAACACCATATCATCCATGATATTCACAAGAGCATTTGCAGGCACTGCAGGCAATCTCATAGCTCGACACATTAGAATCTCGTGAGGAGATAGTCCTGTCTTCTTGTCAGGTGTGTTTCTTATTGACATCAGCACTAAGGGCAATGCATCTGGTCATTTCAGATTGGTAGCTGCGCACATTTTTGCCATCCTCAACTTCAAGGTACCATTCATCTGTTCCACTAGTCCTGATGCTTCAGGGCGATAGCTACAATGCAGCTTCTGTTCAATGTTCAATGCAGCACACACAAGCTTAATCACCTCATTGTCGAAGTGTCTGCCCCTATCTGATTCTAAAGAGATCGGAAACCCGAAACGTGGTATGAGTTCCCTAAGTAATAGCTTTGCTACTGTGAGATTGTCATTCCTACGTGTAGGATAGGCTTCAATCCAGTGACTGAACACAGGCATCTCAATAAAATCCATCTGCATCCTGCTAAAGGGACCTCCAGCTCTCCCAATGTGGCTCAAGTTCACCACGGTCCCTTTCCCCACATTCATCTGCTGACAGATGATGCACCTGTGATAGATAACCTCTTCAGCTTGTCTGAATTTTGGATTGAACCAATCAATTTTGAACAACCTGATAATTGCGTCTCTCCCTACATGTACTTGACCATGGCAAAACCTCGCAAACTGTGACAAAAGACTGTTTGGCAAAACCATTTTCCCCTCCTCTGAGACCCACAAGTCATCAGACCTCTGTACGCATTGCATTCTCTGCCAGGAGCATTTCTCCTCTTTGCTAGCACGTCCCTGCAATGATTTTAACTCATCTAATGTGTCAACCACTCTTAATGCATACCCTGTGCATGTCTCATTTTCAATTTCAGGTAACAATTCCCACTGATCTCGAAACAATATACAGTTCAGTGCACAGAACCTTGCGACTTGATCTGCATATCCATTTCCCATGGACACAAAGTCTTGTGATTTAACAAAAGCATTGCATTTCACCACGGCAATTTCAAGAGGTAACTGAATCGCATGCAACAAATTCTTAATTTTCTCACCATTTTTCACTTGTGAACCAGAAGAGGTCATGAAACCCCTCTGTGACCATAGTTGGCCAAAATCATGCACAATTCCAAATCCATATCTGCTGTCAGTATAGATAGTGACTTTCTGATTTTCAGCTGCGTGGCATGCCCTGGTAAGAGCAACTAATTCAGCCACTTGAGCGGAGTACACTCTTTCGAGCCATGAAGCATTTAAGATACTGGTGATTGTACACACAGCATATCCAGCTCTCAGTACTCCTACAGCGTCTCTCAGGCGTGAACCATCAACAAACATAATGTAATCATTTTCCTCTAATTGAGTATCTTTAATGTCAGGTCTCGGTTTGGTGCACAGATCTGTTACCTCAAGACAATCATGTTCCACTTCCTCAGCATCATCAATGTCTGCATTCTCAATAGGAAGCAAAGTTGCCGGGTTCAATACATTACATCGTTTCAAGGAAACATTTGGAGACCCCAGAATAACTGTTTCATATCTGGTAAGGCGTGCATTCATCATGTGTTGCGTCTTAGTTCGGGTCAGCAGGATTTCAACTGAGTGAGGGACCATTACTGTTAAGGGATGTCCCATCACTATACCTTCACACTGAGTGAGGCTTTGACCAACTGCTGCAACTGCACGCAAACAACCTGGTAAGGTTGCTGCACCTGGGTCCAAAGTAGCTGACAAATATGCTAGTGGGTGGTTTGCACCTCCATGGACCTGTGTCAGGACAGACAAAGAACAAGCATCACGTTCATGACAAAACAGTACAAAAGGCTTTGTGTAATTAGGCATACCTCAAGCTGGTGCCCTGCACATACTTTCCCTCACCTCCATGAATGCCTTCATCTCTTTCTCTGACATGGTTGTAGCACCCGGGCCATCCTGAATCTCTTTAACCATGAATCTCACCAAAGGTTTAGAGATAATCGAGAAGTTGGGAATCAACTGGCGACAGTAACCCACCATTCCCAAAAACATCCGGACATCTCTCTTTGTTGTCGGGGATTCATCTGTAATATGGCTGTCACTCTCTCCTTGGATATTCTCCTAGACCCCTTTTCAATCAGGTGACCTAAGTATTTGACCTCTTTCTGACAGTACTGCAGCTTCTTTGGGGACACTTTATGTCAATTCTTTCCCAAATGATTCAATAAGGCAATTGTGTCATACCTGCAGTCATCTTTTGTCCTGGACGCAATCAGCAAATCATCAATGTACTGCACTAAAGTTGAACTGAAAGGTAACTCTAATGATTCCAAATCCTTCTTCAATATCTGATTGAAGATGGAAGGTGACTCAGAAAACCCTTGAGGAATTCTGCACCAACTGTAGACCTTATCCAGGAATTTGAAACTGAAGAGAAACTGGCTATCCTCATGAAGAGGCACTGAAAAGATGCTTGTGAAAGGTCCACAACTGTAAACCACTCTGCGTCACACGGAACCCGAAACATAATCACTGCTGGATTTGGCACTATGGGACAACACTTTACCACAATCTCATTTATTTTCCTCAAATCCTGCACAATTCGAACCTTCCCACAAGGCTTCTTCAAACCCATTATTGGTGAATTACATGGGCTGCTCAATACTTCTTTCAGAACCCCCTGCTTCACAAAGTCTGCAATTATCTGGGTCACCTGTATAAGCACATCTTGTGCCATGTGGTACTGCAGTACCTGGGAAAACACAGCTTTTGGCTTTACCTCTACTTTAACCAGTTCTACTCCTTTTATTAATCCCACTTCCTTTCCTGTCAGGTCCCACACTTTCTCTGTCACTGTTCCCTGCAGGTCAGCTGGTAATTCATTCACTGTGGACATTGGGAATAGAGTTATCAAAGGGTATTCCTCATTTGCCATCTCCGTCTCTAGTTCAGAGATCTGAACATCATCCCCTTCATCATCACTGTTTGTCTAAACTTCAATCCCGTCATTGGAACAGGTAATTGAACACCTCGTCTTACATAGAAAGTCTCTTCCCAGTAGGGATACGGGACTCGAATCACAGACTACAAATTTATGTAATCCCTGGAAGTTACCAATCTCAACTTGGACCAGATCTGTAATCGGATTTGTCAGGAACTGGTTTGCTACTCCTACCACCCTCATGGTACGCCCTGAAAGTGGCAATTTCGGAACCTCTGCACTTCTGACTGTAGAACGTGTAGCTCCTGTGTCAACTAGGAACGAAACCTTGTGACTCATCACTTTTCCCTCTACATAGGGACCCCTCTGATCTACTTCTAAGGAAGCTGCAAGCCTGCACTCCTCACTGTCTGAACAATCATCCAACCATTCATCGTTTATTCCATCCTCACCACGCAATGGGAACTGCTGTACTGTGTTATTTTGACTCATTGTTTGACCTGTGACCTGTTGAGGAAGAATCACCTGTTGCTGTCCCATCGGAGCTAATGGTATCTGCATTTGCTGTCTAGGTACCATGGGAATCTGCTGTTGCACTTGTTGTACTTGTGCTGGCTGAACACGCAGCATTTGCATCTGCTGCATGGGCTGTAACCCTTGCATCTGAACCATGTTATTTTGGAAGTTCTGATTTTGACCTCTCATTTTTGGACCCCTCACATTCTGAAATGTATTGACATCATTGCTTTGTTGAACAACACCATCCTGCACCACCATTGGACATTCCCGCTTCCAGTGCCCCACGCCCCCGCACGTGTGACATGGCGACACCTTCTTCATCCCCTGCACATCATTTTGAACCACAACGGTATTAATATCCGGACCCCTGTTCACAAAACCTCCTCAACCTCGTCCTCTTGGCTGTGCCTGAAACATTCCATTTACCTGCGGTTGCTGCTTTACCATCTGCTGTATTCCATTTCCTTGCATCCCTGCCTGCGCTGCCTTAATCTGCATCAGCATCACTTTCTCCTTCAACTTCCTCTGTTTCAGCTCCATCTCGTCACTGCAATCTTTCGCATACTGCAATACCTCATCAATCGGCTTTGCTTGCCAAAAGATCAAATGATTCTTAATCATCTGGCTAATCTCTGGTCTCAACCCTTCAACAAACCTGAACACAAGATGATTCATGTCTTTCGGTTCTATGGTCTCAGTGCCACTATAGTGTTTGAACACCTTTAACAACCTCTCATAGTAAGCATGGATCGACTCTTTGGCCTCCTGTGAGGTCCGATCGATTTTCTGCCAATCAGTAACCTTCTGTGACACATTCTGCTTCAGAAACTCAATCACTTTATGATAATACCTCATCACATCTTGTGATGGTGCTCCAGTAACCTTATGCCTTGCCAGCTCCTCTGGCGGCCAGTCCATACCTCTCTTGCACTCAAGCCATAAGTCAGGCGGAACTATGATCTCAAACAGGATATTCAAGTCTTTCCAGGGACATTTCGCAAGTTTCACAAACCTGTCCGTCTGCTGATACCACTCTATAGGCTTCTCCCTCAACCTGGGATAATCATTTGTGAATGACAGAATATCACCTCTTGACCGTGGTACATGGACTAAAACTCCTCCAGCTGTTTCTCTCATTGGTAACATCTTTATTGTCCCCGTGTCCGGTGCGGCTTTACCCTGTTTCGGTTCCGAACCATCACCTTTCTCTTTATCTCTCTTCTTTGCCCATCTGCCTTCCCACTTCTCTAATGCTCCCCAAATCTGAGCACTCTGCAGTATTTCTTTAAGATGTGCCTTCATTCCAGTAGATCTCATGTGTTCAAAGTCTTTGGGCTCAAAGTCTAACCTGTAGCTCCTCTTCAGGTGCTTAGTATTTTCTATGTCTATACCATATTTGTCTGCCAAGTTCGCCAACCTCTGGTGCACCTTGCTCACTTCTCTGGTTATTTTGGGGCACAGATACCTCAATTCTGGCTCTGTGTATGGCTCTAATCTGTTCACACCCATTGTCCCTTCTACTAGTTCTGTGGCTTCTACACTTAGGGCCAGATGTAGCAAAATACCATTTTGCGACTTGCAAATTGCGAGTCATAGCGACTCGCAATTTGCAACTTGCAAAATGTTATGCAGAAAGGTGTCTCAGACACCTTCTGTGACTTGCTATGGGGTCGCAAAGACCCACCTCATGAATATTAATGAGGTGGGTCGCAAATTGCGACCCCATAGCGAGACCATGCACTCACAGGGATGGTGGCCTGCTGGAGACAGCAGACCACCATGTCCGTGACTGCTATTTTAATAAACCAGTTTTTTTTTCTTTTTGCAGCCCGTTTTCCTTAAAGGAAAACGAGCTGCAAAAAGAAAAAATTCCGAAACCATTTGGTTTCGTTTTTTTCAGAGAAGGCAGTGGTCCAGAGGACCACTGCCTGCTCTGAAAAAATATTTTTATTGGCATTCACAAAGGGGAAGGGGTCCCATGGGGACCCCTTCCCTTTTGCGAATGAGTTACCATCCACTTCAATTGGATGGTAACTGCGAGTTGGTTTGTAACCGCATTCGCGGTCCCAAAGCAACTCAGCATGGAGATGCGGTCGCAAATAGGAAGGGAACACCTCTTCCTATTTGCGAGTCGCAGCCTCAAATTGCGAGTCGGTACTGACTCACAATTTGTGGTTGTGCATCGCGTTTGGCCTTTTGCGCCTCGCAAACTGCGTTTTTCACAGTTTGCGAGGCGCAAAAGGCTTCCTACATCTGGCCCTTAGTCTCACAAAATTCAGGTATTCGTCTCTTTCTGACCTCTCTGCAGTCACAGTAGTAGTTTGTGGAGTATTGAGCTTGTCTAACCACTCATTCAACTGTTGCGCTGTTAAGCCTTGCAACAAGACATTTCCAGACTGCACTATTGGTGTCAGTGTTGTATTGGTACTCATTACCTGTGGGGTTAGCGTACCTAACCCTGCTTGCCTCATCGTCTCCAAAGAAACCCCAATTGGACTAAAATCTAACAAGGATCTAGACTTTTCGGCTGACTTTCCTCCCTGTGTTATTCCCTGCAAGCTTCCTGTAGACCCTCCTCTTATCGCCTCTTGGGTCATTACTCCCTGATCAGATACGTTAGGCTTACCCTGCGCATACAGCGGTACTGGTGGACCAACAGTAATGGGCAACGATATGGCAGCTGGTGACTGTTCAAGTCCCACACCCTGCGGAGCATTAACTCCCACAGCTTGATTTATCATAGGTGCGATAGCTACTGGCTGTGACCCTGCAACTGAAGTGTAACTCGGAACCATTTGTTGCTGCGGCAGCAATTGTGGAGTTGGGTCAATCTGCACTAACTTTGATCTTGTGGATACCGGATCAGGCGGCACCATTAAGCTCGTAGTTGTCTCTAGTACTGGGACATCTGGATAGAGCCTCTGAATCTGTGGTGGCTGCAACTGTATCTGCGTGTCTGGTGCAGTGGGTACACTGACACCATTTTGTATCAAAACTGTATCACTTGTCTGCACTGTACTTATGATTCCCTTAGTCTGTACCGGATCTTCAGGACCCATACTAGTACTCTGTGTATTTTCATTCATGGCATATGGTGGCGGGCAATCATGTAACAACTGATTAAGAACTCTTCATCGTCTGAGTCATCTTCGTCTACCCAAGACCTCTGCGTATCCTTTGTCTTGCTTGCGCCCTTATCTGTGTTACAAGCAGCTTTCTTTCCCTGCGGCTCATCTTCTTGAGATATTGCCGGAAACATCTTAAGTCCATCAACTACTCCCCTTCTCCACATCCTGTTCTCGTTATCCCATCTAGCCTCAGCTAATGTCTTTTCTGTGCGTTTCATTCTTTTTTCAAATTTCTGCTGTCTTTGTCGTATGGCCATTAAATCCCAGATTGATAAGGCCTCATACTGAGCTGGCCTCGGAGGCGGTTTTTGTATGCTCAACATCCACTGCAAATTCTCCAAAATTCTCGTATTAAATGTTCCGTGCTCCGGAAACGCCAAACATCCCTCCTTCTCTGTCAGTTTGCACCATTGCTTTCACCAAAGACATGGCGCGACTCCCTTCTCCTCCATTACGATATAAGCTGGAGTACCCTCGGGCGGTGTAGGCTCTCCCACACTCGCTGTAATAAATGCATCTCCCTTTAAGGCACACTTTAAAGCCTTGAAAAAATTCATTTTTGCGTCTTTTATTTTGTTTAGAATCTAATCAGGAAGTTACTTTAATTCCCAGAACACTCTTCACCCACCTTTCTCAACCAATTGCCTCTCAAGGACGGCTGCCAATCCGTGCACGACCCCTCTCGGGAACTGACCTATCCCAGCGCGGCTCAACTGACATCACACTCACACACACTACGGTGGACAAAGTCTTGCGGCTTGTCCTCCTCACGCAAAACCTAATGCAAGCACCTGTAACCAAAAAATCCAAATTTGCCGGTTTACTACAGGAAGGGTAACACAATCGCTTCAGAACTTTACAGAGATTTCACTTGAAGCCTCGCCGCTACTCTCTCTTTCTCAGCTTCCGCATACGCAAGCAGAATTCGACCTGCAAATCCTACTCTTGACTTGTCAATGGTTCATCCTAGTGCACTTTAGAACTTGCCAAATCTCCATCGAAGGTTTCATTCACACACTTTGACTCAAACTCAACTTGTCAACCACGCCCGACCTACTAAACCACACAAATTACAACATAAACCGAAGTGTCTTCTACACTTATCAATATACTCCGGAGTCTTAGACCACGACGGGTCCGTACATCACCAACAACCACGTGGATAATTTTTTTGCACAAAGCGCCACACTCACATGAAATTTGCCGACTTCCCTACTCTCATACTGCGGAGTACGCCCACTCCTACTAAGACAACATTACCTGTCCTAAACACACAACCTTCACAAATCACCTGCAATATGCATAAGCTGAGCAAGCGCAAATTCTACACCACACATGCTAATACGTCAAGAACATACCCCTCTCACTTAAGCAGGCTCCCAGATTCCGGGAAAGTCATGGGGAATTTAAAAACACATCATACCTCCAATTTGCATTATCTCAAAAACAATTCTAAACAATGGTCTTCCGTCCTAGGGCCCCCAAAGGACCAAACCATCCTCTGCTACCAGAACTCTTAATGCGTCCCTTTATGACTAGTTTATACTCTCTGGGACTCGTTTTAGGCCGATTAATCTTTTGACCCTGATTGAAGACACCTTAGCACGAGATAACTAAACAACATGACAATCAATATATCAATAATGTCATCAATATTTACTATCACAAGGCAATTCACTTGAGTCAAAGACATTAATAAAACTCAGATACCACCATGACCTTTCAGTCAGGAATAATAACACCAGTTTTGTAAGATTTAGTGATATTTATTCCCTATTGATTACAGTTCTAATAGCAAGTTTATTAATCTCAATAGCAAAAAGCTCATAAACATTGTCATAATTTGGTAACTCAAATAAGATTTAATCAAAGCAAGAATCACAATTATTAGAACATAACACGGCGTCAACATAGGCTAACCTTAGCAGAGTATCATTAATGCGTCAGTTCAACAAAACATAGAGTCAGTCATTTGTCTATTTGCATTATTTAGTGAGCCCCTTAACTAACCTCAAATTAGCATTGGCATGTTGGGCTTCATGCAAAACAATTTAGCAACATCAATTTTGAAAACCTCTAACTATGGTCTCTGTCAAAATTAAGCAGTTGGTACCTAGAAAGGAAAAGCAAACAGACAATCGCAATTTCATTGTCATATAGTTACTCTCCTTATTGGGTCAGCATTCAGATTCTGTCTTCGTCCTCAGCACATCAGTCGATTCGCCATCCGCCAGGAACTCAGCAATTCGGGCAAAAGGGTAAAGGGTACTTCCCTCATAAGGAGGTAAAGTATAAACGGGCAATATAAGGCAAGAATGGTTTAAGAACCAATCTAGCAAGTCACCAAACAGAGTGACAAAGTTTCTGGATCATATCAATAGCATTTCCCTAACTAATCTAAGTGATTCCCCGTGTCATAGGTTTTTATCCCTTTTTCGTTGTACAGTCCCCTAAAATGTTATTGGTCAAAGTCGGTACCCCACTATCTCCCTCCAATAAGGATTCAATTAGCTCATCAAATTTGTCACCCCATAACAGTTCTCATGTAGTTTATTGGTTCTTATGATTGACCTCTTGAGCGGGTAGAATTTCCGGTATGATTTCATCCTCTCATGGTCCTTTGCACATTTTTAGTCAGTAGCTCCATTGTCTGTACCGGTTCAGGCGACCTTGTACCAGGTAATAATCTACACTGTTGCATTGAGCTAAAATGTTTCTACAAGCAAGTCGAATTTCATGTGAACGGATCTACTACGGTTACATTCATCTTCTAGCTTTGGAAAAAACAGGAGTTCATGTCCTTCAGCAAGTCAGCACACTAAGTTAGAGAAACACATTTAATATGAGAGCCAGGCAGCTAGGTCTCGACTCATGCTAACTAAGGCCTTTACGATTTATTAGCAGAACTTTAGCATATACCCTCTTAATATTAGTGTAAAACCATATTTCATTAATACATTTCATCATTATTAGTCAATTTCATTAGTCTCAGTATACATTGACGGCCACTCCCCGTGGGCACATTTCAAGCACGCGTTTAGCAAAAATATATTAATACATTTTCTATGCAGCATTATGATGCATTAGTTCATAAACATTTCATGTTAATATTTGATTACATAGGCTACGCTTTCTCACAGCAATACATGACCATGGTAAATGTTCAGTACATTTTTATTTTGTGTAAGGATACTGGTGGTTTTAGTAGATTTATGCTAGAGAAGTCCAAATAAACCTTAGGTGAAATGATTCGATATCTTTTGAAAATGTTATGCACCTCAAACATCAAACTCAAATATCTCTCATGCCGATAGAATTACTGACTCAGTAATACTCATTGTATTGCACTTAGTATGATGAAAGATGAATAAACAGAATGGAACTGAAACTGTGTCCATTATGCTGCATGCAGGTCCCTGCAACAGGTGTATTAACATACTTGGATTTTTTTGTGCAATTTAATAAAACCCAATATTTTTTTCGCTCTCCTAGCTCTGAGGTTCTAAATTCTCTTTTATCTGCTAGCTCTACTGTGGGCCCAATATTGTGCTGTATACTTTTTAAAAAGAGAGGCCTTTTACCATTTGTGCACATTTCCACATCTAGAAATGTAGCCTAAATATACGTCAAAAGCAAATAAATAATTAAAATGTGAGTTAGTGAGCGTATCAATATGAGTAACCCAGTGTTAGACTTGGCATCCTTGGCGTGGTCTCCCCTAACTTTTTGCCTTTGCTTCCCAGGTTGCTGATGTGTGCTGGACTCTGTTTTTACTTCTTTTTGATACTCTGGACAATTTACCATTGCTAACCAGTATTAAAGTGCAAGTGCTCCTATGTAAAATGTATGTGTAAATTGGCTTATCCATGACTGTCATATTTGATTTACTAGTAAGTCCCTAGTAAAGTGCACTAGAGGTGCCCAATCAAATGCTACTAGTGGGCCTGCAGCACTGGTTGTGCCACCCACATTAGTAGTCCTGTAATCATGGCTCAGACCTGCCCTGCAGTGTCTTTGTGTGCAGTTTTCAACTGCCAATATGACCTGGCAAGTGTACCCACTTGCCAGACCTAAACCTTCCCTTTTTATACATGCAAGGGATCCCTAAGGTAGGCCCTGGGTAGCCCCATGGCAGGGTGCAGTATGTTAAAGGTGGGACATGTACTGGTGTGTTTTACATGTCCTAACAGTAAAATACTGCTAAATCCAGTCTTCACTGTTGCAAGGGCTGTCTCTCTCATAGGTTAAAATGGGGGCTGCCTTTAAATAACTTTAAAGTGCAGATTCCGTTTGAGAGCAGATAGAAATGTGGAGTTTGGGGTCTCTGAACTCAGAATTTAAAAATACATCTTTTAGCGAAGTTGGCTTTTAGATTGTTTGAAAATGCCACTTTTAAAAAGTAGCCATTTTCTTGCTTAAACCATTCTGTGACTCTGCATGTTTGTGGATTCCTTGTCTGGGTCAGTTTGGCTGTTTGTGGATCCCCTGTAGATAGTGAGACAAAGGGAGCTGGAGTGTGGCCTGCATATCCTGATGAGGCATCTGTGCTAGAATGGAGGGAGGAGTGGTCACTTACACCTGAATAGGCTGTGTCTGCCCTCTCACAATGCAGTCTCCAACCCCCTGGTGTGTGTCTGGGGACTGGTCTGGGCAAGGCAGGATCTTGTGAGCAACAGAGACATTCCTTTGAAGTAGGCCTACTTCAAAGGCAGAAAGGGGTACAAGTATTAGACCCAAACCCCCTGAAAATCAGATCACTTCTGGAACCAAAAGCAACCTCTGCCAAGAAGAAGAGCTGATGAGGAGTGCAGCCCCTACCTGTGACCGTGCTTTGTTGGGCTATATTGCAGTTGCTGCTTCTGCCTGGGAAAGGGGAGAAAGACTGGACTTTGTGGTGTATTCCTGCTTGAGAAGAATCTCCAAGGGCTTGAACTGAGCTTGCCTCCTGTTTTGAAGTCTCAAGGCCTTCAAAGACTTCCTCTGCTAGCATCTGGACATTCTGCTGAGACTCCTGCCCTTCCAAGTGGTGTCCTATCCAGTCCCAGGGCCCTGGAAAGGTGAAGTTGGCAGACAAGAGCTGAAAATCCATGCACAGAACGCCGTGCGGGGACATTTTCGATGCACCATCTGCAATCAGGCTGATAAACGATGGGCCACCGGCTTTGTGGCTAAAACCGACACTCCACCTGCATCGTGGCTGGGAGATTGATGCATCGTGGCTGGAGAAACGACGTGCAACACCAGCTTCTGGCTGCTGATGACAACGCAAACCCCACGCAATGCCGTTTTCTAACACTGTGCAACAGGATTTTCCACACATCGTCCCTGGGTGTCAAAGTCAACCCGACTCTGCATGGACCAAGGTGCCCTGTCCGGAAATCAATGCATCACTCTCTTGTGAGGGAAAAAAATGACGCATCACCGACCCGACCGGAGAAGAAATGACGCACAGACTCCCATAGGTACTTTATGCACAATCATTGTTTCCATTGTTTTCTATGGAGTAAGACTCTTATTCTTTTGAAAATTCATATTTGAACATGTATATGTTGGATTTTTGTTGTTTTGGTCTTGTTTGATTTAGATAAATATTGCCTATTTTTCTAAACTGGTGTGGTGTCCATTTTGTAGTGTTTTTACTGTATTACTGAGTGTGTTGGTACAACTACTTTACACATTGCTTCTGAGTTAAGCCTGGCTGCTCGTGTCAAGCTACCAATGGGGTGAGTGGGACTTTACAAGGTTTGTTTCTCCTTTGCCCTGACTAGATTGAGGGTCCTTGCTTGGACAGAGGGTAACCTGACTGCCAACCAAAGACCCCATTTCTAACACATTAGAAAAAAGCATCCTCGTAAGGAATATCTGCATTTACCTCGGCCTGATTTCTCAGAAGTGGATGCTTGCTTGATTTGTGGCAAAGGCTTTATTCTATTAGGTCAAGGGCACAGCAGATGCTAAACGTCTGATAGGGGAGAAAGTGAGTAGGCAAACCTCAAGTGCATCCTCCTCAATGTCCGCTCCCTACACAAGCACACCGTGGAGTTTTGGGACCTGATAGATGCCACCGGGCCAGACATCGCCTTCCTCACCGAGACATGGACAAACACAACATCCAGACCGGACATCTCCATCGCCATCCCCAATGACTACAAACTGCTCTGCAAGGACTGACCCTCCAGACCAGGAGGTGGCATAGCCATTGCCCACAAGACCACCCTCAAACTAACAATCAACACACAGGAATTCTCCCCCCTCATGGCATACCTCCACTTCCAAGTGCACACCACCCTGAAGACCACCATCCATGGCACCCTCATCTAAAGACCACCCGGACCATGCCCAGCTTTCAGCGACTCCATTGTCGACCTCATAGGCCCCCACGCACTCGCCACCAGCAACTACATACTCCTCACACCTCATCGCTACTCGTAAACCTGGTCACAATCTGGGCTCAAGCAACTGGTCACCTCACCAGGGCACACCACCGGACACACTCTGGACCCTATCTTCTCCACCAGCAACAACGTCACCATCGACACCTCAGCCCCGCTGCACATAATTTACCACTACTGCATCCACTTTTCCATCTCCACATTCACAGAGCACACCTACACCACTCACCCCCCCACAGGAAATGGAACCAGACCACAAAAGAGCAACTCATCAACACCCTCAGAGTGCACTTTTTGACTGATGTCAGTATGTTTTGACTGTGTTCACTGAGATCCTGCTAACCAGCACCCCAGTGACTGTGCTCTTGCCCTCTAAATTTGGTTGCTGGGACTTCTCACACCCCACATTTGGCATACTGGAGCCACCCATATAAGTCCCTAGTATATAATACCCAGGTACCCAAGGCATTGGGGCACCAGGGGTTCCCCATGGGCTGCAGCATGTATTATGCACCCATAGGAGCCCATGTAAAATGTGTTTGCAGGCCTGCCATTGCAGCCTGCGTGGAAAGGTGCATGCACGCTCACACTTCAGGTCACTGCACCAGGTCACCATAAGTCACCCCTATCGTAGGCCCTCCTAGCCCAGAGGGCAGGGTGCAGGTACCTGTGTGTGAGGGCACCCCTACATAAGCAGAAGTGCCTCCACAAACTCCAGCTCCATTTTCCTGGACTTGTGAGTGCAGGGAGGCCATGTTACACGTGTACTGGACATAGGTCACTACCTGTGTCTAGCTACATTGTGGTGACTCCGAACCTGGGCATGTTTGGTATCAAACATGTTGGATTCATATCCCAATACTGTTGCCAGTATTGGTTGTATGATTCAATGCACTCTGGGGGCTCCTTAGAGGACCCCCAGCTTTGCTCCTACCAGCTTTCTGAGGTTTTCTGGGCAGCCCACGATGCTGCTACCCCTCAGATGGGTTTCTCCCCTCCTGCTGCTTGACCAGCTCAAGTCCAGGAAGACAGGATTAAAAGTTATATATACAAGGTGAAAAGTATAGGGCTATTACCTGTTTTCCAATGTCACTATACTCCAAACATTACTATTTGAAGACCATACTTTACACAATGTTTTTCTTGTTATTTCTTATCTTTTTATTTTTAAGTCTTCAGTCTGCACCATGAAGCAAGAAGGATCTCCCTTGGAGCAAAGGAGTCACTCCCCTGTGACTGCAGGCATCAACTACAATGATGGCTGGCTGTGTGGATCTCCTCTGTTCCTGATCTGCATGGATCCTGCATCATGTGTGGTGGTCCGGAATGGTCCCCTTGGTCCTCTCTGCCAGATGTCCATCTTTGGAGACAGTAAGTCCTTGCCCCTCCACGCAGGACAGTACCCCCATGCACCGCATCTCTTGCAGCTACCAAGGCTTGTTGGCATCTCCTCCAAGATATCTTCAGGCTTTTTGTAGCCCCAGCCCACAGCACTCTTCCCTGTGATGCACAGCCCTCTGCATGCTTCTTCAGTGACTCCTTTCCAAGTGTGCTGCATGGACCTCACTGCGACTCCTCGGCTTGCTGCCTGTGGGTCATCTGTGGGGGCCGCCTCCTCTTCTACTGACTCCCCTGGTCACTGAGGGTCACCAGTGAGGGTCCCTTCCATGGGTTGAGTCCCCCTGGACTTTGCTGGCCCCCAGCAGATCCACTTTTCTTCACTTGCTACATTGCCTTTGCCAAGGCCTGTTGGTGGTTTTTCCACACCACACCAATTGCAATTCTTCATCCAGCGTGAGACGTCAACTGCATCACTCAGGAACTCTTCAGCTGCTCCAGGGCTGCATTGCTGACTGTCTTCGCCTCACTGTCGATCAGATCCTGCAGCCACAGATGGATGGGTAGTGGCTCCTGGCACCACCGGACACTCCAACATGAACTGGACTTGGTCCTCTTCTTTTCCAGGTCTTCCTCTTCCAGGATTCATGTTTGGTTTCTTGCAGTCTTGTCTGGGTCTTGCAGTATCCTTCTTTGAAGTCTTTTTGGTGGGTTTGCGGAAAACCACCAACTTGCCTCTTTTCTCCGGTTCGCTTGGGGGCGCTCTGGTACTTACCTTGTGGGTTTCCTAGTTCCTTTAGCTCCCCTCTACCAATTCTACTTCCTTGGGTGGGGGCCCAACCTTTGCATTCCACTTTCTTAGTATGTGGTTTGGTCCCCCTCCAGGCCTTCAGTACTTACTACTGCTTTCACTGTTTTCTATTACATTCTATGATAATTCCTGACTGGTACTGTACATATAATAGTGTGTTTTACTTATCTCCAGTTGGGGTATTGCCTATATAGTAACTTAGCATTTGTGACATTTATAAAGTACCTTTATTTTCATAACACTGTGTGGTTCTTTCATGTGTGTAAATGCTGTGTGACTACAGTGGTATTACATATCTCTACATGTCTCCCAGATAAGTCTTGGCTGCTCATCCACAGCTAGCTCTGGAGAGCCTGACTTCCTAGACACTAACTACACCTCATTAATAGGGGATACCTGGACCGCAGCTATTTATGGAAAGCTTGGCTTCCTAGACACTGAATACACCTCACTATTAGAAGATACCTGGACATGGTATAAGGTGGCAATACCATATGTACTCACTGCATACTAGGCCAGCTTCCTACAGTGACACTCTTCTTTACAGCCTGGTAATTCGTCACTGCAGGCCTGGTATCATTTCCGTTTGTCTCTGTGGAGCAGGGACAAGGCACTGATTGATTCATTTTAATCAGTGCCCATCCGCTGCTCCTGACATGATCGAGGTAATATTTGTTATTTTTAACATCTAATGTCTTGCAAACAGAAGGCTTGTATTTGCCAAAATTGTGCCGAGCAGGACAATCAAAATTGCAAAGTTTTATTTTTAGTTAGCTAACTTTCTTTCATTTTGTCAAGACGTCTTTTCTCACTTTCCACCCATATTTTCTTTTGTTTTTGCTTGTGGACAAAAAAGATGATGATTATCTTGTTTAAAATATTGCAACGCTACATTGTTTCTTTATTTTGTGTAATTTCTGAAATAATGCTTTAACACAGTGGCTCCCAACCTGTGGTCCTCAGACACCTGGGGGTCTGCGAAGCCTCCTCAGGGGGTCTGTGGCTGCTTAGAAAAGTTAATAATATTAACAGATTAGGTCCCCACCTTTCGGTAATGACTCATTGGGGGGCTCTCCGGATTCTAATAATGATTCAGTGGGGGTCCCCAGGTTCCCGTACCGATAAAGTGGGGGTTCACAGAAGGTTTGGAACCACTGCTTTAACACATAATTGTGCAGTACACTCCATTCAAGCCACACCAATCCGCCCACTGCAATCCATGAGACTCTGCTCTGGCATGAAACTGGACAATAGAATGGGAAGAACCCACTCCCTTGTCCATCACCACCCCAGAGTTCCTCCAGGTGGCCCCTTGATTCTGCCATCTTGAATCCAAGGTGGTCAGAGGCCTCTGGGAGCATCTGAGTGGCCAGGTGAGGCAGGTGACGTCACAGCCCTCTCCTGATAGGTGGTCAGCTTGCTATGTGACCATTCCCCCTTCCGGGGCTATTTAGGGTCTCCCTCTTGGGTGGGTCCACAGATTCGATGTGCAAGACTCCAGCAGAACTCATCTGCAATGTTTACTTCGACTTCTGGCCACTGGAACTGCAACTTGACTCCACTGGAACCTAGAATCTGCAGCTACAGTGACGACTCTGCAACATTGTTTCTTCGGCTCTTTCCAGCACGTGCATCCTCTGAGAGTGACAAGTCTTCAGTCTGCAGAAGCAAATCAGAGAGGTACCCCTTCCACCACCAAAGGGACAGGGTTAATGTCCAATCCAACACACCTTACCCACCACCAATCTAAAACAATCTGTCCTGCTCCAATCTGCCCCAATCCAAAACAGTCTGCCCCACCGCAATCTGCTGAATTCCAATACAAAACAATATGCCCCACTGCAATTTAAAACAATCTGCCCCATTCGAATCCAAAACAACCTGCCCCTCTCCAGACCACCTTACTCTGCCCCACTTTAATCTAAAACATTCTGCCCCATTCCAGTCCGCACCAGTCCCATCGGCCTCACTACAATCCAAAGGAATCTGTCCTCAAATCCGCCCAACTCCAGTGTGTCCCAGTCCAACCGAAAACAATCTGCCCCACTCCAATCCACCCCACTCCAGTCTTCCCCACTCCAACCACAAACAACCTGCCCCACTCCAATCCACTTCACTCCAGTCTGCCTCACTCCAATCCAAAATAATTGGCCCTTTGCCAATCTGCCCCACTCCAATCTGCCCCCACACCAAACCAATCCAATCCACCCCACTCCATTCAAAAAGAATCTGCCCCACTTCAATCCAATGACCTGCCCCACTCCAATTTTCCCCACTTTAATCCAAAACAACCTCCCCCACTCCAACCTGCCACACTCCAGTCCTAAATAACCCACTTTAATCCAAAACAATCTGCCCCAATCCAATGCACCCCACTGCATTCCAATTCACCTCATTCCAATCCACCACACCCCCATCCAATCCACCCCACAACAACCCAACCAAACCCAATCCACCCCACTCCAATCCAAAACTATCTGCCCCACTCCGGACACCCCATGCCAATCCATCCACCTCAACTTCATGCAATCCACCCCCTCCAGTTAACCCAACCCGCCCCAATCCATCCCACCTCAGTTTAGTCTACCACACTCCAATCCAAATCCATCCAGCCTACCCCACTAAAATCCAGTGAATCCAATCCACCCACTCAAATCTAATCCATCCCACTCCAGCCTAATCTAACCCACCCACTGCAATCCAATCCACCCCACCCATCCCATATCACTCCAATCCAAACCACCCACCACAATCCAATCTAATCCACTCAATCCCACCTACCTCACCCCATTTCAATTCACCCCACTCCAGTCCAATCCACACCACACCCAATCATCCACCCACTCTACCCTAATGCAATCTACCTCCTCTATACCAATCCAATCCACCTACTTCTTCAAACCAATCCACCCACTACATCACTCCCCTCCTACCAACCACACCCTATTGCACCCCACTCCATTTCACAACACACTCTGCCACTGAATCACTGAACTCTACTCCCCTCTACTCAACTCCACGACACTCTACTCCTCAAACTCCACTGTACAACATTCCATTCTATGACACTCTCTTCCCCCACTCCACTCTAATACTCCACGCCACTTAGCCATGCTGAACAGCAGCCAGACTGGTGTACAAAATGGCAAAACACATTTCCTGTGTAGGCCTATGAGACCTACTGGCTTTGCCAATGCGTGTTTATTAGATACTTCCACACAAGCCTGTGCCATTCATGTTGATTAGTTTTCCATTTTGCCTCGTACACGGCTGTAGAAGCACATATATAAATTATGTAATTTTAACCCATGCTTGGTTAACAAACGTTTGAAACCGTATGTTTGCTTGACGCTGTGCCTAAGTATTTGATGCTTTATCTGAAATTGATCTGTGCTCTTAGCATTTAATAATGTGCCTCCTTGAGTTGGCATTTTACATCGTAATTGGGCAATTGCAGCTGTCTTTTGTAATTAGATGGTTTTGTCTGGAAATCGGAGGCAGTGCGTGAGAATTTGATGCTCTGATAGACATTTGTGGTTGTGCCTACGATCAATGTATAATGTAAACTGGAGCTGCAATGGGACATTTGTGGCATTAAATGGCCACGTAATGCTGTATGTGAAGGATGTGCTAAGATGTAAAATGTTGTGGCTGCACTTTCGGGCATATCATGGAAGCGTCCTCGTTCATTTGCAACTAAAATCGGTGCTTATCTGTTAGCAGACGTGTTGTTTAAAAATGTTACAATTATTATTATTTTGTTAATTCTCTGAAGTTGATTTCCAATTTGGGACTAAGGCCATGCAGCATCTCTTTCTGTTAGGTCATCAGCACCAGAAGTCAAGTGATATCCCTTCCTTTGAGTCAAATGATTTGTGATGTCACATCTATGACTCCTGAAATGTTGGTGAAACGAGGTCTATGCTTAAAGACGCTTAGTGACAATAACTTTGGCTAAACATCTGGGGAGCTGGGACTATTGATTGATGCTCCTCCATATTCATCAGTTTTCCCAGATGTGGTATTTCATTGGTTAAGAGGTACAGAGTTTCTGCCCCTGCTTTCCTTTTCCACTGTTATGACTCATGAGATAGTGCTTCCTGCATTCTTCACAAACTCTTCTACTTTGGTGATATTGAAGATTACTGGCAAGTTATCCGACTTTTACATTGAGGAGTATTTTTTGTAAATTTTACGAAGACCAATTATGATGAAAAAACAGTTGATTTATATGTAAAATATTAACAGTGGGGCGTGCAATGACTCTATGCATCGCTCAAATGTGCAAGACACCTTTGTAAACTGGAAAAGTAGAAAAGTACAAAGCATCACTAAATCCCACACTAGGACATACGTTGTACCAATTACAAGAATATAGAAATAAATTTCAAAAGAGATGTGTGGGTGGCCTTCAGAAATAAACAACACTAGACTAGTAATTCGGTGCAAATCCATTAGTTCAATGTGGGGTTTTGTCCCTACATATCGTTACACATTTTCAATTGAACTCTTCATTGATAAAAAATCAGCCAACAATTCAATGCCAACTTCGACACAAGCATCAGAAGAAGGAACCTCAATGGACCTCCAATTTTTCAGACAGCCATGTGGCAATTAGTATACCAAAAAACACAAAATTCTAAATGGCACAGGAGTACGTTAATACCATAAGCCAATACTCTTCCAAAGATTAGGCAGAAACTGAACCAGGCTGGTGCAATGCAGGGCAGGAAACTAGATTTATGGAGAGCTGATCAGTGCTGTAGGTGTCAAGGGATGACATACGCAAACATGTATTGTGCCGTGTTGGTCTTCCAAAGGTGATATGGATCTACACCCCCACTCCCTCACACACTTGCCACTAGCACTAAAAAGTGTTATGGGGCGAGGGACCCATGTGGGCAGTGAAAAGGAAATTAGATACACACAGGAAAAACTGGCCTCTTCAGCTACTCGATCGACTCAATTTGTGTTGGTTTGCATCCACAGGCTAGTCATAGCTTCAGACACTCTATATCAACTGCATCCTGTCCCCTCTTTTCCATACCAAAAAAAGTTACGTTAAGGACCTATATGACTTCTGAGCTATTAACATGCTCACAGTTAAGAGCAGTAACCTGTGCATGCAGATCAAGAGAAGGTTGCAGCAGTATACACTAAGTTGGACCTGCGAGACGTGCATCATTTAGTAAAATAATGGGACATTTAGTAAAAGAATGTGACAAATGAAAACAAAAACTTCAGGAACCAAATTCAAACAGCGTGATTCACTTGGATAGCTCCTTCATCCAGTGTGATGTTTGTGGAGTGTCATACTCTTCCAAAATATAGCTAATTGTCTTCTGACAAGAATCAAGGTAAGCTTCTGCAAACTCAAATGCCATTTTGTTCTTATAGGTCCTCACCATTAACTACAACAAACACGTCATGTTGCTGGTCAGCTGCCCTGTGATGGTGAGTGTGCCATTCCAATAAGATTGTATTAAGGGGCGAGACAAACACATATGCATAAAGCCGGTGCGAGCATGCCACGAGATCCAAACTTTTATTAATAGTACATAATGGATCCTGCGCTAGAGGACGATAGATCGAAGTGACACAGGTTTGAGGGGATGTCACCAATGGGAATTGTGAGAACCATCTAATCAATCAGTGCTTAATTTGTAAATTAACAGGTGCTGGTGCTCAAAGCCCTTCTCTTAAACACGAGGCTGCTGTAATTAAATCTGCCAGCACTGAATAATGAGGCAGCGTAATCCTGAAGCCATCTCTGACCTCTTCAATCCATTTACGGCCAACCCTGCCCCTTCAACTCATCCTGTAACTTTCTACTTTCTCCCTTTATGACGCTTTTTAGTTTTTCCTTCCTCCGTCTTTCACATATGTGTGTTTTGCTCGCAGCAAATGCTTGAGGCATAAGAATAAGCCCCGGCCCTCACAAATAAGTGCCGGTGCTCAGCACCGGAAACAACAAGCATAAATTAAGCACTGTAATCAATAACAAAACAACAATATTCAATATTATAAAGTGTCAGTCAATAATCACACCAGCTTAGTATCTAGAATACCTAAATTTATTTCCCTATATTAACAATGCTAAAGTCACGAAGATAACTCTCAAACACAAATGATAAGCGTACAGAATCAACAGTGGCTCATTGAAACGGCATATGTATCTCAATTTGATTAATACTGTTAAGCAAATTATCTCTAAAAGAATCACACTTATTAATAATACAAAAACTAGTAATGATGGTACAGAATACATTTAGTTCAGCATCAAATAAATTCAAACCAAATCATAAGCAATAGATGATTATTCTCCTAACTAACCACAAATTAGCATTACATGTTGGGCTTCATGCGAAAATAATTTAGAAACACAAATTTAGAAAAACTCTTAACTCAATTATGTCAATATATAAAAACTAACAATGTGCAGCAATATAATTATCAGTTGCAGTTGGTACCTAAAAAGCAAGAGAGACATAATTCACATTTAAAAACATACATTACC
The DNA here is from genome assembly GCF_031143425.1 of Pleurodeles waltl. Taxonomy (NCBI): domain Eukaryota; kingdom Metazoa; phylum Chordata; class Amphibia; order Caudata; family Salamandridae; genus Pleurodeles; species Pleurodeles waltl. The sequence goes on from NC_090439.1 coordinate 786,341,146, forward strand.
ACAATAGTAGTAACAGCAAATTATCAGCTTCCACTTGAGGACACCATCAACAGTTTTAGGCCTATTGACAGCTAATCTCGACACTTGTCTGATCTCAAAGAACAACGAACCCATGGTTCACTCATTCCCAACTAACTCAAGCTCTCCCCTCCTCCTAATTAGTCCATACAGATTACTATACTAAAATCTAATGAACTCCTGATTGGCCAATCTATGGGGTGTTTTCATTTCAGCCAATCGACAACTAATTTGATGACCTAAACCTACGCTAACTATAACATTTTCTTTCAGTAGATACACTCTCCTTCCGTCTCGTCTGTAACTCCATTGTCTCATCCGCCTCTCGCATTTCTTGTTCTCAGGAAAAAATAAAATCTCTGCTACATTACTTCCATCCTTGAGGAAAGACCAAATATTAGTAACATTCTCAAACAATAGAACATTTCAACTTATGCAATGCTCAGTTAATATATGACCTTGTAAGACATGTCACCTCAACCAGCTAGGGGTAGCTGTGGATACCTCTACACAAGGTTGAAAACATTCATCATTTTGAAGCTTCGAATCATGGAAAATAACTACAGAATCTGAATATAATTTTGCTCAGCCAAGAACAGAAAAACAACAATTTTAAAAGTTTTCTCGTTTTACACATTAGTTCATCACTCGTTATTAATACCAAAACCATTAATATACATATTAGAAAATTCACGCTCTCACACCGGTATCTGCAATTTGAAATCTTGGGCACACATCTGATACTAAAATGTATATTTTGTGTAAGCTACTAGGTGTTAAATACGAGCAATGCAGTATGCTGTACAGTATCATTATAAACCTAACATTCCTGGAAACTAGTTTTGGGTACCACAAAATAGGTCGGCATTGGCTCTCTGTCAGTTCCTCTTGAGATCTTCCATTCACATTGTTGTCAGTGCAGTCCGATCTATTTTAGTTGTGCAATGATGCTGATTATAGTAACGCTACAGTCCTCCTTTCATGCCCCTGGGGAAGCATCAAGGATGATATTGTATGGCAAGGGAAATGTCTAAGGTCTTTGTGAATATGTGAATGACTGAGTACATAAAAACTAAAAAGAAATTATTTAGGGACTTGCCATGCCTATTTAAGCCTCTGAAATGCATGTCATTAGTTTCCATGGACCAGATTTCCTAGTGGTAGCACTTCTATATGTGCCAAGTATCCATTACAGCTTGCTTTGACAGCATTTGGAAAGCATGGAGACCACAATAGAAAGTAAGTTGCATTAGGCACGGTTGTATAGGTGTGTGAGTCCTACACCAATAATGTCTAGGCACTGTTATTAATGCTAATGCTGGAAAATCGTCATGCCACTTCTGCAGAGCAAGTAAATGTGCCAGGACCACGGTGGCATTAGGCTCATTATTAGAAAAATAGTTCATTTCCAGTTGTTCTGGCTCACTTAGTAATTGCACCAACCACTGTAACTATGTAGCTAAGCAATTTAGCTCCAGATCTGGTGCTCTAAATCCAAACTCAGTGGCAGGAAGTTTCACTTTGTGCAATGAAGTTCTGTGTCTATACTCTTCCCAGACAAGATCCGACAGTGTGCTACTGATTTTGTTTAAATGGTTTTGGGCATGCATAATGGAATAAACTCAGAGAAATATAGAATATTATCATTTTGGTGAAGGCGATTCTATCCACGATGGACAATGTGGATGCTTCCAAATCATGAACAACTCCCGGATGTTTGACATGGTCCTGGTCAAATTACCTACTATAAGGAACTTCATCAAAATGACACACCTGGATGCCCAACTAACAAAGCGTAGTCCACTTCCAGGATAAAGGCAACACAGGAAGAGCTCCAATCATTTCTGATCCATTTTGACATCTATAGATCTCATTGGGAACAGGGAAGATTTGGTTTTGTTTATCCTTAGGCCCGAGACTTCACCAACCCTTTCCTGTAGTAGTAACACTTGACCTAGGTCATACCCTGCACCTCCAAAAGAACATAGCACACTGTCCTCAAAATAGGAGTTTATATGACTGCAGCCCCCAACTGTACTGCCCCATCCCTTGCCCCTTTGTCAAAATTCCGTAGCCAGAGGTTCCATGACCAGGGTGAACAGGAGAGGCGGCAGTGCTTAATTTGTGCTTGTTGTTTCCGGTGCTGAGCACCGGCACTTATTTTTTAGGGCCGGGGCTTATTCTTCTGCTTCAAGCATTTGCTGCGAGCAAAAGACACATATGAGAAAGACGGAGGAAGGAAAAAACGAAAAAAGCGTCATAAAGGGAGAAAGTAGAAAGCTGCAAGAGTGAGTGAAAGGGCAGGGAGTGGCTTTATATGGAATGAAGAGGCCCGAGATGGCTTCAGGATTATGCTGTCTCAGTATTCCTGTTCACACATTTAATTGCAGCAGCCGCAAAGTTTAAGAGGAGGGCTTAGGGCACCGGCACCGTTTTATTTACAAATTAAGCACTGAGAAGGGGAGACAGCTACACAGACATCTACCTGGTTACATAGCCATGGCTTGCATACTTTCCTTTATGTTCTAACTCTAGCCATCAGTTCAGAGTATAATAGTCTGATCCGGTGCAATATCTCTGCACCTTTACCCAGCTCTTCTAACACCACAGTTAGATACTGACAGTGCCAGGGATGACCCTCACTGGTCTGGTCACTGGTAGTATTGCTTGTGGTGGACATTGCATCAAAACATTGATGAGGCATCACATTCTGTTGGCCATTATTTTGTCCAGAATGTTACAATCCATGCGTGGCACGGAGAGGGGACAATAGGAAGATACGTCTATGTTGTCCCAATGTAGTGAGGGTAACAACACAATTATGGCCTCCCTCATGGAAGGTGGCAAGGCATCCCATTCATAGACCTCCATGTGTATGGACTTCAGTGTAGGGGCTATGGAGGCACGGGAAAGCAGTGTACAAATTGGTGGACAGTGCATTGCAACTGAGGATTTTACCAGTTTCACGTCTTTCATTGCTAGCTTGATTTTATCAAGTGTGAGAGGAGCCTTGAGCGCGTTTATCTGAGGAGGAGAACGTTTATGCATGCCTAATGAGTTCACATATGCCTCAAGCTAGGGGGGCGGAGGAATTTAAAGTTGTTTATAGTGTGCTGACATTTCATCTCTGCTTTCCATTTGTGTATCAACCACGGCATCAGTAGTGTTCCTGAGTGCAGCAATGTAGAACTGCGTGTCATACATCCAAGCTAACTAGGCCAGGAGATAGCCATTATCTTTGTGCTTGGCTGTGTTCTCTGTATAATCAGAGTCTCAAGCAGTCTTCTTGCTCTATCTATGTTGCTAAATCTGCAATACCCTCTCTGCCTCATCGAACCCCCTTTTGACTTCTACTGCCACCTTTCTCAGCCTGGTTGCCATGCATTATTTTTCCTTTGAACACCTTAAAGGCAGCCCATTCTACAAATGTGATAACAGTTGTGGAGCCTGTGTTATCAGAAAAATATTGTTGTTGCCAGAAAAACAACATCTATAAACAAGGTTGAGTGCAATTTCTATGAGGGAAGATGAGCTGTTTCCTGCCCATTGTAGATGTGCTGGTAGAGGACAGTAAACCGATAACCTACGAGTAAGGTATTCAGCACATGGTATTTGTACTTATATAGGATCAGAATGCAACAAGATATGTGGGAGAATAATATGAATATTCTGTTTTTCAATTAAACCCTCATTTCAAAGCCATTTCGGAACCCAGCAGATGATCTAACCGTGTGCATGTTCAGTAATGAAGGAAAGGTTGTAGTTAATACATTTGAAATATAAAAACAAGTTAAATAGTATAACTGTACAATAAACGAGAATAAATGGGAAAAGTAATAAAGAGCAGCATGGGCAGAGAAAGAGTAAGCTGAATACCACTCTGTGTTACTGAAATGTAAAACTGCAAATCTGAAGGGGTGAATAAAATATAAGAAAAACTTAGTGTGTGTATCTAGGTGCTGGTGACATGCATGAATGAATAGAAAAGTTGGGGATGCTCCTCTATTGGACCCTAGCGTTCACAACACCTAGTAGAAAATCTCAAGAATTATTCATGAATTGAAAACAAAATGGAAAATCAAGAGGAATGTGGGAATTAAGAAGGTCCTTAGGAATCAGGTGTAAGAAAATGATAATATCTGGACAAGAGTGGCGTACAAGAGTAATCATCTAGCTGGAGTCACAGTAGATAAATAACTGGATCTTGCGGCATTGGCGGAGAGAAAAGTGGTATGGTACACTCATACGTGGGTGTGCAGCACGGCGTTAAGGTATGAGTAAAAAATTGTTTGTGAATGTGGAAGAAAACAATAGAGCCTCTCATCATTTGCGGATGAACACTAAGGGAGTGATATGTGGTTTGTAGTCAGTCATTGAAAATTAATTCTGGTCTGCTGTTGGGTTAGGTTGGGTTGGGTTGTACGTGTTGCTGTGTATTAGTATGAGGGAGGCTGTTATGACATCATGTCAGTAATTCAGAACTACAACAGACAAGTCAGGTGCCATTTTAGGGGAACGAAGTAGAATATCTGTCAATAGCCCTTAATTTCACAGATAAAAGTAGCATGTACCTTGATCCGTGCCCCCTGTGAATACAGAAAGGAAGAAGTTTATCTGCTGAAATACCAGAACCTGTTCTTCACCAGATAAGCACTGTGATATCGAGTCTACTAGGGCATGTAGCCCGATTCCTTATAATGGAGTAGGCAGATCATTACTGGTGGGGGTTAAGGGGAGGGTGATCCTTGCACCTAGCCTGGGGGTGAGCACCGTCCGAGTTCTATGTGTCTTTTCCATCATGAAATGTTTTGATAGGCCTCCCAGGGCAACCAGCCTCAAAAACAATCCTCCAAGTAAAGTTCAATGCTGGGCCCATTGATTTTCTTTGAGTCCTCTGATTTGTAATCCAGATACCTCAATATTTCTTTAAGGTCCTCTATATGATCTTGGAGTTGTTTTTACCATAAGGCATGCTGTAGCCAAGATAGACTCAACTTCTGCAATTCTCTCTGATGATTTGGTCTAATCAACTCTGAAGAGGCCCAAATCCAAGGCTGTTGTATCAAACCTAAGCTCCAAAGCCTACTAGGTTTAACCTATAGAAGGCAATATTGCATTCAATTGCTCTGCTTGCATGAGGGTACCTATTTTGGTAGTCTGATGCAGTTTAGACGTTCGTGTGTCTCTTTGCCCGCCTTTGAAGCTTGTGAAACTGAGAACTCCAATTGCTTGAATATGACCATTTCTGAGTCCTATCAGGAGCTGTAGAAAGAGCTCAAGCAAAAAGGTGCAAAGGGAGGGGGTGATAACACAGTTCAAAGCAGAGGTATTAGAGATGGTGATTTCCATGTAGGGAACATGCTTGAAAAACCAATCTGTTCTTTAAGTGTCTGTTAACTAGGTCAGTGTACTTGAACAATTTTGTCACACAGTTCAACCACTAGCCTCTTCCTGCAGTGTCCTTTGAGCCCATATTGCAGGATCTGTTACACGTGCCATGCAGGTAAACCACAATTATCCCTGGAGACAAGATTTGAATACCGATGTGCTTGAATTTCTCTTATTCATCTCTACCATACAACGACAAAATGTTTCAATCACGTTTGTGTTCGACTATTGTATATTGTGTGCTGTGATCTTCTTTGCATAACAATTACTCTATGTCAACAGTAATGCAATGATACTGTGCATCCGCTGGACAGTTATGACCTAGAAGCATTGTCTGGGAGCTTTAAATGAGAGGTACCCAAGGCGTATTCACACTCAAACCAAATAAGAGCTGTGGGCTGAGACTTGTATTCCCTCAAATTTCCAAGTTCTCGTGGGAGGGAACACAGAGAAACCTTCTTCATGGGTGATATAGGTAAGCAGAAAGAAACATGAAGGAAGAGGAAAAACTAAATAGAGGTACAGGGGAACGCAAATATGCTGAACAAACTGAGCTTACGGGACCCATACTATCAATTAGTTGGGAGGCAACTTGTTCCTCCTGTGCTACTGCTTAAATGGTCCTGGAAGCAGTCCTTCTGTTGTTCTGATTAGTATTTCTTCTTCGACTGACCTGGAAGACCAATCTTAGCCCAATCTGCCACTGTCAGATCTTCCACAGTCTCCAGGTCCCTGATTTTGATCTTTTAATCTCCATCCATGTTATTTGTATTTTATGTCTGGTCCTACACTTCAGGCTATCAATTTGTTTACAAACATATATGGTAAGTATAAAGAGGTGCAATTTTCAATACATCGGTTAGAAATCACAAGTGTAACAGGTGCACTTGTTATTTATATGTGTAATTCAGTGTTAATTATTGGGTTTCATCCCTACAGTGTAGAATGCAAAACTTCATATAGGACAAATAAGCAGTAAAAAATATATTAACTTAGTATTCTACCAACATACACAGCATTGGCAGCAGCGGAGAAAAGCATATTTTTTATTGTGGGACAGGAATAGAGTAGCATTTTTACAACAGCAAAATGATGGTGGGGGTTCTGTGACTATCCAAGTTAGCCATGACTCTCAGTGATAGGGAGAGAATAAAGTAAATGTGGGAGCAAGCAACATGATAAAGCCAGAGCCATGGCAGTATGGAATGCCTCTTTGTTACCTCACTTAGGTGTACGGGAGGGTTGCAAGTCATGGTTGCCTGCTTCTTGATGCTGGAATAGTGCACCACTCCATGGAGCTAGTGTGTTTATGGAGGCCGCTTGCTTCTTCATGCAGCAGCTCTACACTTTCAGCTGTCACCTAATGAATCAAGAAGTGCTGCCAAAGGGCAAAAGGGAGGGATGAGGCGCTGCCCTCCATTTAAGGGTGAGACTGCGTTTACCTGCCAAAAGAGCCAAATCAACAAACTTATCCTGTTTAGGATGCTTAAATACGCTGGTGTTAATGCATGGGTGTCCAGTTCCACAAATGTGTGGATCCCTACATATCACAGGCCAGGACTATTTGATTGTAGGTTAGTGTTGCAGCTGGCCCTTTTTGCAGGGTCATCCCCAAACCTTTTGCCTCCTTCCTCCTATTTTGTCCGACCTGTGTTTGTTGGCTTTAGGGCACTGGACACTTTACCACTGCTAACCAGGGCTAAAGTACATATTCTCTCAGTCTACATTGTATTGGTGATTGGTTTATCCATGATTGGCATATCTGATTTACTAGTAAGTCCCTATTATAGTGCACCAGGTTTGCCCAGAGCCTGTAAATCAAATGCTACTAGCGGGCCTGCAGCACTGATTGTTCCTCCACATGAGTAGCCATGCAAACATGTCTCAGGCCTGTCATTGCAGTGTCTGTGTGGGCAGTTTTAAACTACCTTCCCTTTTACTGCATGCAAGTCATCTCTAAAATAGGTCCAAGGCTGCCCATGGGCAGGGTGCAGTGTATTAAAAAAGGTAAGATATGTACTGGTGTGTTTTACATGTTCTGCTAATGAAACACTGCTGAATTCGGATTGCACTATTGCAAGGACTATCTTTCAGATAAGGTAACATGGGGATTGCCATTGAATATATTTTAAGTGTAATTTTACATTGGGTCTTTCTTGGCTAGAGTGGTGGGAGGAGCTGACACTTGCACCTGAATAGGGCTGTGCCTGTCCTTACACAAATGAGTCTCCAACCCCCTGGAGTGTGTCTGTGGCCAGGGCAGGAAAAGCAGGGTCTTGTGCACTACAAAGACTTTGCTTTGATGTTTGCCTACTTCAAAGGCAGAAATGAGTATAAGTGCTGGACCTCTGAGACCATATCTTTAGAATCCTTCTGGACTGAGGACATTCTGCCAGGAAGAAGAGTTGGATGATGTAGGAGGGACCGCCGCTGTGCCTATTGCCTTGCTGTGCTGGCCTGCTGCTTGCTGCTTCTGTCCTGCGAGTGAAAGGACTGGACTTTGCTTTCTACATCTAGCTTCCCAAGGTTCTTCAAGGGCTTGAACTGAGCTTGCTGCTCTTAAGACGTCTCAGGGACATCAAAGACTTCATCTACCCGTGCCTAGGCTCTTCTGTTGAGAGTCCTGACTTGCTAAGTGGTGATAAATCCAGCCCCTGGGACCTTAAAAGTGGAAACTGGTGTCCCAAGGAAGAAACCCACGCATCAACGCATTGTGGCTGAAAATTGACACAACGCCTGAAGAAATTGACGCAGTGCCTGTCTTGCGGTAAAAGAACTAACACAGCGCCTGTCTTGCGGTGGAAGAATCGATGCAGCTCCTGTTCCACTGCAACTCCATTATCACAGCGTGTCTGAATTTTCCAGGCATTGTATCTGGGTGTCACTTTCTCACAAACCCTGCACCTCAGTAAGGAACCCAGGCTGCATGATCGGAAACCAGCGCATCACCTCTTCTGTGAGTAGAGAACCAAAGCATCACCTCCCTTGCCTGTAAGGAACTGGCGCACCACCTCCCCTTCCAGTAAGGAACCAACGCATCACCTTTCCTGTGAGGAGAGAATCAACGCATCACTTCCCCTGCCAGTAAGGAACTGACGCATCACCTCCTCTGTGCAGTAAGGAACTGACGCATTGCTTTGCTTTTCTGACGCATCACCTCCTTTGTGGCCCATATCGTCTTTGTTTTTGACGCATTCCAGGTACTGTGTGTTAAAAGGATAAAACCGTTTATTCCTATGGATTAAGACTTTTAAACCTTTAAAACTTGTGTATGTTTGGTTTTTGTTGTTTTGGTCTTGTCATATTTAGATAAACATTGGTTATTTTTCTAAACTTGTGTGTGCTACGTTTGTTGTGTTTTCACTATGTTACTGTGTGTGTACAAATACTTTAGACATTGCTTCTGAGATAAGCTTGACTGCTTGTGCATGCTACTAAACGGGCGAGCAGGAGTTATCTTAGCTGTGTGTCTCCCTTACCCTGGCTAGAGTGAGGGTCCCTACTTGGACAGGGTGCAAACCACTGCCAACTAGAGACCCCATTTCTAACAGTTAGGAACTGTCCTCTATGTAGAACATATTGATTTGTTAATTTATCAAAAAGAAGGTCTTGTTAGAAAAGATCACCATCAACGTACAAGCTTGGTGTAATTATTGTTTTGTGGGAAATTCCTTACCCGCAGGAAATCCAACCAGTGGCATTGCCGGGACATGCTTATTTAGTTGAAAACTCTGGTGGAAGCACCTGCGGGCTACACTTACTAGCTGCGGTAAGTTGCAAATGGGTTTAGCCTATGGCAAAAAGAGAGGCGCCAGACCAGCGGTAGTCAGTGGGCCTTGAGTAGTAAAAATATAATTCTGTGACTTACCAGATAGTCAATATGACATTTGTTGCAGTTTGGCCGCCAGATAGTATTGTTCATAAACATGCCCCACCAATGCTCCTTTATCCGTCGGTAGGTGTAACTTGATTAATGCATACGCATTGACCAGCACCCCATATTAAGTCAACCAGCATAACATCCAAGTCCTTAACAAACTTTCTGAGGAGATGGAAGTGAACACTGGTAAAATAATACAAGAACTAGGAAAGCAATATCATTTTGGACAGGGCAATGTGTCCAGTAACAGCCCCTGGAAGTCCCCTCCAAAACCCTATTGGCGCTTGCGGAGCCGTCGCTGCTTGGACAAAACTGCCCTCATATGGGTCTTGCTCTCTATGATAAAAAGTGACCCCCAAAGTAACAAAATGATGTTCCTTTCCAGGAACAGGGCCACCTCCTATGTCTACAGTAGTTAATGGTGCCCCAGGCCTAACCGGAAAGACACATGATTTTGATTAGTTAACCCGCAAACCTGCTATTCTGCTAAATTTATGTAGCATGGAGACATATTGGTCAACAGGCTGGCGGTACATACCGCCACACTATGAGTGTGTGCCGCTAGACCGGAGATGTCAATCTCCGACCTGGCGGCACACAGAGTACAGCTGGCAGCATTATGAGCCAACCTATCGCCATAGTTTTGGTGGCGTTAGCAACACCACAAAAACCATGGCGGTGGGCCCTACCGGTGACAGGGAATCCTGAAGGATGTCACAGCACACACGTATGGATGTGGAAGCTAGACTGCTATACATCTAGACAGCCATTTTGCATAGCCAGGCGCCCCACCCCAGGGACCATTTGGTAAAATTCTGTCTGTGCACTAGCCTCTAACCTAGTCTGCGAAATCCATGTGAGGCATGCCAACTAATTCCCTGACTAACTACCTAACCTTGATTGGATCTTCTTGCAGGTAGTGATGTAAAACATGTGAAGCAGGTGCTGGAACTTTAACTCTAGAGCTGATGAGTTCTAGCACCTCGACACCAGAGAGCACAGGGAAGCACTGCAGGAAGTGAGTAAAATGGTAGGATCAGCTGGTCCAGAGTATAAAAAGCTGGAGCCAGAAGAGATGCTGCTGTCTCCTGTTCAGAAGTCTCACAGGTGAACATAGAGTTCTAGACAGGGTGTGGCTTTTAAACTAAGGCACATGCAAGGTGCATATGGGCAAGGCCATGGCAGTAGGAGCTGGGGGAGGCATAGGTGCATGGTTGGGAGTTTGAGGGGAAACTGAGGGCAGGCCAGGCCTGTGCACAGTTTTACATAGTACGGCACACCTCACAGGAACTTATTATGAATAATCAGTAGAAAATTAAACAAAGTCAAGTATCAACTTTTAATACATACTGTATTTGAAAAGTCCATTCTAATTCAGTGCTTTAAATAGTTGCTCCTCATAAGTATGCACATGTCTCCATAATGGTACAACTCAAGCCAACACGTGTTTCGTCTTGGGAAAACTCCAATCCAATCCCAAACGACTTCTTCAGGGCTAAAATTGTAAATATATTCATTGAGTTAGAAACCAAAATACTACAACTTAGTCCTCGAAGTTAACAAAAAGAAGAAGAGGTTTAGTGGACACTCTAATTAGAGCCCAAACAAAATGGCCGAAGTGTTAACCGCAGTTCCTGTGAGGTGTGCCGTACTATGTAACATTGTTTGTTGGGTTGTTCAAACCTATAAGGGATGGGGGTGTTCCCTTGTGCAGGCACCCTTGTTTTCCTTGCTTTCATGCCTACTTGACCTGAGTTTATGCTATTTATGATCCTGAGCGCCTACATAACCCCAATCTTTCACCCCACTAGCAAAGTTCCATTCAGGCCTGTGCACAGGACCGGTGGAGGAGTCCGGTAGAGAGAGGGGAGTAGCCACACAAAGCAGGGAATGCTGGAGAGTATGTACATTTGGTGAGGCTTTGAGTGCGATCAACAAGCACAGCAGCAGTTATTGCTAGAAGAATGCAAGGAAAGGGAGGAGAAGAGGTAAAGAAGCTGGGTATGATGCAGGGAGGAGGTTTAAATGGGACAAGTTCATTGAGGAAGGTGTGTATTGATCAGATAAAGAAGGAATGGGACAGATTGAGACAGATCAGTTGTAGGGGCAAGATGAGTTGTGGAGTTGCAAAGGGTGAGTGAGGTACTTTATTGGTGTGAATGGGATAGGCACAGGAACATGTAGGAAAGGATTTGGAGGGGCAGTAAGATGGAGCAGCAAGAGGGCAATTTGAGGAAGAGGAAGGATCAGTGAGATGGGTATGGGTAGATAGTGAATGCAAGGCTTGAGGAGAAGGGTAAGGCATGGGAAAGGTGATTCGAGTTGGCAAAAAGGGTCGGTCAAGTGTTATGACTGCTGCTATAGTTAAGGCAGCTCAGGGATACCAGGTTTAAGGGAGGGACCAGATCAGTACTGCCTGTCTGACCGCACAGAGATATTTCTGATGATGCTATGGGATCTGGAGAGATGCCAGGAACAAGTAGGTTGGGGGGAGTGATAGGAAAAGATAAGTTACATGTAGAAAATTTGAAAACTGAAGAGCTGGATCCAGAGGAGAAAGAAGATGGTTTGCAGGGGAAACCTTTCAGGGGTAAACATCTAGTTAGGGAAAAAGAAGAAGAAGGGGGTGGTGGGAATATAATAGAAAAGGAAATTGAAGCAAGTACAAACCTAATGGTGGATGACAGATTTATGTTTGACAGAGTGCTGGAGGTGGTATGAGTCCCTGGAACAATGAGGAGCTGTGAGAAATAAGACATACAGAGTGATGAAAAGGAAAGTAGAAATGGAGAACGTAAGGGACAGCATGTCTACACTCAGATAAAGGAGATTATTGGGATGTATGGAAGGCATGCAAGGATAATGTACAGAGTTGTGAAAGGGGGTGAAAGAGGAGTGATTTGGTGGACCAGGAAGGCCTGCCAATGGTGAAAAGGTAGATGAACAAAAGAGTGGTTATGGAAAATACAAAGGGACATGTATAAATCATATGGATTTGTGAAACACACATTTACCCAGCGGTATCATGGCATTGAATAAAGATATCCAACTCAATGGCACCCATTTTATCAGTGTTAGGAGGATGAGATGCTAAGTTGACCCGCTGGGATTCAAACCTGTGGCTTTCAAGTAAAATACTGATTGTTGCAGTAGATGTATTAGTCCACTGAGCCATCAGAGTAGAAAGGATTAAGGGGGAAAGAAGTAGCTGGAAGGAGTTGACAAGGTTGGAAAGGGGTAGCAAGGAAAAGAAGGAAAGCAAATGCTATTCTAAAGGCGTGATAAGTATGAGAAAAGGGAAGATGTTATAGAGTCAGGAGGACACAAAGAAGAGATTATGTTAGATGGACATCAAGAAACAGCTGGGGTCACACATGATGCTAGCGACATGCCATTGAAAGAAGAAAAAATATAGAAGGTGTATTTGTGGATGTATTTATTATGTGGAGGTGTTTGGGCAAAGGAGGGATCAAAGGATGAGTAACAGGATTTGACTATGAGGCCAAGAGTGCTCGTTACGACTGAGAACTGGATGTCAAACCTTTTTATATTTTCTAGCATATATTGCGAATGCCACCATGGTGCATTGCAATCTCAAATATATTAATGTGATGCGTAAAGCACAGAACAATTTTGTGGGTATGATGTGGAATATAGAGTGAGAATGACTGAGGATTCGGAGAGGCAATGGGGTGAGTTGGATAATCATTTACAGTTGCAATAATCATTTATGGTTGCAATGGATGGTACTGAGGGTTATGTCTACAACCCACACGATGAGTGGTTTACCCATGTAATGCTATACTTTTTTTTCAAAGACATTTATTAGTATTTTGAAACGTTTATCTAGGCCTCCTCGTGCTTCAGATATCGGGATTTCAAGCTTCATACAGTGGTCTATTTCCTATGTTCCCTCACCAGGTCTGGCGTAGTCCCACTCTTCTATGCTCTACCTATCATGTTTCTCTTCCACCAAACCCAGATGCAATAGCAACAGTTTATATCTTTTAATTTCTTAATCAGAGTTTAGGTGAAGAAGGGCAAGATTAGGATCTAAATCTAAAATATCCCCCAATATATTTACTACACACTGCCAATATGGTTTGATCGTAGAAATGGTTGATGTGGTGTGAAATCTCCAGGGCCTCCACTGCAACTATAGCAATTGGTGGACTCAGTCCTGCAAGACTTCCAAAAAGTTGTGTGTGTGTGATGTACCCTCAGTGGGAAACGTTAAGCTGAATAAATTCTGAACTGAGTAGCTATATATTTCTTCTATGATGCCATCTTTGCTTCCTGCCATTCATCTTCGTTAAGTTCTCCTGCATCTTTCTCCCATGCTCACCGAAGAGCACCGAAAGTGTCAGGGTTGTGTATGATCAGGGAGTAGTGTAGCGAAGATATCTTTATATGTCTCAAGTTCCCCCAGATGAGTTTGGCCTCAAAGTCGTTATGCCAAGCCACTCATATGTGTGTGCAGGGCAGACACAAATGGAAATATCTGGAATTGGTTTTTATGCATTTGGTCTACAAGTGAGCTTATAGCTATGCTGTCAGAACACCTTCCAGTTTAGAGATCATGAAAGCCCCAAAGGGTACTAACCTAATTCAGTACACTACCTCCCCAAAATAGATGTTCCTGTGCCAGCATGGTTTACCAGTTAATGCTGCATAATGTCTTCAGCCACAGTTGTATTACTCTCTCTCTGGGTGAAGGAAGAATGTGTCTGAAAGCCCTCATTGTAGGAAATATGTGGGTTCACGATCCCACAGCATACCTCTTTGTGGCATGTGGGGGTTCTGTTTGTGGTTCACGGAGCCCCTTCTTTAGCACCATTTAGTATGCTCTTTGATAATAATGGATCTATTTTAGGACACTAAACGGCCACGGGGCCAGTATTCAAGGGGATGGTTGCAGATTAGAGGGTTTGTTGGTCTCTCAAAAAAGTTTTTTTACAGTAGAGCTCTTTGTAAATTTAAACAATGAACATAATAAATGTGAGGTAAAAGAAGGGAAATGGTAGGGACCTTCAAGTGACTCCTACACCAGTAAATGTGGAGTTTGAAAGATTGTTTTACATTTTATCCAGATCGTACAACAGCTGAGAAACTACAGGTAAAGTGTACAGAAGTGTTTCATTTGGGTCGTGATAGTCCTAGAGACAGAAGAACGGCTGAAAATTAAAAATTAAAAATTCAGGTGTGCCACTGGTACTTAGGCTGACCAAATGACTCCATGTCATTTCAGATACCATCTTCAATCCTGAACATTTTACCTACAAATCATTGAATTCAGGTATGTTAGTTTAATTAGTTCAATTGAAGCAAAACAAGACTACAACACTCAGAATGCAATACCTAATAACAACAAAGTCCTGGACTTGAAACAGCATTCACAATGACCTGAAGGAATGTGGTCGCCCTGGTGGCACCAGACAGTAGGCAAGTTTCAAACTGATATTGTTGTGAATTGAGCTGTATACATAGAGGAGGACGGCTGGAATATTAAGGGCATTGTTGCCATCTTTTCTTTGCGGCAAGATGAAATTCTAATGATGTTCCTTAGAGTTTACCATCATGTTCATTGAACAGGCCTTGAGGCGTGAACAGCCTGTTTAAACAGATTTAATGAAGTCATTATGAGATGACTAGATGAGAACGCAGAGATGCGTGTGCATATTTTACACAATATGCTGGGTATGTTGGTCTCTTTTGCCAGTGGGGGTGGTGTGGTAAATGTTGGTCAGACAGTTTGTTATAGACTGGGAGAAGCATTGCACTTCTGGATTTGTTTCTATAATTGATAGGTATGGTGCTGTGAGGCAGGTATCAGGCAAAAAAGTAAACTACAATGATATAATGAGGCAGTGGTGGTGTTAGTTAACAGGAAAGTGTCAAAGGTTAGAAAGGTGGTTAGGTTGCTGGGAATATTTGTGCTGGGCTTCTTAACAACAAACATCATCTTTGGAGCATGACATAATTCTGGGGCTGATAACAGCACTGTACGTGTTTTGGTTCATTTGCGGTGGCACAGATTCTGTGGGATGGCACCAAGGGAGGACAGAGTGAACACTGCACTGTCAGAGGAGCTTTGGGAGATAAAAGGATTAGGCAGATTCGATAAATTGAAGGTTTGTTGGTGTCATCAACTAGAATGAGTTATTGGCAAGTGCAGGTGGGATTCTTACCTTGTGAGGCTAAAATAAGGCTTTTAGGGATAGTTGATGAGAAAATACGGGAGAATGTAGTAAATTACATGTTTGGGTTGATGGTTAGGAACCTGTCAACAGTACCAAAAGTGGGTAAGTTATCAGATGTAGTTGTAGTTCGGCATAAAAAATGAGTCACACCATGCAATAGGGGCGGGTGCAGGACTGTTTTGGGGGGAGGAAGTGGCAGCAGTGGTTGCCGTGAACATTTTGAGAGTATACTGATGGTATTAGGGGAAGTAGATTATTCAGCAGTAGAGGCATGCTTATTTAAGCTGTCCATGGCGTGGTTATTTTGGGGGGTATTTAGAGTATTGTAGATGTTAGAGCATAATGGAAAGAAGAGACTACAGAGGCAAGATATGTCTTTCAGGGGATAGTAATACATTTCTGGCAAAAATAAATTCAAGAAGGATCAAGTTAGGAGTGGTTGGTTGGTTTGCTTGAAGTGGAGATGACTTTTGCCCAGTTTGAGTGAGGTATCTGCTAATAAAGGATGACCTTACAGCATCAGTATTTGTTCATGATAATTGAGGGGCCTCATCTAGTTTTTAGGGATTGAGGGTGCTAGTGGAGCAGCTTAAGGAAATCGGTATTCCAAGTGAGCAATACTGCCTAACTCATCCAGAATTGGGGTGGTGACAGAGGCAGAAAGCATGGGATTTTCAGAGATGGATATATAGGACTTATCTCCTTAGAGATTTGAGTGTTGCAGGCTTAACTCAAGGTGGAGTGGAAATACATTTATAGTTCTAATGCTAGTATTTTGTTTCCTGGCTTTACTTTTCTTTCATCTCCCCTTGTCACCATTAGTACTTCCCTTTTCATTTCCGTTGCCTCCTTCTTTTTCGCCTCTTAGGATTGACGCAGTTGTGTCCCAGGACCCAAGGAAGAAAGCATAATGGTGTGGATTGTAGGACATTCCTATGTAAAATGGGTGGCCAAGCAGGATGAACAAAGGGTTTTGGTAAAAAAAATTTATATATTGAATATTTTACATTAATATTGAGAGTAACACATAGACATGCTAATGTTATTTGTAGCGAGAAATTATATTTATTTTCATTTAGATTTTATTATTGTAAATTGTAAATTATAAATGTATTTATACAGCTCTTAGCACACCTGACGAAGCACTGAAGGGCTTTTTGTGGCGAGTATCACCCAAATCTGATAGAGAATTCTAGTTACAGATTCCTTACCTTAGAATTTCCCCCAGGCTGGATCGGAGATCTTTCTGCAAGCAGTACTTCTGCACGCCGACAGGTGGCATCGGCCGACTCTGCATTCGTCATTACCATTGCGGGTCCTATATAGGCACCACCCTGGCATGCTGACGTCAGTTCTTTTCTTTCCGCAGAAGCCTATGCGCAGATCCGGAGAAGAGCTACCTCTACCGTTGCTTTTTGACTTGCCACGCCGGCGGCTTCAGCCTCCGAGGGCATCCTGGGATCTGCTTCCAGATGTGAACTGGTGTCGGTCGCGCCACCGCTACCTTCCCCAGCAACTGTTCCAATGTCCCAACTCCTGAAGCTGACCGGGCCCATGATTGGCGTCAACTCCATACTCATTGCCGACTCCGTCATGGTCCGGACAGGTGGCGCTCGACACCTTGCTCCCAGGGAGGATCCTGACCCTTATTCCTATATGTACGGATAGGGTGAGAGTATGGAGGGGTCGTTGGACCCTTTGTAATGCGAGCTTGATGATCCCATGGATTGGGCTCAGGAACTGGGTGAAGCCAGCGGACTAGACACCGATCCTGATACTGGCATGCTTTCTCCCCCTGCTATGGCTACGGAGGAGGAAGCATCATATTCAAAGGTGGAGCAGAGGGTGGCCGAGGTCATAGGCCTCGAGCTGCACTCAGTGGCTGTCAGGATTAACCTCCTGACTGAGGTGCTTCAACCTGGGGCTTCTTCCTCTGAACCCCTTTTGCTCTCAATAAAGCCCTCACTGATGTCCTGCTGGGGACCTCGTCCAAACCCAGCACAGGGGTTCCTGTGAACAAGACAATTGCCCGCCGTCATTGGCTGCACCTACTGACCTAGCTTTCCTGACCCAACACCCTACCCCAGAGAGCTTGGTTATCCAAGTCTCCACATCTCATGGCACATTCCCTTACGCTTCCCCAGATAGGAAATCAAAGAGGCTGGATCATCTTAGGAAGAAGAGGATTTCTTACTCCAGCCTGGCATTACGGTCTGTGAACACCACATGCCTTTGGGCCGTTACAACCATATTTTATGGACACCGTCACTCAAGTGCTGCCACAGGTCCATTCTCTCCCATGCTGTTGCTGATTGGAGAGACGCAGCTAAGTTCACAATAACTTGAGGGCTGGATACGACCAACTCTCTGGGCATGTCGGTTGCTTCGCTGGTGGCCTTGAGGCACCATGCTTGATTGAAGACATCTGGCTTTTCAGGGGATGTCTAATTCACTCTTATGGACATGCCCTTTGATGGCAGTTGTCTCTTTGGAGACAAAGCAGACTCGTCGATCCAGCGGTTTAAGGAGTCCCGGGCTACAGTCCGGTACCTTGGCCTCGCAGCTGCCCATAGCCCCATTCAGTCTTCTATTCAACCCCTTTCATGACCAGGGATGTTTGATCCAGGGTCCACGTGGATCAGGGAGTCAGAGGTATAGCCAGTTCACCGCCCCTCCCTCTGCTGCAACTTCCAAACCCTCCTAGTTTGGCGCTCTCCCATCAGGGACCAGTCAGTGGCAGAATTCGCCATCACTTGCCCCGCTGGAAGTCCTTCACATTGGACAGGTGGGTTTTGCAACTGGTCCGAAGGGGCTACTCCATCCCCTTCAAGACTACACTTGCGCCCATGCCACCATCATACAGTCGCATGAAAGAGGATCATTCAGCACTCCTCCTCCAGGAAGTTATGGCTCTCTTGGCCGTGGGACCTGTAGAAAGAGTGCCTATGCCAGAAGTAGGCCATGGTTGCTATTCCCGCTACTTTCTCATATCCAAAAATGACAAGGGCCTTTTTCCCTATCCTAGACCTTCGATCCCTCAATCTCTTCCTCAGAAAGGAGAAGTTCAAAATGCTCTCTCTGGCTCAGGTTTTATCTTCCCTGGACCCAGGAGACGGGATAGTTGTGTTGGACTTGCAGGATGCTTATTTTCACATCCCCATCCTGTCTACCCACAGATGCTACTTGGGGTTCATTGTAGGCCAAGAGCACTTTCAGTTCACCATACTCCCCTTTGGTCTCACCAGTGCTCCTTGGGTGTTTACCAAGGTGATCGTAGTGGTCACAGATCATCTGCCCAGGTCAGGGGTTTCAGTCTATCCCTACCTTGACGACTGGCTGTTGAAGGCAGGCTTGCCCCAGGCTGTCATCTCCCACTTCCAGACTACGGCAGACCTCCTTCATTTGTTGTAGTTCACTGTAAACTTCTCAAAGTCACACCTGACTCCCTCTCAGATACTCCCTTACTTTGGAGCTGTTCTGCACACTGGGCAGTTTCGCGCTTATCCTCCAGAGCGGCGAGTCCAGAATATTCAGGCTAGGGTACCAATGTTTCAGCCTCTATCCTAGATTTCTGTGA
Source organism: Pleurodeles waltl (assembly GCF_031143425.1). Lineage (NCBI taxonomy): Eukaryota > Metazoa > Chordata > Amphibia > Caudata > Salamandridae > Pleurodeles > Pleurodeles waltl. The sequence goes on from NC_090439.1 coordinate 786,360,209, forward strand.
GAATGACTCTGAGGCTGTTGGGCCTTATGGCCTCTTGCATCCTGCTGGTGACACATGCCAGATGGCATATGTAGGCTCTGCACTGAGACCTAAAGTTCCAGTGAGCGCGCATCAAGGAAATCTCTCCGACATGGTTCAGATCTCTGAAGGAACTGCACAAGCTCTGCAGTGGTGTTTGACAAACTGCAATTGAGTCAGAGGCCGATCCCTCTCCCTTCCCCAACTAGACCTGGAAGTAGTGACAGATGCGTCACTCCTGGGATGGGGCGGCCACATGGGAGAGGTGGAGATCAGAGGCATCTGGTCTCTGGTGGAGTCAGGGCTCCACATTAATCTTTTGGAGCTCCGGGCGATCAGACTGGCATTGAAAGCATTCCTTCCCTCTCTCAAAGAAAAAGTGGTGCAGGTGTTCACGGAGAACTCCACCGCCATGTGGTACTGCAACAAGCAAGGTGGGGCGGGGTCATCAGCCCTTTGTCTAGAGGCTCTGCGCCTCTGGACATGGCTGGAATATCAAGGCATTTCCCTGGTGGTTCAACATCTGGTGGGCTCTCTGAACATCAGAGCGGATTAACACAACCGCCAATGCCTAGCCGATAATAAAGGGCGTCTCCATATGGAGGTGGTGCAAGGTCTCTTGCAACACTGGTGAGATCCTCGATTAGGTCTGTTCGCCTCCGCAGAGAACGTGCAATGTCAGGAGTTGTGCACGTCGGCGAAGCTTTTCGTCTCAAGTGGAGCTCAGGCTTCCTTTCTGCCCATACCACTTCTGCTCAGAGTTCTCAAGAAGATCAAGAATGAGCAGGCCCAAGTAATCCTTGTGGCTCCAGACTTGGCATAAAGGATCTGGTATCCAGAGCTACTGAGCATGGCCTTTGATCCTCCGATCAGACTGCCCCCTCGGGACGATCTTCTGTCGCAGCAGCAGGGGATGGTTCTCCACCGGAACCTGTCCTGTCTCTCCCTTCTTGCATGCATGGAGATTGAGCAGTGGCAGTTGACAGCTTTTGACCTTCAGACAGAAGTGTTTGATGTTACCTCGGCAGCCAGGCATCCCTCCACCAAAACAGTATACGCCTGTAGATGGAACATATTTGTGCCATGGTGCACCGAAAAATCAGTTGACCACCTTTCTGCCACCCTTTTTCAGAGGTCCTTTTGTTTGTACTGTCTTTGGCCCAGCACACCTCTGCTTTGGGCACCCTTAAGGGTTATTTATCTGCTACATCAGCTTTCTGAGATTCCCTGATCAACCCTCTTTATTTAAGTCTCCTATTGTCAGTAGGTTCCTTAAGGGTCTTATCCACATGTTTCCTCTGTGACCTTTATCATGCCCCAATGGGACTTGAATTTGATTCTCACTTTCCTTATGTGTGCTTCTATTGAACCAATTCATCATTGTCCTATCAGGCTTTTGACACTCAAGACAGCCTTCCTTGTGGCCATTACCTCTGCCGGTAGGGTGAAACTAAAGGCTTTGTCATCTAAGCTGCCCTACCTTACCATCTATCCTGACAAAGTGGTGCTTCGCACTTGGGCCCTTCTTTCTTCCGAAAGTGGTTACACCTTTCCATGTAGGTTTATCCATCACCTTGCTTACTTTTTATGCACCACCACATCCCCCTAAGGAGGAGAGACTCCACTGCCTGGACCTAAAAAGAGCACTGGCATTCTATCTTGATCGTACCCAAGAGTTCTGGGTGGATGATTAACTCTTTGTTGGGTACATGGTTGCAAAGAAAGGTCAGGCAGTGCAGAAGAGAACCACCTCTAGGTGGGTTTTTTCTCTGCATCAAAATATGCTACACATTGGCTAAGAAGCAAACCCTTGAGGGCTTGTGTGCTTATTCTACCATAGCGACAGCTGCAGCCACTGCATTAGCACACAGAGTCCCAGTCCTGGATATCGTGGGCATATTTGCACATGTTCACTAAACATTACTGGTTGGACAGTCAGGTCAGAAGGGACGGTTTCTTTGCCCGTTCGATCCTGCAGAACTTCCTAGTATGATCTTAGTTTGCAGACCCACCTTCTGGGATAGTATTGCTTGGGTATCTAGTCTAAGGTAAGGAGTCTGCAACTAGAAGTCTCTATCAGATAAACAAGTTACTTACCTTTGGTAACAAATTATCTGGTAGAGAAATATTCTAGTTGAGGATTCCTTCCTGGCCCAGCCATCCTCCCTGCTATGAGAACTGCTTTCTAGGGCCACGGACGTCCCTTTTAGGGCGCACCAGTGTCAGTGTCCTTCATGGCTCCGCACTTCTGCCGTGGAAAGTTGTGAAAAGAATTGACGTCAGTGCACCAAGGTGGCGTCTATATAGGACCCACAATGTCATATCCAGCGAGCACGATGACGAATGCGAAGTCGACTGACACCACCTGACGGCCCACAGAGGTACTGCTTGAAGAAAAATCTCTGGATCCAGACTGATGCCCGGGGGAAATTCTAAGGTAGGGAATCTGCAACTAGAATATGTCTCTACGAGATAATTTGTTACCGAAGGTAAGTAACTTGTTCCTCAGGGATGTAAGATTAATAGTTAGTAGGCTAGTACAATTTTTTTTCTTGTGTTTTAGATTGTTCTCTTGACTTCTTGAGTGATTAGTAGAGTTTGAGGTAGGGCTAGGATGATAGAAGTGGATTTGAAAAAGGGAAGTAGCGAGTTGTTTTTGTAACTAATGTAATGGTTGTGTGTGCTTGTTAGTTAGGTGGCATGGCTAAAAAAAAAGGGGGGTGAAAGGTTGAGAAAAAGTCAGAAACCTTTGTCACTGATTGGACAAGCCAGCTTAATGGATGGAGTTGTGGGGACAGGGGTACATTGGAGCTGTGGGGTTCGGAGAATGACATAGGAAATGCAGAGGAGTACAGTGGTCGGAATATGGAACAAGGAAAGAGAAAGAGAATGTGAATGTAAGACGGGTAGAGGACAATTGGGGTGGTGGTAGGTTTGTTTAATGTGTAGTGAGGTGGAAATTCTAGGCTATAAGGTATTTCCAGTTTTTTTTTCTTGGTTAGCGAAGACCTTTTCAGATTTCACCTGCACGCGTGCTTGTGCGCATGCTTGCGAAATCTTTTGCTGGTAAAAAAAATTAAAAGGGGCTTGGAACCAGTCCCTTACTTACATGAACTTACCATTGGCTTTCTCTAATGTCACTCTGATGTACCTGCCTCGGATTGGCCAGCACATCGTCTTCATGTCACTTCCTGTCATTTTCTTCGCTGATCTTGCCGTTGCGTTGCCTGTGGACCTAGTACTAGTTCCGGTCACTCCCTATTGGACACTGGCCAATGTCCATCCCGCTGCTGTGAAGCTGCAGGTACTTGTCTTTTCTTCTTGTGCGCCATCTTATTTCTTTGCTGACGTCTTCCTTCTTCACTGCTGTCTTCTTTCTTCGTTGCCGACCGCCTTCTTTTTTCATTCTGCATGTCGTCTTCTGTCTTCTCTGTTTTCTTTACAGTATGCCGTCTTCTGACATCTGCACTCTTCTCACGTCTTCTGTCTTCTCTCGTCTCCCATCTTCTCTCTTCCTCTGACTTGTCTTCTCACGCCTTCTCTCTGCTTCCTTCATCTGTCTTCTCTCTTCTTCTCTCTTGTTCCGTCTTCTGAAATCTTCTGTCTTCTCTCTTCTTCTGGCTTCTTTCTTCTCTCTTCTGTTGTCTTCTGTCTTCATCTATATTCTGCCGTGTTCTGTCTTCCTCTGTGTTCTGCCATCTTCTGACTTCCTCTGTGTTCTGCTGTCTTCTTCCATCTTTCCTGTATGCCAATACGTTTCGCCTTTGTCTTTTTTTCTATGTAACTGGCTTACAAATATTAGAAATATGTTATAATAATGTTTAGTTTTAATTTAATAAAACAAACATTATTATAACATTTTTCAAATATTTGTAAGCCAGTTACATTTAAAAAAAGACAAAGGCGAAACCTATTGGCTTTGCCAATACTTGTTATTAAAACAGCAGTTTGCACCTATTACAAGTATCTGTGGTGTACTGAGCGTCTCTCCCGAGTGCTGCTGGGAATAAAGTCTTAGTGTGGGGGTCCTCTTCATATGTCTTTAAAAAAGCCGTATTTTGAAATCTGTACAGAATGTCCTGAAAATTCAGCCCAATATCACTCCTGAATGGTAGCAAATGGAAGCACACAGCCTGGCTCAAACAATTTTTACAATCGTATTTTCTCTGCATTCCAGAGCAGACGATCCAAGCTCTGTAGGAAAACGTTAGATAAGTTATTTGTTCTGTGAAGTTCAATCTCTTTATCCAATTGCCATAGCTCTAGCACACAGTAAAAACAAATCTAATTTGTTTAAAAGATTGACAAGCTTTAATTTGGGGCAATGCTGTACAAACTGTATTCTTTAGTGGTTTCCCGAATAAAGGCGTTATTAATTGGTGGTTCATTTCTGGAATCACCAGACACTGAAGGACTTATGAAACTGTGGCTAAATGGTAGTTCTCAATGTCTGGTAATGACTAGCCAACGTCCTCCAGTTTGGCACATCAGTGGGGCCCAGTGAGAGTGAGGACAGTGGGGGAGGTATCGCATGGGCTCCTTGGGCAAGTGTAGCGGGCCGCTCTTTCAAGCTGGGGCAGGGATGGTGAGCGTATGTGTAGGGCAGGGTTTTTAGGTTAGGTCAGGGGCATAACAGCCTCCTTGGAAATGTGTCTGGGCAGCTGGTTGCTTACCTTGGTTTTGTACATTTTAGGAGCTCGGGGTGGTGGGTGAGTATTTAAGTTCCATATGTTTTTTAATGTTGCAGTTTGTTAAGCCACTGGTAGGACAAGGTCTGCATGTAAGTGTTTTGGCAGGAGGTCGCATGGGGTACAAGATGAAGGTCGGTTAAACCATTTGCGTCGGGGTGCAAAAGTACAGCTTTTATCTATGGTCATCTACTAGGTAAATACGGTGTGGGGTGACAGGGGGTGCAAGGCCACGTGGAAGTGAGGCTGTGCTTCTTTGAATGTTTCATGGGTTGTTTCGGGAACGGTTTAAGGCATAACTGTCAGGTCTTCAGTTTGCTTAGGTGTGACATTTCCTTCTTTTCGGAGTACTTACATCTGACTTTTCGGTGCCCTGTGTGTGACTCTTTGAGTGACACCTTACTGCCATAAAAAGAAAGCACTTGCTTCAATATGATGAAAGGAAATACACAAATTACCACTGGGATTTTATTGGTCTAGCTTCAACTTTTAAACATCCATTACTCTTTTAACGTGCTTATGCTAGGCTACAGACCTACTTCCCATTTCAAAGATTAGTGTCCTGATTTTTTTGTGACAGCAGAATAAACTGTAAAGAAATCATTTAACTGCAACATTTCAATTTAATCCAGAATCGCTCATGCTCGAGGTTGAGAAATAATACGCTGGTCAGAACAAATTTGAAACACATCTCAGTTTGTGTGGTTGCTATCGTAATACGCTCAGTCCTGACCAATTCCTATTTGTTTTTCCATCATCGTAGCATCTCAGAATCACAAATTTCAGGAGTAAACCCCAGACTTTTTAAGCAGGGTTTTTGATATAAAAGGAAGAGTTAGTTTGAAGTCAAGCATTGAGAACGTTCATGCCCTTTCCTCCCTACTAATATTTAAACATAATAACTAATCCACTCTGTTACACATCAAATAAAGGCTTGTGTTCCATACAGCACTATGGGTACTTGAGCACCGGTTGCCTTGTAAGCAATCTTCCATTTTAAGCATGTCAATACCCTTGCACCGACCGTTCTCTCCTGTAAAGACTTACAACAGAAACACCCACACAGCATTCTGCTGGCTGGCAGTGAAGCATATGTTCCCTGTTTCACATGCTGTGCTTCTCACAGTTCAGCTTAACTCTCATGATGGGGTCACTCCGACAGCTAGCCTGCTGCCTACAGGAGCTCAGTTCTTGGAAGCCCCCTAACTTCTGTTGCAGCTGTTCCATAATTACAGGCAGAATTGATATGAGAATGGCTGCAGAGTCCACAGACATGCCTCAGAATATTCTGAGGCCCAGGAGTTTGCCACCTGATGTAAAGTGGTGTGTGTAGTGGAATTGTAGTCTAGCCCTAGCACACACAAAACTGGGAGGAAGTTGTGACATTGTGCTCTACCTCATTCTCTTGTGCAACTGATGGACCAGGAGCAGTGTTAATCCCTTATTCATTTTGATGCTTGTGGCTGGACTTGGTTCTCTATATAGCATTCTGGTTGACAATTTCATTTTAGACATGTAGAGCCAATCTAACCCTACAAGACAAACAGACAGACAGAGAAGGCTTAAACCTTAATGGTTTATTTTCATGTCATAAGTCATACAGAAATCAATTAATATAGTCAAAATCAATTAATCAATAGTTCAGAGTGCAAAGCTTGGTTAAAGTACAGAGTCAATCAAAAAATTCATTAAAGTTCAAGTCAGCAAAATATTGTGTATAGGAGAGCAATTGATTCACTTCCTAAGGTCAGTAGGAAAGGGAACGGAAGCACACTTTTGTAGGGACCAATCGTAATTAGACAGAACAAAACAGTTGTAAGTAAATACATTTTGAAAGTCTCTGATAATTCTCCAACTTGGAGATTCTCACAGATGCCGTGTGTGCTAGAACACTACGGGCCAGATGTATCATGAAATGGCCTTGCGAATCGCAAATAGCGATTTTTAAGAAATCGCTATTTCCGAGTCACAATAGGCCATGCATCATAATTGCGAATCGGAATTAATGATTTCTTAAAATTCGCTATTTGTGGTTTGTGAGGCCCAAATACCGAATCACAATTTGCATTCTTGCAATTTGTGATTCGGTAATTGAAAATCGCAAATTGCGAGAACGCACACCTTGAGGAGCCTGATGATATCACAAGCAGGAAGTGAGTCATCCCAGGCAGTTTGCAGGTGCCACACCCAAACTAGCACTCAGGGAGAGTCAGCCCAGCCACACCGAGCAAGTCTCTGAAGAAGGCAGCACAGCAGAACCAACATGGACACCTCTGCCCAGGGAAAGGAGATGGGAGAAAGGAAGCGCAAACTGAAGTTTAGTGAGCAAGAGCTGGAGGTACTCACAGAGGAGGTGGTCAGGAGCCATGACCGTTTGTTCGGCAAAAGCTCACTCCAGGTGCCTGAGAGTGAAAAGTGCAGACTCTGGGCAGATATCCAGACCAAAATCTGTGCTGTTGGAGTGGCGCAGCGCTCTGTTGAGGAAATCAGGAAGAGGTGGTACGACCTGCGGTCCCGTTCCAAGGACAGGGTGGCAAGACGACTACAGGAGGCCATGAGCACAGGAGGCGGACCACCCACAGAGACATCCTACATCCCGATGGAAGACCTAGTGGAGTCCACACTCCTCCCAGAAGCAGTCAGTGGGGTCACTGACATTGACACATCCGGCACACCAAGTACAAGTAAAGGTAAGTGCAATATTGAAATATAACCCCATATGTGTATGCACAAAAGCCCCTTAGGAATTAGCAAGTAATTTAAAACACTGTGAGAAGTAGTCCATTCCACATCTTAGAAGCAGCACAACAATGCCTTATGGGAGTGGTAGTCCACAACACAGAGCTGAAAGTAGCACATACAATGTAATAGGCAGAGCGACACACAGAAGAACACAACACCCACAAGATAGTGATGAGAAGTAACTGTACCTTTATTACCATTGTGTGACCTTTATTGATACATACATAACTGACATGCTGCATATTGTCGTTGCAGGTGGCCTAGGCCCAGCAGCTACAGCATGTGCCATTGCAGGGGAAACAGACACCCATCCTGCTTCAGACTCCAATACCAGTGAGTCACAGAACATCGCGCCAATCCGACGCAGGCCTAGGGCACTGCCACTGCCAGAACTAAGCCAGGACTCAGATGAGCAGCAGGAAGACTCACACACACCAAGTGGAAGATGCACTTGGATGCAGGAGCCCCATTCACAGCAGAGCACAGCACCCCGCAGGATGCCTACATATGCAGGCACACAGGATTTTGAGGCAGGTGAGGGAACATCATTATTTGGTGGCCTGGAATCGGCTATGATAAAGCAGCAGCACCTGCAAAACAAAAAAATCACGGCGTTACAAAGGCAGATGCAGGCACATAATACAAACATGGGGGGGCTGCATCGCCAGCTGGAGTGTCTCAATGCCAACATCGAACAGCTGCATGAGGGACAGGTCCAAGCATCGCAGGATAAATGGGAGCTGACTACTGCTGTGAGGGAACTGTGTCAGGAGCTGCGCCACGACAGGGTAAGCCACAGCAGGCAGGAGCGACGCTTCATGGGTATGTTTGGCGGTTTCTGTCTCTCTGTCACTAGGCTTGCAAATTCTACAGCTCTAATATCGCGTCGTGCTGTGGCTGCACAGGTTGAGCCAGCGAACAGCAGCAGGGATGTGGCCCAAGGACTGGTCCAGGTCACGAATGTGATAGACAATATTATGGGTAACCGGTCAGCCACACCAAGTGAACTGGGACTGGGGGACATGGAGGACACATTGAGCATCAGCAGCTTAGCTGTGCCCACTACGGATGGCAGACGTCGCAGTGCCAGCCACACCACTGTCACAGAGGCAGAAACTCGAGGTGCCAGTGAGGCAACTGGGCACTCGAGTGGCGTGCGTGGCCGGAGGAAGTGAGTGTAGTGGCCACAGGGGACTGTATATATTTCTGGCATGAGGACACTGTGAAGGAATAGTGCTTTTGTGATAACTGCTTTTATTTATTGTCACAATTACTTTTGTTGTACTAGTGGAACTTATATGACCTGACATTAAGGTAATACATTTACTTACTACAGGTACATTTGTCAGTGGATTTGTGTTGTTCATACTTACATCTGAAATGGTTGTGTGTGATGTCAGCATGCCTTTGCCTGCCCTCTGCTGCACTGGTCCTGTCTGCTGGCTGTAGGGGTGGTATGGGATGATCATCCTCATCTGATTCAGAATCAGATATTTCCACAGGTATGCCCCTGGTGGTAGCTATATTGTGCAAGATCGCACATGTTGCCACTGTTCTACATGTTGTCTCTGGGCTGTACTGTAGTGCCCCTCCACTTTTGTGTAGGCACCGGAAGCGACTCTCCAGCAGCCCAAAGGTGCGCTCAACCACGTTGCGGGTCGCCCTGTGTGCTGCATTGTATCTCCGTTCAGCAGGTGTAGTTGGATTTAGGTAGGGCGTCATCATGTAGGTGCGCACTGCATAGGCACTGTCTCTTGGAATGAACAGAGGGTATAATGAGTAACTGAGCCATCTGACGTCACACTGCCATCAATGCACCAGTGTACAGAGGGACAATACCTAGTAGATATCCTTCACCAAACTCCCCAGCTAGCAGTCTTGTGTGAATGCCGCTGTGGTGAAAGATGTATGAATCATGGGTGCTCCCTGGGTACCTGGCCACGAGATCAGTTATGATATAGGAGGCATTGCATATCACCTCTATATTCATGGAATGTTGGTATTTACGGTTGCAGTACACATACTCTGTGGCTGATGGTGGACAGATTGCCACATGTGTGCCATCTATGGCACCTAGGATATGGGGGGACTGTGCTATCTGGTAGAAATCTACTTTTGTCTGCTGTATTTCCTGTGGGGTGTGGGGGAATCGGATGTACTGGTGTATTCTGCTCAGGATGGCATTGATAAATGCATTGAAAAATCTAGAGAGGGTACTCTGTGAGACCCCTCTAGCTGCTGCTATGACCCCTTGATAGCTGCCTGAGGCGAGTAGGTGGAAGGAGCATAATACCTGCACATGGGTGGGGATGCTATGAGTCCTATGTGTTGTGCGCTGCAAAATGGGTTGTAGCTCAGCTATCAGGTTGAGCTATCAGGTTGAGTATCATGGCAGAGCTCAACCTGTACCTCTCAAATATTTTCTCCTCTGTCTGGTCAAAAAGTGTAATGCACACTCTGAAAATGTGCTCCTGTCTCCTCCTCCCTCTCCTCAAACCTCCCAAGATCCACATCCTCCTCGCCATGACGTAGAGTGCAGCCATTGTGGAAAAGAGTCTGAGGCATTCTGGGCCTCTTTATATAGGTTGCACCTGGTTACCACCTGCTTTCACTTAGTGGTATTTTGCATGTGCAAAATGCCACTCTGCGAAAAATCGCAATTTGCGATTTTTTGATGCATCAAATTGCGACATGGTTTTGCGAGTCCCATTTCGCGCCTCGCAATTTCCTACTTGGAATACTGAATCGCAAAATGCGATTCGCAAAACCAGGTTGCAACGCAAAAAAATCTAAATTTTTGCGATTTCTTATTTTTGGTCTGCGAATGCCTTTCATGCATCGCAGACCACGTTTTTGCATTCGCAAACGGCCAAATTTTGCGATTTGCACCATCTGCGAATGTAAAAACTTTTGATACATCTGGCCCTACATTCTGTATGATTCTACTAGGATAGCTAGGTACAACCTAGTATATGTACAGATCTACTGAAACAACACTTTAACATTCTTGTGAAGGACTTGGACTTTCCTGTAAAAGCATATTCAAACAACATTCTACTGAGATGAAAATAAAAGCTTGCCCATGTGACAGGAAACATTGACTTCAAATGTTACAAATAAAATGGAGTATGAGGCCTGCAGTTTCTAAGTCAAATAGAATTCGAGTTCAGTTAATGCAATGTAGCTATTAGAAACAAAACTGTAAAAGTGGCAAACATGTCATTAAATGCGATGCCATCTGTTATAAGTAATGTCCAGTCTGGTCACATGAGTGTAACTATGCACAGTAAAGAAAGGAAGAAAGACACTGTGACTTTTGGTCTATGAAAATGATCATGTAATAAGGATTAAGCACTAACTGAGCTCACAGCTACAGCAGGTACTGTCTAAGCACCTGGTGTGGGGATTAAATGCAGGGACGTGCTGAGGCTGAGAAAACATGTTATCAGCTGAGCAGCTGCTCACTAGAGTGATTCACATTACAGCCTCTTGGAACGTGGATATTTAATAAAATTGTGTTAGTTTAAACAAGATATGTTATACTCGGCAAGGCTTAAGGGTGGAGGAGTTTTTTAGGTATGACTTTGTATCAGTGAGATTTTTTTTGTCTAGTCTGTAAGGTTTACTTCTAAGTTATGATATTTGTGTGTAGACCTGTTCTACTAATGCGGCCTTTTGCACTTAAATGTGCCTGGTGGAGTTTTTGCCTCATCGTTCTCATCTAATTTCTGTCAAGTCATCCACAAGACTTCTTCTGATGGGAAATTACCTTAAGTTTATGACTAAATTTATACTTTATACAAATTCACATTAACATCACCCTAAACTATTTAGACACCATGACCAATGTGGCCACGGAAGGGAATCTCCAATCAGCGGAAAGTCCAAACTTTATTACAACCACAAACTCAAATTCATGAAGACAGTGCGTAAAAACAAATTATAAAAATACATAATCAGCAAGGGTTGCCAAAGGTGACGAAATAAATTCAGGCCAACTAACATTGATAAAACTAAACATCCAAGAAGAATAATACATAGCATGAACAAAATGATCTCAGTTACAAAGACAAGACATAGCTCAGAATTAACAATAATTTATCAATTCAAATTAGCAGAGTCAATAATCTTAGGCTGGGCACAGGTCAATCCTACAGCTAACCAAATTAGGGACATACATGTGTGGGGAGGAACACGTGGACAAAATACAAAAAGAGACAAAAATAATTTAGAAAAAGAATAACTTGGGCTACTAAATAAAAGAAAAATAGAGCATCACCATGAAGGATTTTCTAATCTAAATGGGCATTTCAAGGGGCAATGACAATTGTCAGAGAGGAAGATACCTCTCCAAGGGTAGAAGCATTCAGGGAATCTGTTGAGATGAATAACGTTACGAAATTCATGTGATTTACAAGCTTTTATTGTAACGTTAAATGCGACCCCGATACAGGAAATCCGAAGCGCGTCGTCTTCGCAACTGTCTTTCCTCAACCTCCGTCCAACTCCCGTTGCCTAGCGATGCTCGTGCCCAGTGTAAACACACTGTGCGCGAAGCACTGTGCGCGAGCATCGCAACACATCTTCCCCCTAACAAACAGAAAATACAACGAGGAAAAAATAAAAAACAATTCCGAAAACGAAAACAATTTTACCCTCCAAGAATAATACATTCACATTCGTAGCATTATGCAAAACAAACATAATCCTGAAATTTGCTTGGTGTCCTGACTAAACGACCACACCTGCTTGTTTTCCTTGCAGGCACATCAAAATGATTGTTGACAGTAGGTACGTTAGACTGTACATTAGAGTTATAATCAGAATCATAGGAAGGCGTATACTTCCAATCATCTAACCAGTCAAATTTGCATACCTTGCGTTCTGGGCTGATAACTTTTCCTTCCTTCCCAACCAACCCAGAATTAACATTCCTACACATGGACAATGAAGACATGTGCCAAACCTTACCATCACTTAATAATGCAGAATTACAAAAAATTCTATTTACTTTAAGGGGATCTGAAAATCGATTATTACCTTTTTTTATGAAACCTGGTTTCTTAACTCTAACCACATCACCAACTTTTATGGCTTGTTCTTTGCATTTGTGTTTTGCGTCATAATACATCTTACTATGCACTTGGGAACTTTTAATGTTGTGTTTAACTTGTTTAAGTGTCCAATCAGTCTTTTTATCCCCAAAACTCCAACCCACATTATCTTTCCCTGTGGGAATTCTCCCTCTCATCAACACAAAGGGAGAATACCCTGTAGAAACACAAGGTGTCGTTCTGTATGACCATAAATTCCGCATTAATTCACATCTCCAATCCAAATTGTTGTAATTTGCCATTTGGATGACGCCCTTAATCACCCGATTGAATCTCTCCACAGCACCGTTTTCTGCCGGATGATATAAAGCCGTAGTATTATGTACAATACCTTTCCCCTGTACAAAATCTTTGAAAATGCGAGACATAAATTGAGGTCCATTGTCGCTTACTATACACTTAGGTAAACCCTCTTTCAGAAACACCTTGTCCAGGAAGTGTACAACTGAATCCACATCAGCCCTATTAACAATCTCAACCTCTGGCCATTTAGAAAAATGATCAACCAAAACTAATAAATACTTTTGTTTATCATTGTACATTATTGGCCCTGCAATATCTATGCCTATCCTTTCCCAAGGTCCATCTGGACACGGAATAGGATGGAGAGGTGGTTTTAATGTTACCTGAGTCTTGTCAGATGAATTACATGCATAGCAGTCTCTAACTTTCCTTTCAATGTCTGAGTCCAAACCTGGCCACCAATAAGTACACTTAATTTTGTATTTGGTTTTACCAATTCCAAGATGACCTTCGTGACATATATCAATAATCCTATTTCTTATAGATGTTGGGGGAATAACCCTGCCATTCCTAAAAATTAGACCACCTTCCAGAGAGAGTTCATGTCTCAGTTCCCAAAACACACGCATACTATGATCTAACAAATGTTTATTAGGCCATCCATTCTTGATATATCTGCTAACCACACCAAAGATGTTATCTTGAGCTTGAGCTTGTTCCCAATCCTCTTTGGTAATACCTGGACAATCAGTTAACACATTGGCTACTGTAAACTGTTCAATATCCGTATCTTCATCACACACAACAGGTAAAGGCATCCTGCTTAAAAAATCTGCCACCACATTTTTGACTCCCGGAACATATTGTACACTGTAATTGAAATCTAAAAGTCTAACCGACAAACGAGCTATACGTGGTGACGCTGAAATTAACCCTTTTGTTGTCAACACTTTAGTGAGCGGTTTGTGGTCACATCTTAACAACACATGAAAACCCCAAATGAACTGTCTGAAATGTTCCAAACCCCAAACACATGCAAGTGTCTCACGCTCGATCACAGAATACCTTTCCTCAGTCGATGTAATCGAACGCGAGGCAAAAGCTATGGTCCATTCAACTCCCTTTTCATCGATCTGGGATAACGTTGCACCTATGCCTTTAGAACTGGCATCCGTTGTGACCACACTTTGCAACATGGGGTCAAAACCATGAAGTGGTGGAGCATAAGCCACATCATTCTTTATTACCTCACATGCTTCATCACATGGCTCACTCCACACAAACTTAACATTAGTTTTAAGAAGTTGACGCAGAATATATGTTTTTTCTGAGAAATTGTGGACGAATTTGGCGTAAAATTCAGCCAATCCTAAGAAAGCTTTCAAATCATCTTTAGATTGAGGTCTTGGGGCATTTTTGACAGCATTAACTAATTCCAATTTGGGTTTAATACCAGCATCTGAAATTTCATGACCTAAATAATCAATTTTGTTAAATGCAAATCTACATTTTTCAATTTCTGCTGTCAAACCGTGTGTGCTCAGTCTATGCAAAACAATATCTAAATTACGATCATGTTCATTTCTGTCCTTCCCCATTATCAAAATGTCGTCCTGAAAAATCAGTACATCCTTTATGTCCGATAATACCTTGTGCATTAACCTCTGAAACATAGCTGCTGCAGAAGCCAACCCAAAAGGTACTCTTTTAAATCTGTAACAACCAACAGGTGTCACAAAAGTTGTTAAACTTCTACTATCAGCATGTAAAGGCACCTGATGGTAAGCAGCTTTAAGATCAATACTAGAAAACCATCTAATACCTTTAGTGCGAGTTAACATTTCGTTTATTTTTGGCAAAGGAAATTGATCAATTAAAATATTCTTGTTAAGATCTCTGAGATCCACACAGAGTCTCAAATTGCCATTTTTTTTTTGAACTACAACTAAAGGTGCGACCCATTCTGCGGATTCCACGGGTTCGATAATGCCATCTGACTGAAGTTTTTTAAGTTCTTCTTCTACTTGGTCCCTCACAGAAACAGGTATGTTTCTGACTTTGTGAATACAAGGTGTGGAATTAGCTTTCATTTGTATTTTATGTTGGAAACCATTTAGTTTTCCAATTTGGCCAGAAAAGACATTGGGGAATTTTTTTGCAATATTTCCTGATAAATCTTCGGTATGTTGTACAATAGACACAGGTGTACTACTACTGGGGTTCAAAATAATACCCAACATTCCTTGGTCCTTCCAACCCAGAACGGACGGCCCAGAAACCGCTACATACGTACGCTTGTTTGCATTTAAATTCAATTAGCAAATTTCTGTAACCCACCATTCTAATAGGTTCACCCGTGAATGTTTTTGGAGAAATGTCAGTTTTTTCAAAGCAATTACCTAAAAAAGGTTCAAAATATTGTTGCCAAATCTCCTCATTCAGAATAGTGTAGGGAGAACCAGAATCCGCAACAACCGAAATATCAATGCCAGCAATCGTAACATGGCATAAGGGTCTACTCATGTTGTTTTTAACATTCTGTACCTTATCATCAACATTAAGAATGCATAAATTAGAATCAGACTCCTCCGATGAACCGCTGTCACATTCCCTCACACATTTAACACTCGCGTCACCCCCACCAAATTTCCTTCTGCAACACACTTTGGCAAAATGTCCCAAAACACCACAGTTTGAGCACTTCTGATTCCGAGCCGGACATTTCCTATCATTTGCCAGATGAGATTTGCTGCCACATCTGAAACAAAATTTTTTGTCTTTCAGGAATGAATTATCTTTCTCCCCTTGATAGAAATGGACTCTCTTAGACGATAATTAATTGTTTTTCTTGACTATGGCAATAGGAGCATTGTCTTCCAACTTTGAAAATGATTTTTCCTCACTGCGCAGAACAGCCTTTGCGCATCTTCCAGTGAGTTCAGCGCTTTTGACCATGTCAATAACCTCTCGTAACGGTGCTTCCCCTCTAGACCAAAGTTTCTCTTGGATATGTGGATTGGCAGTGTGCATTATAATTTGGTCTCTAATGAGTTCGTCATGAAGATTACCAAACTTGCATGACAAAGCCAAATTCTTGAGTGCAGCAACGTAATCATCTACAGATTCCTCAAATTGTTGCTTCCTATGATAAAATTTAAATCGGTCAACAGCTACGCACACGGCAGGTCTAAAATACTCTGTGAGATCTTCAAGAGCATGGCTAAAAACATCTCCTTGCTCAGGTGCTCTAATTTTTTTGTTAATACTGTTGTAAATGTTCAAACCCTTTGCATCTAAACAGTGTAAAAGAATTTTCTTCTTCTTTTCTGGAGTAAGTTCTTCTTCATCTTCAAAAGTTGAAATGTAGTTTACAAAATATTCTCGCCATTCCTCCCATCTTAGAGTAGCTTCTCCATCTTTTGGCAAGAATGGCTCAGGAGCGCTAAGATTCCATGCATTTCCAGAAGCCATGACCAAAAATTATGATGAAACAACTTTACAACAAATATTTCCTTGGAAAGGAGAAAATATTAATCCAGCAAGTTCGCTAAGTTTGAAAAAATGATGGACTTACGAAAAAAATAATAATAATCAAACGTGCGCAGGCCCTGCGCAAGAGCACAAGAGTCTTGTTTGCTTGACACTGTCAGACAATCTGAAAACGTAAGATGCGGCGTGTAGACATTTTCAGTCTGGTTTACTTGGCACAAAACAACTGATAAACAAAGTCTTAATCCTACCGCTACATCAATCACCAAGTCCTGTTGAAAACAGCATGAAAATATCGAGTCCTACAACTTCCTTTAAATCCTGCCTCAAGCTGTAAAGAAATGT
The DNA here is from genome assembly GCF_031143425.1 of Pleurodeles waltl. Classification (NCBI taxonomy): domain Eukaryota; kingdom Metazoa; phylum Chordata; class Amphibia; order Caudata; family Salamandridae; genus Pleurodeles; species Pleurodeles waltl. Next base: position 786,376,848 of record NC_090439.1, read on the forward strand.
GCTTGCTGGATGTGTGGGTTCTTCCTCGGGTCGCTAATAACTCGTCGCCAATTTTGTTGAGATGAATAACGTTACGAAATTCATGTGATTTACAAGCTTTTATTGTAACGTTAAATGCGACCCCGATACAGGAAATCCGAAGCGCGTTGTCTTCGCAACTGTCTTTCCTCAACCTCCGTCCAACTCCCGTTGCCTAGCGATGCTCGTGCCCAGTGTAAACACACTGTGCGCGAAGCACTGTGCGCGAGCATCGCAACAGAATCTTTATCAGCAAATCATCAGCAGAATGACAGCAAGCATCAGGATAGCAGCTGAAGAGAGTGTCTGCTCAGAGAAAAATAGCAGACAGAGTGACTAACGGTCCCAATTTCAAATTTCATAAAGCATTCCAATTGGTCAACTGACATCAGTTCAGGTCACACAAAGGGGCATGATCCAATTAAAATCAATCGGCAGACATCAGTTTGCAACAGTTTGAGAAGTTCCCAGGTTTGGTTTGTCACGGGATCGTCTCATTTCTGTGTGAGTCCAAACAGTTCGAAACAAAGGTATACGTATTCAGTCCATGTTCTTGTACTACAACGTTCTCAAGGACAAATGAGTAGGGTTCTCAACAATTAAGCAATAGACTTTTTACACATGAGGTGTTGCTTCTTATGAGAACAAAATCTGAAAGAAGACTTCATGTAATGAAAAAATAATTCAACACTTTTACATGACTGCAAAATGAAAGCCCTGCAGGCTTCATTTAAGCTAACATAAGAGCCATAAAAATCTAGTTACTTAATGCTTTTAGTAAATCACATTTAATATGCATACTTTTCCATTCATCATTATTATTATTTCATCAGTAAAGGAAAAAACATTTCATATAAATGGAAAACGTTATTGTATTACATTAAATATAACAGAGAAGTGCATTTTTCATTTCTTAACGTATTTTTTAACTCATACATCTATCATTAATCATTAGAAAATCAAGATCGTACCAGTCTAGAGTCTAAGTTACATTTTAACATAGCTTTTAACTTTCTAGCATGTGATTTAATTGGAAAGGCACTAATGTCAACTTTGAAATACAAGCAAAGTTCACATTTAAAATGTGTGTAAATGCAGCTTTCTACGTTCGTTTTTCACTCTTTCATGTTTATGAACTTAAACTTGTCACGTTCTGATGACATTTGTGACACGTAAACATTACTAAACTTTATGCTCTGTCACTGTTGAAGTGGTGACGGTGGAAGTTTTAGCGTATGCCTAGGGCTCCTTGCTGTCACATCTATAGCACCTTCTCTCGCCTTCATTACCTTGTCAATCAATCAATCAATCAAGAAATTTGTATAGCGCGCTACTCACCCGGAGGGTCTCAAGGCGCTGGGGGAGGGGGGACTGCTACTGCTCGAACAGCCAGGTCTTGAGTTGCTTCCTGAAGGAGAGGTGGTCTTGGGTCAGGCGGAGGTGGATGGGGAGGGAGTTCCAAGTCTTGGCTGCCAGGTAGGAAAAGGATCTTCCTCCCATGGTGGCTTTTCTAATGCGTGGCACGGCGGCGAGGGCGTGGCTGGTCGATCGTAGCTGGCGGGTGGGAGTGTAGAAGGTCAGGCGGTTGTTGAGGTACCTGGGGCCCAGGTCGTGGAGGGCCTTGTGTGCGTGGGTGAGGAGACGGAACGTGATTCTCTTGCTGACGGGGAGCCAGTGCAAGTCTCTCAGGTGTCCGGAGATGTGGCTGTGACGGGGGATGTCAAGGATGAGGCGTGCGGAGGCGTTCTGGATGCATTGGAGTCTTTTCTGTAGTTTGGCCGTGGTTCCGGTGTAGAGGGTGTTACCGTAGTCCAGTCGGCTGGTGACGAGTGCCTGGGTGACCGTCTTCCTGGTTTCGGTGGGGATCCATCGGAAGATCTTTCGGAGCATGCGTAGGATGTTGAATGTTGAAGCATGATGATGAGACGGCGTTGACTTGTCTGGTCATCGAGAGGGAGGAGTCCAGGATGAAGCCCAGGTTGCGTGCGTGGTCCGTTGGTTTGGGTGCGCTGCCCAGGGCAGGGGGCCACCAGGAGTCGTCCCAGGCAGAGGGTGATGATCCAAGGATGAGGACTTCCGTGTCCACTCGGCTACGTCTTTCATCCCTTCGTGCAGGTTGGTTCTGGCGGTGGTCGTTGGTGAGGGAGAGGATCAGCTGGGTGTCGTCGGCGTAGGAGATGATGTTGAGGTTGTGTTGGCGTGCGATGGCTGCGAGGGGGCTCATGTAGACGTTGAAGAGGGTGGGGCTGAGTGATGATCCTTGTGGTACGCCACAGCTGACTTCGGTGGCCTCGGATCTGAACGGGGGGAGGCGGACTCTCTGGGTTCTACCGGCGAGGAACGAGATGATCCACTCTAGTGCCTTCTCTTGTATTCCGATGTTGCTGAGGCGCTGCACTAGGGTGCGGTGGCAGACAGTGTCGAACGCTGCGGAGAGGTCCAGGAGGATGAGGGCCGCTGTCTCCCCGTTGTCGAGCAGGGCTCGGATGTCGTCGGTGGCTGCGATGAGGGCGGTCTCGGTGCTGTGGTTGGCTCGGAAGCCGGACTGCGAGTGGTCGAGGGATCCATTAGTCTCGAGGAAGGCGGGTAGCTGTCTGTTGACGGTCTTCTCAATGACTTTGGCAGGAAACGGGAGGAGCGAGATGGGGCGGTAGTTCTTGAGGTCGGTGGGGTCTGCTGATGGTTTCTTCAGGAGGGCGCTGAGTTCGGCATGTTTCCAGCTCTCCGGGAAGGTGGCGGTGTTGAAGGAGCAGTTGATGATGTCCCGGAGATGGGGTGCGATGACTGAGTCGACTTTGTTGAAGACGTGGTGGGGGCATGGGTCGGTTGGAGAACCGGAATGGATGGTGTTCATCATCTGGATGGTGTCTTCGGTGCTGACCGGGGTCCAGGCGCGGAGGGTGGTGTTGGGGAGCGTCGGTTTGGTGGTTGGGTGCGTGGTCTGTGCGCCAAAGCTGTTGTGTATGTCGGCGATCTTGCGGTGAAAGAACGAGGCGAGTGAGTCGCAGAGGTCTTGTGAGGGAGTGATGTCGTTGTTTACGGCGCTGGGGTTGGAGAGCTCTTTGACGATGCTGTTTTTTCGCCAGGCTTTCTCGAGGGTGCAGCAGTTCTTCTTGGAGTTCTTGAGGTCGTTGTTGAACCAGGAGGCTTTCTTGCTGTTGGGCCTGGTGGGATGGGTTTTCAGAGGTGCAATGTTGTCAGCGCAGTTGGTGATCCACTGTGTGAGGTTGTTGGCTGCTTGGTTGGGGTCCGCTGAGCTGGCGGGAGGGTTCTGGCTCAGTGATGTGGAGAGCTGGTCGGTGGTGATCTTGTTCCAGCTCCTGCGGGGAGCCTGTTGTGGGTGGTGGTGAGTCGTGGTTCTTCTGAAGCTGAAGTGGACGCAACTGTGGTCTGTCCAGTGGAGTCCGGTGGAGTGGCTGAAGGAGATGTACTTGCTGGGGGAGAAGACTGGGTCAAGCGTGTGTCCGGCGTAGTGGGTGGGGGTGTTCACCAGTTGCTTGAGTCCGAGGTTGGCGAGGTTGTCCAGCACGGTGGTGGTGTTGTTGTCGTTGTTGTTCTCCAGGTGGAAGTTGAGGTCCCCTAGGAGGATGTAGTCAGCGGAGGGGAGGGCGTGTGGGCTGATGAAGTCTGCGATGTCTTCGCTGAATTGTGTGCGGGGTCCTGGGGGTCTGTAGATGAGGGTGCCTCTGAGTGTGGTCTTGGGGTCGGTGTGTATCTGGAAGTGGAGATGTTCGGCGGCTGTGAGGGTGTCGTCGAAGTTGGTCGTGATGCGGATGGTGTTCTTGTGGACGATGGCGATGCCTCCTCCTGTCTGGTTGACGCGGTCCCTCCGGGTGATCTTGTATCCGTCCGGGATGGCGATGTCGGGCGCTGAGGAGGCGTTCATCCAGGTTTCTGTGAGGAAGGCGACGTCTGGAGATGTGGTGTCGAGCAGGTTCCAGAGTTCCACGGCGTGTCTGTGGATAGAGCGGGTGTTGAGCAGGATGCACTTCAGGTGGTTGCTGCTGGTGCTTGGCTTGGCGGGTGCGGTCCGTGTCTGAATGCAGGAGAACTTGCAGGATTGGCAGGTGAAGGGCCCGTGGGTGCGTCTAGGGGTGGCTCTGCAGCAGCCGGGGATCCGGCCGGTGTTGATTGCGATGAGAGTGGCGGTGTTGTAGGTCTTGCGGGTGGGCTGGCCTCTGCGGGGGCCAGGGGGTCTGGCGCTGGGCGCGGGCCAGGCGCAGACGGGCTTGCCTTCGGCGCGCCAGCGGCACTTCCGCTGCGCGCGGCCGCTGCGCGGCCTCCATATGAGTGGGAGAGGGAGGGAGGAGCAGCTGGGAGGTGGGAGCGGAGTGGCCAATGGGGTGCGAGGGGGGAGGAGCTACGGGACGCGGCGGCGGGAAACGGGCGGCGAGGGGGAGACGCGGTGCGCAGGGGAACAGAGATTTAGGAACACAAACTGGGCAGAAAAAGGTGAGGGGAGCAGTACAAGGCAGCAAAAGGACACAGGAATAAAGCAGCGGTCAGCGGTCTCACAGGGGCTGCGTGGCGGTGAGGGGAGCGACCTGCCTGGTAAACAGGGTCAGAGGTCGCTCTCTCTACCGCTGCGCGGCCTCCATATGAGTGGGAGAGGGAGGGAGGAGCAGCTGGGAGGTGGGAGCGGGGCGGCCAATGGGGTGCGAGGGGGCGGAGCTACGGGACGCGGCGGCGGGAAACGGGCGGCGAGGGGGAGACGCGGTGCGCAGGGGAACAGAGATTTAGGACCACAAATTGTGAGGTCCTATGTTCCTTCAACATTCTACGGCTAGTCAGTTTGTAAACATTGTCGACACCTTTCTCTGTTGCCTTTAAGTCAGAGACACATCTCTCTGAAATTTCCGCCTTCCTCACAATGGCTACTATCTCCTCTAGCGGGGAATCACCATTTATCCATAATTTTTCCTGGATGGATTGATTGTTGCTATGCATAACTACTTGATCCCTTATCAGGTCATCATATATTGAACCAAACTTGCAATCAAGGGCTAATTTCTTTAAGTCCGCTACATAGTCATCCACAGACTCCCCTTTCTCTTGCTTTCTTTGGAAAAACTTGTAGCGAGTAATTCCAACACAAACCCTTGGCGCAAAATATTTGTCAAGATCTTGCATAGCCGCATTAAAAACACATCCATCTCCACTCTCAGAACTTTTCTGCATCTTATTGTATGTTTTCAAACCAAATGGCCCTAACGAATGTAGTAAGAGTCTTTTCTTCTGTTCCGCAGGCATTTTATTTTCTATATCAATGGCACCTATATAATTCAAGAAATAGTCTTTCCATTCTGACCATTTAACAGGTGGGTCACTTCCTGCAGCCCAAAATGCTTGTGGGGGAATAATAGTAAAATTAGGCTGCGCCATGTCACCCGCGCCTAGATGCAGAGTCCCGGTGAAGTAGTGCAATGACCAAAATATGTAGTACTGGCTGTAATAATTCTTCAGTCCTGCTCCCTCAAAAAAAAAAATGTTCTTCTCTCTTTCCTTTTTTTTTTTTAAAGGAAAATCGGCGCAACAACGTGCAGAGCGTCTCCGTTTCCCTGGAGACGCTTCACTTGCACGTGGTAGCGCCGTGCTGCAGTTCCTATGGAGACGCTCCAATCTTCTAGAGATGACGCTAGATAACGCGTCAGATGTTAGTGTCCGTTTCCTTGGAAACGCATCTCTAACATGCAGACGAGCGCATGTGACACTCCAATGCGCGTTGAGCTGCGTGGCATGTGTTGCGTCTCTGTTCCCGTGGAGACGCTTTGACTCTTCCAGGACGCACGGGACAAGCGCATGCAGCTATAGAATGCACGTTGAACAGCTCGCGCCGGGGAGGTCAACAGTTTCCGCTCACGCCGCGTGTCTAGTAAGGAGCGCGTATGCAGAATAAGAGCAGAGTCCAAAAATGCAACAATGGAAGAAAATAAAAAAAAAGAAACATTCGGAAATACCCTTCTCCACAACGACGAATGGAGCAATAGATCACCACCAGTAAACGCTGGTTGAAGTGAGGTAAAATGCTCGTAGTCGTACCACCACACTGCTACTCTTCCATCCCATCCTCGTCGCCAGGTTGAAGTGGTGACAGTGGAAGTAAGACAGGAACCACGGTGAGCGCTGGTTGTTCCTTTATTAAGTAAGACAGTAGGATGAGGGAACAGGTCTGATCAGCTGTGCGTCCAGGCTCAACTGACTCAAAGGGAACTCCAGCGTCATGGACAATGGAATTCCCTTGTGTCACCGGTCATACATTACATCAAGGAATGTACGTACACACACAGAATGTACGTACGCACACAACAACTGTAGATCACAACAATGAAGACAAAGGGATAACCGAGGAAGGGCTAAGAAACACTTGTCAATTTAAAAAACATAATCACGAGACTGTATTTCCCTCACTAACCGCTATTGAAATAGAGGCAATTTTAAGCGGGAGACAACCAAAATACATTTCTAGCTTCAAAAATGTAGTCTTTCGCCTGATTCGGGTCTATCAGCATGTTTGCACAAGGCTCGCGTATAGGATACTTTTAATATTATTTACATTTACATTTAAGAAGATTTAACACGATTCCATGTTCGGGAATTAGTGCCTTCTGCTGGAATATACCGTAAACGCACCTGGTCACTCGTTAATATCTCCAACTATAATGAACATTTTCGTTCAACTGGTTTAATATAGTTTCGGGCTTATTCGAGCAGTGGACTACAAATCCCTTGATAGGGTTGTCATTTAATACCGGTCGTGTGCAGCACTTTATTTTAAATGCCTGCTGGGATATGTAGTTGTACATTTTGATTGGCTACTGTCGGAGAAGGTGACAGATCAGGGAGCAAAGCAAGATGGCCGCGTCCAAGGGCGGGTTGGTGCTGAAATCGGTGAAAAAAATAGTAATACAGTTTTGCCCTTTTGAGTCCAACGTAAGGTCGACACGGTAAGATTATTTATAGAGACCATCGGTTTTCGTGTAGAATTTTTTGACACATCAACGAATAGATAGAATGTAAATCATTTAGGCAAAATCAAGAAGATAGCTTCACTGAAAGTCGTGTTATTCTTTGGCAGTGAAACTATACCTACTGCACTGGTAAAACGAATCTGTTCGAAACGTCTTTGATTCAAGTTGTAGTGTAATGTTCAGGGATGATAAAATTCGTTTTTCTGCAAGGAATTATGTGTTTCTGTTGAGATATAAGGATTTTCCTTTTCAATCCTAGCATTGTTGTGCTTCCTGATGCTAATAGGACTTAAGTGAGTTAGTTGCTGAGGTTGCACGATTGTATGTGTATAGTTTTATACGAAAGTGGACGGTATCACCGGCATAAATAAATAAGTACCGTAGCACCTATGCAATACTGGCGGAAAGTTGTTCAGTTTTAGGACAGTGGGTCACAGTTCAAACATAGCTCCGTTTTCAAACAGTGTTTTCGGCTGCCCTCTGTTCTTTTGTCGCTTGAGAAGTGTTTCCATTATGTATGTCTCTTCTCATTCACTCTCCTGGGCTCTGTAGTAATGGGTTTCCGCGCTTTATCTGAATACATTATAGCAGCCTGTGGGCACTGGTAGTTATTTTGACGCACAAAGAAAAATACATGGTTAAGTTGCCTCCTCCTGTAGACAGAGTGATGGGCAGCTGGCATTGATAGTTTGGCTTCCGAGGAGGAAGAGAACTGTTAACATTAATAATTTGTGGAGCGCGAATGCCGATTGACGTCGAAACTGGGTCCTAAGGAGAAAAGGGCTACTAAAGGGCTGGTTAGCAATGGGGGGAAAATAGGTTTTTAGTTGTTTTGTGAAGTTTAAGAGATTTGGCTAGGTATTGAGATGGTCAGGCAGCTGGTCATTCCACCATTTGCGTGTGGAATGGGAGAAACTTCTTCCGCCCCAGTGAGCCCTTTTACTCTGGGGATCGCTACTATTCTCGCCGCGGTCGACCACAAGTTTGGAGTCAGTGCATACCATTTAAAAATCTTTTGGGAACAGAGAGGGCGAATCTTATGGGCCCAGCCCAAGGCTTTGAATTTGATCCACTCCCTAATTGGTAGCCAACGCAGATCAAGAATGGTTTGTAAGATTGAGCTAAATTTGGGAAGGTTCATCAACACTTGGGCTGCTGCATTTTTAGAGAGTCTGTAGTTTGTTTTGTAGGTGCTGCTGGGTACCTACATTAAAAGCATTGTAGTAATCTAGTTTTGAGATTACAAGAGCTAATACAGTTTTCTGCAGCTCTGAGGGTAGAAAAGGTAGGATTTTCTTTAAGATTTTTAATGTGAGGGAGCAAGAAGATGCAACCCGATTGATGTGATCAGCGAATGCTTGTTTGATGTCAAAAATGACCCCTAAAGTATTTGCTTTTTGGACTAGAAGCGACCCTAGATCCGGGGGCCACCAGGGAGTATTCCAAAAATCACACCTCGGTCTGCTCAAAATGTAATTTAATAAAAAGAAATCTGCATCCAGTAAATGATGTTACACATGTAGATGTTAAATTGTTTGGCTACTTTTTCCGGGTTAGGAGAGACTGACACTACTATCTTGGTGTTGTCAGCATAGGAAAGGACTGGGAATAAGTTCAGTTAGAAGGGTGACATACGCTTTGAAAAGAGGGGAACTAAGCGAGGATCCCTGGAGGATCCCGCAAGGGAGTATGAAGGGGTCTGAGGTAAAGTCCTCCAGAGCAACAACTTGCTCTGTGTTGGACAAAAAGGAGCTGAGCAATTCTAGTGCCAGACCCTTGATGCTGATGCATTCAAGCCAGTCGATTAGAATAGAGTAATTGACCGTATTGAACATCGCTGAAAAATCAAGTCAGATCAAGGCTGCTATTAGAAATGGGGTCATGTTTCCCATGTTTACAGGGCTTCTACTGTGGGTGGAACAACCAGTGCTGCAGGCCCACTAGTAGCATTTGATTTACATGCCCTGGGAACATCTAGTGCACTTTACTAGGGACTTTCCAATAAATCAAATATGCCAATCATGGATAAACCAATCAACAGTACACTTTACACAGAGAACATATGCACTTTAGCACTGGTTAGCAGTGGTAAAGTGCCCAGAGTTCTAAAGCCAACAAAAACAGGCCAGAAAAATAGGAGGAAGGAGGCAAAAAGACTGGGGATGACCCTGCAAAAAGGGCCATTTCCAACACAATCCCCCACCAGCCTAAAAACAAGGGAAGAACAATCAATACCTGGATGAATTTCCCTGATTGGGGTGATAGAACAGGAACCCAGGCCCACAACAGCAGGGGCATGTTCCAGTTCTACACCTTCCAGACTCCAGTTGGATCCCTCTGTCCATACTATCAGGGCCCACTAAGCTAAGCCTTGGGGAACCTTTCTCCTCACCTGCAGATACCATCTGTGCAGCACCTAACCTTACTTTGCTCACAGATATATCCCAGGGGCCAGATCGGAACACCAGGGCCAACACAGTGGTGTTGCCCACTCCACCCCCGGGGTGTGAATCTTATCCCCCCCCCTCCCAGGGGCAACTCTTTCCACCAGGACACAGTGGCCACTGACAGCTGTCAGGGATTAGAGCCAGGCTCCAGGCCTCTCATGGCTCTCCAACCACTGTGACTGCGGAGAGTGGGGAGCGGTAGCCCCAGGTGCCTGGCACCCTGTGACCACTCTCCCTTCCACCAGGTCAGGGATGACAGCCTGACCCTGGTCATTCCCTCTGGGGCTCTGTACCCTCCCCCTAGGAGCGGCACCCTCAGAGTCCAGAATTGTCAGGTTGCTTGTAGAAGCAGTCCTGCACAATTCTCCCACCAGTGCAGGGATGTTAACCTGCATTTGGTCTTCCAACCTGGGGTCTGTACCTCCAGGTTTGACCAGGGGCGAGGCTTCCCACCCCTTCTGGGGTCCTGCACTCCCCAACTAGGAGTGGCCTTCCCAGAAGACAACACGGTAGAGGCACTGTTAGCAGAAGCCCCTCCCTTCAGGTTAGGGGGGACACCCTGGCCCTTCAATCCAGGGTCTGTACCCTTAGATTGAACTGGGGTCAGGGGTGAGTCTCTCCCTCCCATGCCCCTACTCCCAGGGTTCTGCACCCCTCCCCCCATTATAGAGAGTACCTCTAAAAGTCACACCAGGGAGTTGATTGGGCAAACCTCCTCCCCCCCCCCCATTTTCAGGTCAGGGTTTACCTTCTGTACCTGATCCTCGAGTCTAGGGTCTGTACCCTCAGACTGGACCACTGCCTGGCAACCCAGGATTTCCTGGGGAGCACACCTACTCCCCATCAGGTCATAGTTTTCCTCCTGAACCTGATCATCCAACCCAGAGTCACCACCCTGTGGTTGAACCATTGCCTGGCGTACCAGGACATCCTGGGGGCACACCTATCCCCCACAAGGGAAACACCTTCCCCAAGGGCCACACAAAAGTCTGGCTGGCGCAGGTCTCCTGACCTCTGCCCATCTCACAGAGTCTGGATTCCCCACAACTCGAAATGGTCTCACCAAGGTCATTCCTGGGGTGCTCTGACCTTAGAGCTAACCCCTGACCCTCCAGGTTCTTCACTGGGGTCCGCAACCCCCTCTCAACCCTCTGTCTGGACTTCTGAACCCCCTCACTAGGAGTGGTACTGCCAGACACCAGAACTGGTGGGATGCTGGCTACAGCCGCCCCGCCCAAATTCTCCTGACACTATGGGGGTCACCCGCAGCAGACGGCCCTACAGCACAGGCTAGGCTCCCTTCCTGGCATTCCCTCATGAAACCCTCCAGGACCTGGGACTGGATCTCGGGCACCCTGGGCCTCAGCCCAACCCTGGGCCTCAGCCCAACCCCTTTCCCTCTCCTCAGAGACTGGACATGGGATCCCTCACCCATCCCACTACACTGGGACTTACCTGGGACACTACAATCCTTTCCCACCTCACCTGGTTGGGAAATACCTAGACCACTCCCCTCAGGAGCACCCCCAAATGCCTCTTCAGACTCTGGTACTCACCAAGAGGTCTGCCTCCAGTGTACGTTCCCTAGGGTCAGAGAACTCGCACTCCACCTGGTGTTGGCGTAGCTCTGGAAAATAAGGACTAGATATATGCCCTCCAGCAATTGCATCACTCAGCTCCTCACATGAATTAACCAAACTACCCTTCACCCAACCATCCAGTGACTCAGCCTTGAAAAAGTATCCTACATCACCCTCCTGAGACTGGTGAGACAATACCTGACACTCAACCCACACTCTTTTGGGATGTCTCCACACTCCATAACCAGGACTTCTACCAGGGGGGATCCCCTCTCCCTGTAACTCTCACCTAGAGCCACTAGAGTGTCCCTCCTGTCACTAGGAATATGACTCCCCATGCCAGTTCTCAGGGACCCTGTGCATCACTGGAGCTTCTGGTGTGTGTTAACCCCCTCCTTCAAGTAGGGCACCAAGTCTCTGGGCATGTGCACTTCTTCAACTGCACTGGATACAAGATTTTTGCTGCCACCATCTGAACTGGACTCAGCCTCATGGCTTTCAGCTTCAGCTCTTCCCAGCTCAGCTCTTGAGCTGCCAACATTTCTGTTTTCTTGGCTAAGGCTCTCTTAGCCTCAGCTCTCTCGAGCTGTTCGTCCTGCTCTCTCATCCACTGCTCCTGAGCTAGGAGCCATTCCTATCTCTCCGGTTCCCTTTCCTCATCAGAGTAGTCCTCCTCCTCGGAACGATCTGGTATGGCTGCTTCCCAGCGTTTCATCTCATACTGAAACAGGGGGGTCTCAAACACCCATCTCAGGAACCTTCTCTTCACAGCCAGCCCCCTTTCCTTGCAGAAAACCTTTAGCTCCCTCAACGTGTAGTAATTCAGGTGTCAGAAGTTGACTTCCATTCTGGAAAGGCCTCACAACCAAAAAACAGAGTCCAAAAATATCACAATATCTCTAGGAGAACGCCAGAGAACAAAAAGGAAAAACACAGTATGTGGTACGTAGTGGTCTGCGACATGGTAGTAGTGTACACCAATCACTGTGGATCAAGTGCAAATGCGAGTCCTATCCTCACTGCTGATAACCAGTGTTAGAAATGGGGTCTGTAGTTGGCAGTCGGTTTGCACCCTGTCCAAGTAGGGACCCTCACTCTAGTCCGGATAAGGGAGATACCCGCTCACCCCCTCGGTAGCTTGGCACGAGCAGTCAGGCTTATCTCAGAAGCAACGTGTAAAGCATTTGCACATAACACACAGTAATAAGTGAAAACAATACAAAAGGACACCACACCAGTTTTAGAAGAATAGCCAATATTTATCTATATAAAACAAGATCAAATACGATAAAAATCCAACATACAGTAAAAAAAAAAAAAATCAGTTCTGCAAGATTTGCTCCAAAATGTAGTTCCTTGAAGTTGATAGCTCTACCTGGGGCTGTCACCGCGTCGTGATCAGCATAACCAACAGTTCAGGCCGGCCACAGAGTTGCGGGCGTGCTACGGTGTCGGGAAGACTTGTAAACAGTACCTTGGATTTGCAGGGCGTCATGATCCTCGGGGTGAGCTCCGGAGAGCGGCGTCTCTGACGTCGCGGTGTCTGTTCCAGAGTCGGTGCAGGAGTCGTCGGGCCCTTGAGGTCACACATGTTGCAGATCGAACTCCAGGCTGATGATGTCAGGTGCGCCGGCGTGGATGGCATCGGTGCTGCGGTGCGAAGCGGGACGATGCGATGTTTGGTGCCCACAGGTCACGGTGCAGGCAGGGGCTCGGTGACGGCATCCAGCGGCGTCGGTGAGACCAGGGCTGCGGTGTGAAGCGGGGCGGGGCGACGTGCGGTGTCCACAGTTCACGGTACAGGCAGTGGCATCGTTGTTGCTGAAGCGATGTCATCGGGGGGCCCAAGCCAGCTGTGCGGGACGGGACGGTGCTTCTTCATCCTCACGTATGGTGTCCACAGGCCACGGTGCAGGCAGGATACCTGGTGATGACACAGGAGTCAATGGTGTTGGCGTCGGTGGACCGGGGCTGCGGTGCAGGACGGGACGGTGCTTTGTGTGCCTCACAAGCGGTGTCCACAGGCCATGGTGCAGGCAGCGGCACCGGTGTCAGCAGGAGCAGCGTCATCGAGGATGCCCAGGCTGCGGTGTGAGCAGGCGATGCCAGAGTGCGGGGCCCACTGGTCGCAGTGCGAGCAGCGGCTTGGTGAAGTCGTCCGATGATGGCGTCGGGGAGACAAGGGTCGCGGAGTGAAGCGGGGCAATGCGACTCTGTGTGGCGTCGGCAGCTCACGGTGCAGGGCAGTGGCGGCGTTGGCAGCGTCGCTGTGGTTTCTCCTCTTGAACAGCACAAAACACACAGTTCGCAGTGCTGCAGGTTGAGGAAACTGAAGTCTTAGGTGTCCCTGAGACTTCCGACAGGAGGCAAGCTTTACCCCAAGCCTTTGGAGAACTTTCTCAAGCAGGACACGCAGCAAAGTTCACCCTTTACACTCTTCAGGCAGAAGCAGCAACTGCAGGCCAGTCCAGCAAAGCAACACAGCATAGGGACAGTACTCCTCCTTCAGCTCTTCTCCTGGGCAGAGGTTCCTCTTGATTCTAGAACGATTCTAAAAGTCTGGGGTTTTGGGTCTTCTTCTTGTACCAAGTTCTGCCTTTGAAGTTGGCAAACTTCAAAGCAAAGTCTCAAGTGTTTGCAAGATCCTTCCTTGTCCAGGCCAGGCCCCAGACGCACACCAGGGAGTCGGAGACTGCATTGTATGAAAGCAGGCACAGTCCTTTCAGGTGTGAACGACCACTCCTCCCTCCTCTCTAGCTCAGATGGCTCATCAGGATATGCAGGACACCCCCACCCCCTGTTGTGTCACTGTCTAGAGAGGTGCAAAACAGACCAACTGTCAAACTGACGCAGACAAACAATCCACAAACAGGCAGAGTCACAGAATGGTATAAGCAAGAAAATACCTACTTTCTAAAAGTGGCATTTTCAAACGCACAATTTAAAAACCAACTTCACTAAAAGAGGTAAATTGTGAGTTCAGAGACCGTAAACTCCACATTTTTATCTGCTCTCAAATTGAATCTGCGCTTTAAGGATATTTAAAGGCAGCCCCCATGTTAACCTATGAGAGAGATAGGCCTTACACAGTGAAAACTGAATTTGGCAGTATTTCACCATTAGGACATATAAAACACACTAGTATATGTCCTACCTTAAACATACACTGCACCCTGCCCATGGGGCTACCTAGGGCCTACCTTAGGGGTGTCTTACATGTAGTAAAAGGGAAGGTTTAGGCCTGGCAAGTGGGTACACTTGCCAAGTCGAATTGGCAGTTTAAAACTGAGCACCCAGACACTGCAGTGGCAGGTCTGAGCCATGTTTACAGGGCTACCACTGTGGGTGGCACAACCTAGTGCTGCAGGCCCACTAGTAGCATTTGATTTACAGGCCCTGGGCACCTCTAGTGCACATTACTAGGGACTTAACAGTAAATCAAATATGCCAATCATGGATAAACCAATCAACAGTACACTTTACATATAGAGCATATGCACTTTAGCACTGGTTATGAGTGGTAAAGTGCCCAGAGTCCTAAAGCCAACAAAAACAGGTCTGAAAAAATAGGACGAAGGAGGCAAAAAAGACTGGGGATGACCCTGCAAAAAGGGCCATTTCCAACAGCCGCCTTACCACTATTGGCTACAATGGCTCTAATTTCTTCTGTGGCTTCCACAAGAGCGGATTCCGTGCAGTGTTTGGGTCTAAACCTGCCCTGCGATGGATCAAAGAAGTTAGAAGTTTCAAGAAAGCCCATAATTTTGATAAATCAGCCTGTATTTTTTTTTTACCTCGTGGGGATCTAGCAAGGGTTTTTTTAAGAGTGTCATTATGGATTATTTCTTAGAAGCTGGTGGGAAGTGTCCGGGGATTAGTATTTTACTCAGGAGTGCAGTGAGATGGACTGAAATCATCTTCGTAGCAGGGATCCGATGGGGCACCTGAATTGGAAGTTTAAGTTCATTTTGCCACCTTCTCTTCTTTAAGAGGGGTGAAGGTAGTGAGTGTTAATGGGCCTTGCTCTGGATTGGCGGCAGCAGCTTCCTATAACGCCTCAAACGACAAGAGTCTCAGAGTTTACCGGCAGAATGATGAACTTCAAGAATGTTATTAACTTTAGTTAGAAAAAAATCAATCAGCTATTTTTTTCTACAATGATTGCTCAGGGGTAGCAGTGTTTTTATTTTGCAAACTGGAGAGTGATTTAACAGTATTAAAAAGTTCCTTAGTGGAATTTTTTGCATTGTTTAATTTTTTTCTGCAAATACTTCTAGTATTTTATATTCCTTAATCATGACTTTATATTTCATTTTTTTGTTGGGGCTATAGTTTAGTCTCCAGAGTTGATTCTGGCACCTGCACTTCTGTTCAAACTTTCTGAGTTCCTGTTAATACCATGGAGCGGAGGGCAAGGACCTATGATTTGTCCTAGTTTTTAGGGGAGCTCGCTGGGTGTGCTGCATCAGTACAGTCGGCAAAGTTGGCTGACACTTGTTCAAAGCCACTTTCAATTATGGGATGGGACTCCCTCAGCAGGTTGTTTAATTACATGTTAGCAATATTTTTCCAGGATGAATATTTTACCTCTGTAGGTGCTTTTTAGGTGGAAGGGTTTTTTGGGGGCTTTTTAGTTAAAAAAGTTATGGCCCTTTTGTGTGTCCAGGCCAGAGGCGCAACCCTCCCGACCATAAATTTAGAGAAGTAAGTGAAGCTAAAGTTGGTCTTTAGTACGGCAGTGGCCCCAGCAATAAAATTGACACCCCTATGAACAATGCACAAGTCCTAAAAGAAAGTGTGGGGGGGGACTAACTAAATTAGGCAGTATCAGACTTGTCAACTGCAATGGTGCCACTGTGTGACACACGTTAGTGGTTCCCATCACACGATCACCCGATGACAACCCAATATCACATGGTGGCAGGAAAAACAAGCTGAACCCTCTGTAAATAGTTGTTTTCAGCATGTTTTCTGAGACTTTTAACTCCTGAGTTCAATTAATTGGTGTGAAAACAGTACAGTACATCGGCAGCAGCCTCAACAAGCCTTTTGGTTTGGACCGGGGTGGGGGCAAAAGTGCCTCTTAGGTGCTTCCTGGCTCGAGGCCACGTCCCCTCCTAGGATCCCCTGCCTCCTCACACTGTGTTTTTGTTGAAGTTGGTAGGTCTGCAGTATGCAAGTGACTGTGGCATGTGACTCCACAGTGCATGACATCTCGGTGCGTGACACCGCACATGACATCACAGGAAGTGGCATCGCAGCCCATGACCTCACAGGAAGTGATATCAGATCTTAAGACCTCACACATCTGTTTAGTAGGTCTACATGAGTACGTTTGAGCGCATTACAAAATTTAACAAATGAGAGTTTGCGTCAGGTATGTGCCAAAAAAGTGATGCAATCCTAACACAAAATCTGGGCCTCAACTTATACATTTATTTTTTAGAACCATGCCACAAAGAAATTGGCAACAAGGAGACACGTGGAAGTAAATATGTTCTGCTTAATTGGTTGCAAAGTCTGCATTTTCAAATGTTTTATGCGGTTATAACACATGTTGCAGAGATCTTTGTGTGCCTGGTAAATCATCTGTGATGTTAAGGGCTCTGACACCCTACATTTGGATGAGTAGCAGTATAAAAGAAATAAAACAAAATAGTGGCATTTAAATTGTTATTTGTGTAAATACTGGGGCAAACCAACACATCTGACGTTCTTACAGTGCATGCATATGTCTTATATACAGGGACTGAACAAAGTCAAAAGTGTGCCTCTCTTAACTAACTGTGAAGTGACTAGCTGTGTGCCTTTGTTTCCCCTCAATTGCATTTATGTGTGATACTCCCGATAGCTCTCATCCAAGATACTCCAACAAAAGCCCCTTAACTTCGGCCTTTGTTTTGGGCCCAGCTGGAATCTGATAAGCTTCCACCCCGCCTGAATGTTGCTGCTCGAAACAAAAGCAGACAACGTGCAGATGGTGCTGAATGTGTCCCAGTGTCTAAAAATTACACTTGGGCAAGCTTAGCATATTTTTATGGGGCCCAACCTCTTGGCAGGGTAGATGTGGTCCATCCTGTAAATAAAAGTGGGAAGACACGGTCTACCCGTGTCTACCCTCGACTAGTGCCCTGCCTATGAACTGGAACCCGCCCCTTTGGAACTCCACCTCTCCAGAGCCCCTTCTCATGGTGAGTAGTAACTAACATTTTATGCTACCATGTGCAGCTGAAGATTCAGTTGATGATTGTAACCTAGGATGACCGCCACATTTTAGGCCATTATGGACTCTGTTTCCAGGTCGGAAATTTGTTGTGATTACCTGCTGCATTCTCGGCCTTTGTAGTTTTGTTTTGCTGCCTTTGATCTAATCAGACTAACACACCTGAAAACAAAGATGTGTAGGTGAAAAGTTCAGGAATGCAGACAGTGTCTGTAATGGCATGGAGTAAGTTGGTTGTACTATTGTAAACTATTTACTCTGGTTATAAAATGTACAGGTTTGATTTGAATCTGAATTCCTTTTGATAATATTTCCCCATCTTGTAGTGGTGGTGGAGTAGGGTGTGTACAGACACACAAACGCTGTTTCCACCTTGAGATCAAGCCACTTACCAGTTGAATATATGGAGAGAGGCTGGGTTCTTCCTTACAGTGGCCAAGCATCCAAGTGGCTCTGCTGTTTAGTTAGCCAAATTGTAAGTTTAATAGTACTTACATTGACTTATAACAAATGTGGTTAGATGCAAGTGAGATATAGAGCTCACAGTGGTTCCCAGGGCTTTGCTGCACAAAAAACATTATTGGTTTGGATCTTATGCAAAATTCACACTCATTGCTTGTTATTTTCATGTGGAGGGATATATAATGCAAGAAAGAACAACCGTATTATAACCTTTGAAAAGATACATGTTTACAACTAAGTTAAGGTCTTTTAAATGACACTGAGACCCTCCGCACACCAAACTCTTTTGGTTGGAAAACCGCCACTCCGGTTTTCTGCCCGCTGGCCCTAATCTGAGTTTCCTGCTGGCCCAGCGGGGAACTCACCACAGCATTGACACCGGCTTGTACTCGAGCCAACGGCAATGTTGCGGTGCGTCAGGTGCGACAGCACCCCTCGCGCTTTTCGCTGCCCGTAATTCAGGCAGTGAAAAGCGACACAGGGCTGTCCATGGGGACCCCTGCACTGCCCATGCCAAGTGCATAGGCAGTGCAGGGGCCCATGTGGGCCCCCCGGCGCCCGTCTCTGCCAGCCTTTGCATGCCAGTGGAACGGCCATGCAAAAGCCAGCATAGAGGTGAGTTGTAATCCCCAGGGCAGCGCTGCTTGCAGTGTTGCCCTGGCGTATTAAGACCACTGGTACCGCCAGGCTATCGACTGGCGGCAACCTGGCAATGCCGGCGGTCGGACCGTGGCGGCTCCGCAGGGGTAATAATGTGGAGGCAGGAACCCTCCTTTGGCAGCGGTCCGACTGCTACCGTGAGTCTGGCGGTCCCAGGACGGCCAGACTTGTAATGAGCACCAGAATCTGGCAATGGGGGCTCATGCGACACCATATGCACATCTGAGTGAGTGTTTCAGAGAACAGTAATGTGTTAACACTTGTTGATAATAGCAATTTTGTGAATGTTAAACATATAACTAATGTAGTGCACACTATAAATTTTGTGGAGACTAAGGGCTTCATTAAGAGTTTGGTGGGCTTTGGAGGCCGCCTGCCAAACTCTTTGGATCGGAAAACCGCCACTCCGGTTTTCCACCCGTTGGCTCAACTATGAGTTTCCTGCTGGCCCTATTGTGAGTTTCCCGCTGGCCCAGCAGGAAACTCACCGCAACATTGACGCCAGCTCGTAATCGAGCAGACTGCAATTTTGCGGTGCGTTGGGTGCAACAGCACCTGTCACACTTTTCACTGCCCATAATTCGGGCAGTGAAAAGCGTGACGTGGCTGTCCATGGGGGCCCCTGCACTCCGTCTCCGCCAGCCGTTGCATGGTGGTGGAACTGCCATGCAAAAGCCGACAGAAAGGGAAGTCGTAATCCCCAGGGCAGCACTGCCCTGGCAGATTAAGACCGCCAGCAGCGCCAGGCTGTAGACTGACGGCAACCTGGCAATGCCGTCGGTCGGACCGTGGTGGCTGCCCCAGGGTCATAATGTGGAGGCCAGACCACTGCTTTGGCGACGGTCCGACATCCACCACGCCCTGGGGGTCTCATGACCTCCAAGGTTGTAATCATGGCCTAAATGTATGTGTGTTCATCCAGGTTGTGCAAAATCCTAAGACCACTCTTCATGGATGGAATATTTAAGAATGTCGATATAGCATAGGTTTGAGATCCATTTTTAGAGTAGAACTAAACAAATTCTGTTTGACTTGGTTTAGCTTTGCTTTGACGCCTAGTTTGTGTGTTGGGATTTGTTTTAATAGATGTTCAGCAGTGGCCCTAATTCCCTGCACTGACTTTTGCAGATTTATATTGTTGCTATTTATTTTATATTTGCAGTCTGTACAGTGACTAACTTTTTGTTTATTGTAATGATAAATTGGGACAGTTTTAATTAACCACATATTAAAGAGGTATTCATTACAACCTTGTTTGCAAACAGGCCCATTAGTTTCTGTTTCTGCCACCTTTGTGACAGAATACCTGACCATAGGTTCCTCTGAACACAATGACCTATTTATTAAAGTGCTACATTGGTGTGTCATGGAAAGAATGCCTTTCCCGTTACCGGCCACATAATATCTATCTATTAGTCACTAGTTAAAAAACACTTAGTCATCAGTTAGTAGGCAACATATGCTGTGTTATGCATATTTGTAAAGCACACTATTGCCTGCAAGGGTATGCTGGTGCTGAGCAAGGTCTTCAGCATCTTGCAGAATTCAAGGAGAGAGGAGGAGGCTCTGATGTGGAGTGGGAGGCTGTCCCACACTTTAGAAGCAATGCAAGAGTTCACCTGTTCTCCTGATTTGGTTCTATTTGTGGTATGTGTGTGAGTAGTAGGAGTCCTTCGGAGCAGAGTTGTCTAGATGGTTGATTGAAAGAGATGCAAGTGTTCAGGTAGGTGAGAGCCTGAGTTGTGTAGTGCCTTGAGTGTGTGAGGAGTTTGAACTTAGCATGTTTGTGTATTGGGAGACAGTGGAGTTCCTTGAGGTGTGGTGTGATGTAAGTCCTTTGTAGGAAGTCGAGGATGAATAAAACATTTTCTAGCTTACGCGTCAAGAATTTTCAATTCTATTAAGGACACGGAGGCGAGGATTATGCTTTTTCTTTCTTTACTGTCTCAATACGGCAGCCAATCAACAGATAGTAAAAACAAAAACAACAAAACCCATGATGCTTTACAGTAGGTCCCATGTACCAGTCACCATCTGAGATCCCTTTCCATAAATATCATGAACTCCAAAGTCACTTCCTATTTCTTTGTCAGAGTCAGGTAAACATCAAACATCCGAAACAAAACTTCTTACAGATGAACTGTTCCTATGATCATCAGAACCGGAAGTCTGGAAAAACACAGGACAAGCTCAACATGAGCCATATCCAGAAGCAACTTCCGAAGATAACGGAGCCCATAACGTCGTCTTCTCCATGCACAGAACAGCGACACAATTCACGTAGCCTTCTGATCAGATCCTAGAATAGCACAACAAATAATGAAAGGTAATACCTCTCAAAATAAACATATCAACGATTCTGTAAGCAAATCTAAAATAATGTAAGAGAGGGCAAAATTCATAACATAAATAACCATTCAATACTAAAGGTTCAATACAATTATATATCTGATAAGAGATATAAATAGATGTATATGGGAGGGATAATCCTCGCCTCCGTGTCCTTAATAGAATTGAAAATTCTTGACGCGTAAGCTAGAATTTTGTTTTTTCTATTTCAGGACCAGAGGCTCCGATTATGCTCGTTTAAAGCTGTCCAAATACCGTAGTAGCAACAGCCACAACAGGTTTGTGGTAAAATTTACGAAAAGTAGATTCAGAAGACAAGATATGTCTTGGAAGCTATGGCTACTCTTGCAGAATGAGCACCAAATTGTTTGGTATCCATACCAGCTTCATTCATTAACCATTTCATACTGCCTTAAATGGTTTTTGTAAAGATATGAATAATTGACCTCTAGCATCTTGCCTGAATTCGTCCGTAACCACCACATAATTTTGAATTATCAGGAAACATTGGATAAGTTACTGACCTGCAATTAGTCTTTGTCCTTCTGGTGACGGTAAAAGTAACACCTTCAGGAGAATAAACTCTCCCAGCCAAATCCAAAGCTCTGACGTCGGATACCCTTTTACAGGAAATCAGACATAGGGGGTCATTATGACCCTGGCGGAAGGCGGAGAACCGGCGGTAAGACCGCCAACAGGCTGGCGGTCTTACTTTGTGGAATTATGAGCATGGCGGTTACCGCCATGGTCATCCGCCGGTTCTCCGTTCCGCCCGCCAGGGCGGAGACGACCACTGGGCTGGAGACCTGGGTCTCCAGCCCGGCGGCCGTCACTAGACGACTGGCGGTATTTTGACCCGGCTTACCGCCGTGGATTTCCAGCGGTTTGAACTGCCATGAAATCCATGGCGGTAAGCACTATCAGTGCCAGGGAATTCCTTCCCTGGCACTAATAGGGGTCTCCCCCACCCCACCCCACACCTCCACCCCAACCCCCTCCCCTACCCCCCCACCACCCCTGCCACCCCCCAAAGGTGGCAGGGCCCCCTCCCCACCCCGACCCCCAACATCAAATCACCCATACCCACACGACACGCACGCAGGCACCACCTACACACTTACATGCACATACGCCGACATACATGCCTACATCCACACACAGTCAGACACGCACACCCACATTCAAACATACATGCACACATCCATACAGACATACCCACAGACATACGCGCACTCATTCCCATACACACAACACCCCGCAAGCATACACGCACTCACACACCCCCTCTACATACACACATGCACACCCCCCATGCACCCACACAACACCCCCCCCATCCCCCTTACCTCACGGACGATCGACTTACCTGGTCCGACGATCCTCCGGGAGGGGACGGGAGCCATGGGGGCAGCTCCGCCGACACCACACCGCCAACAGAACACCGCCACGGCGAATCACATGATGTGATTCGCTGAGCGGTGTTCTGTTGGCATGGCGGTAGAGGTGGAGCAACCTCCACTTCCCCGCCTCCCGCCAGTATGGCTGTTGGCGGCTCTCCATCCGTAAAAGGACGGAGAGCTGCCAACGGTCATAATAGGCCGAGCGGCAAACCGCCAACACTGGTCAAAATGACCCCTATAGTAACATAGTCAATTTTGCTGAAATCTGGTTTCAAGAAAGATACTTATTAGAGGGCCAAGCGTCTAAAAACCTCAATATAATATTCACATCCCATGAAACAGAATATCTGGCTTGAGGAGGATTTGACAAGCGGATACCTTTCAATACTTTACAAACCAGGGGATGTTCCCCTACGGGCTTACCTTCAATATGTACATGTCCAGCCGAGATGGCTGATCTGAAATTATTAATCGTTCTATATGCCAAACGTGAACTTGCGAGTTCAGCTAAAAAATTCACAATCAACTCAACGTCCGACCCCACGGGATTGATACCCCTTCCGTCACACCAACTACTCCATCTGCGTCAGGCTGAGGAGTATCTCTTATGAGTGCCTGCTGCCCAAGCCTGATTGATGAAATTTATAGCTTGCTGTGAAAGGCCTTGGGAATTCCATCTTGACCTGAAACCATCTAAACCATCAATACCAGTTTCTCTGACATGATCAGTGGGTATTGAAGGCCCTCGGGGCTCATCAGAAGATCCTGACGAGGAGGAATGAGAAGAGGGGAGCACAAGCTAAATGTAGAGCAATTGGCAACCACGGTTGGGCTCTCCAGAATGGGGTCACCAAGATAATCTCTACTTTCTGTCATCGTATATGAGACAGAACCCTGGAAATTATCAGAAATGGAGGAAAAGCATACCTCTGAAACTGCGTCCAATCCTGAAGAAAAGCATCTGTCACCAGAGCCAGAGGGTCTGGACGCCAGCTGAAAAATGCTGTTACCTGAGAGTTGAGGTGTGAAGCAAAAAGATCCACATCGCAGGGGCCCCGCTCTCTGATTATCTGAAGTAAAATCATTGGATCCAGTTTCCAATCGCTGGAATCCTTTCGAAATCTGGAAAACCAGTCCTTTCTTGTGTTCTTAGTACCCGGAAAATATTCTGCTAAGACAACCAGTCGATGACTGAGGCAGTCTCTGCCAGAATCCTGGACTTTGTCCCCCCTAATTTGTTGACGTATCGCACTGCTGATATATTGTCTATCTTCAACAATATGCAGCAGTCCGTCTTCTGAGGAGATAGACTCTTTATGGCAATAGAGCTCGCCAGACGTTACAAACAATTGATGTGAAGAGTCTGCTCTGAACTCGACCATCAACCCCCCCTGTCACCAAAGAACCGCAACAGGCTCCCCAGCCCCCAACACCTGGCATCTGATTCGATCACCACCTCTGGGTAGGAACCAAAAATGGCACTGCCGTTCCAAGCTTCCATGTGCTGGAGCCACCAATTAATCTCCGACTTCACCTCGTTGGTTAACTGAATCAGCTCAGAATAACTCAGGCCCTTCTGCAAGTGACGTATGTTGAGTCTTTGCACAGCACAATAGTGGAGGGGAGCCGGAAGGATGGCCTGAAAAATGAGGCTAGAAGGCCCACTAACCTGGCAATCTTCCTCAATGATACAGTCGGGCTGAGTAATGCAGACCTTAATTCCCTCTTGATGTTGCAAATTTTCTGAGAAGGAAAAATAAACTGAGAGTGGACTGAATCTATCCTGAATCCCAGTAAGCTTATCACCTGATTCAACAATGTCTTCTGCACATTGATAAAGAAACCCAGATCCTGTAGGAGACGAATGGTCCAATCTAAATGAGTCGGAAGAATCTGAATATCCTGAGCCATCAATAAAATGTCGTCCAAATATATGATCACACGTCCTCCCTTGGCACGCAGAAATTCCACCACTGGTGTCATCAGCTTCGTGAAGCACAAGGGGGCTGACGACAGGCCAGAAGATAGCACATTGAACTCCAGACAGTGGCCCTTCCACAGGAATTGTAAAACCCTCCTGTGTGGGAGAAAAATGGAAATCGAAAGTATCCTTTAGGTCTAGGCAGACCATCCAGTTGCCTTCTATTAGAATATCTCTCAACATGTGAATCCCTTCCATTTTGAAGTGTCTGTATAAGATCCAAAAATTGAAATCTTTTAGATTTAATACCAGGCGATGACCCCCGCCTTTTTTGTCTACTACAAAAATGGGGCTGATAAAGCCGAACGGGTGGGGGGAGGAAAAACTTACTGCCCCTTATCTATCAAAGTTTTAACTTCTAAATCTATAAAGGTTTGATCTGTAGGGGGAAAACACATTTGAAGAGGGGGTTTCAATTGTTTCAGAGTACTGATAAACCCCAAACGAAAACCCACGACCGTCTGAAGAATCCAAGGATCCCCAGAAATCTTTTTCTAATTGTCCAGAAACAATCCCACTCTGCCCCCAAGAAGTACCCTAGAATGTGGAATAATGCTCACCTGATTAACTAGCTTCTTGAATTGCTCCTTGTTGTCCCCTTGGGGATCCTCTACGAAACCTGGAGCATCCTCCTCTGGAGCGGGTGAGGTAGCAGGTAGAGTCAGATTGATCTCCGTACCAACTTTCTCTCCCTCTCGGGTAGTAGTTCTGAGGACTTGCAAAAGATCCTCGGCCCGGCATTCGTCCTTCATAACGACCGGCCATGAGAAAAAGGCCTTGTTTCAAAACATTTTTAAGGGACATCTGTGCCTTGTCGAGGGAGGAGAAAGTAGAACAGACCCTAGCCAGTTCTTTAATAAAGGAAGAACCAAAAAGTAAACCATCTGCCGAAAGACCCGCATCCTAAGTGGCTAAATCATTTAGTTTAGGATCAGTATGCATGAGTATGGACTTTCTGCGTTCAGAAGAAATTGTGAAATTCGTATTGCCCAGTTGACATACGGCTCTTTGAGCCCAACCAACTAGTGTCCACAGAAGTCCCTGATTCCTTGGCTTGGAAAGTCATATCAAGAATCTTTGTTAACTGGCCAGAAAAGTCAAGTAACTTATCTTGGCAGTTATGCCAAGACCTATCCAAACCCTTTTTTGAGTCTTTAGCAATTTTTTTCATGAAGGTGACCATGGTATGGTCTATTTCTGGAGTGTCAGTAACCTTACCATCTAGAGCTGGTCTCAGACATTCAGTGCAAAGGTGGGATCATACCTCTTTATCAAAGCTCCTACGAATATTGGATTGAACATACTTCACCACTTCTGGGGAAGGAACCCAATTGGAAGCCCTGGGGTGAACATTTTCTGTAGGGTCAAAATCCAGGACCCGGAGAGGAGAAGCTTGCTTTTTAAGTTTCTTGCTGGGTCCCGGAGCCTCTGAGTCACTGGAATCATCTAAGAGGAGATTTGATCTGACGAGGATGGGGAAAAAACAGAATCTTTTTTAGAACTATAGTTATGTTCATTAGCACGCTTACGTCGAAGTTTCTCAAATGCATCAGCATGGACACCCCCTAAAACAGCATCTACTCCCTTATCCAAATTCTTAGATTTTGATTTAGATGTAAATCTAGACCCTTCATTTTGAAGTTGAGATTCCTGTAGCCAGCCCTGGGTGCGGGCGTAATCAAACAATTGGCCAGAAAAAGGTCCTAAAGCCCTGACAAGGGTATCATTAACAGACTGTTGCACCCTGTTATCAAGGGCTTCCACGAGGTTTACCTCCAACTGATTTCCAATCTCCTTAGGATAATAACCTGATTCATGCTCATCCCATTGAGACATTTTCATACATACATACATATATATATATATATAAAACAATTCAAGGAAATAAAGGATATTATTATAGGGGGAGTGCAAAAACCCCTGACAGGCTGGAAAGCCCAATAAAATGTGGAGGGAGCAGCCTGTAATTCAAAATAAAGCACTCTAGGCAAAGCCTCTTTATATTATTCCTGCTCATGTTTTCAGCACAAAGGAGGAACATAGGGGGCCTCCCAATACACGCAATACACGAGCTGATCTCCTAGAGGAATAACAATGAAAAGATCGGCTCGTAACACTGCAGTGCGACGCCATGAGGGTGAGGGAAATAAAAATAGGACTACGCGCTAAATGCATAGACCGCTCTGTAGGAAAGTACCATCTTGCCTGGCATGTTACCCCCATATTTCACTGTATATATGTTGTTTTAGTTGTATGTGTCACTGGGACCCTGCCAGCCAGGGCCCCAGTGCTCAAAAGTGTGCCCTGTATGTGTTACCTGTGTTATGACTAACTGTCTCACTGAGGCTCTGCTAATCAGAACCTCAGTGGTTATGCTCTCTCATTTCTTTCAAATTGTCACTAACAGGCTAGTGACCAATTTAACCAATTTACATTGGCATACTGGAACACCCTTATAATTCCCTAGTATATGGTACTGAGGTACCCAGGGTATTGGGGTTCCAGGAGATCCCTATGGGATGCAGCATTTCTTTTGCCACCCATAGGGAGCTCTGACAATTCTTACACAGGCCTGCCACTGCAGCCTGAGTGAAATAACGTCCACGTTAATTCACAGCCATTTTACACTGCACTTAAGTAACTTATAAGTCACCTATATGTCTAACCTTTACCTGGTAAAGGTTGGGTGCTAAGTTACTTAGTGTGTGGGCACCCTGGCACTAGCCAAAGTGCCCCCACATTGTTCAGGGCCAATTCCCCGGACTTTGTGAGTGCGGGGACACCATTACACGCGTGCACTACATATAGGTCACTACCTATGTGTAGCTTCACAATGGTAACTCCGAATATGGCCATGTAACATGTCTAAGATCATGGAATTGCCCCCTCTATGCCATCCTGGCATTGTTGGTACAATCCCATGAGCCCACGGGTCTGTAGCACAGACCCGGGTACTGCCAAACTGCCTTTTCAGGGGTTTCACTGCAGCTGCTGCTGCTGGCAACCCCTCAGACAGGTTTCTGCCCTCCTGGGGTCCAGCCAGGCTTGGCCCAGGAAGGCAGAACAAAGGACTTCCTCAGAGAGAGGGTGTTACACCCTCTCCCTTTGGAAAATGGTGTGAAGGCAGGGGAGGAGTAGCCTCCCCCAGCCTCTGGAAATGCTTTCATGGGCACACATGGTGCCCATTTCTGCATAAGCCAGTCTACACCGGTTCAGGGACCCCTTAGCCCTGCTCTGGCACGAAACTGGACAAAGGAAAGGGGAGTGACCACTCCCCTGACCTGCACCTCCCCTGGGAGGTGCCCAGAGCTCCTCCAGTGTGCTCCAGACCTCTGCCATCTTGGAAACAGAGGTGCTGCTGGCCCACTGGACTGCTCTGAGTGGCCAGTGCCAGCAGGTGACGTCAGAGACTCCTTCTGATAGGCTCCTTCAGGTGTTGCTAGCCTATCTTCTCTCCTAAGTAGCCAAACCCTCTTTTCTGGCTATTTAGGGTCTCTGCTTTGGGGAATTCCTTAGATAACGAATGCAAGAGCTCATCAGAGTTCCTCTGCATCTCTCTCTTCACCTTCTGCCAAGGAATTGACTGCTGACCGCGCTGGAAGCCTGCAAAACTGCAACAAAGTAGCGAAGACGACTACTGCAACTCTGTAACGCTGATCCTGCCGCCTTCTCGACTGCTTTCCTGGTGGTGCATGCTGTGGGGGTAGTCTGCCTCCTCTCTGCACTAGAAGCTCCGAAGAAATCTCCCGTGGGTCGACGGAATCTTCCCCCTGCTACCGCAGGCACCAAAGAACTGCATCACCGGTACCCTGGGTCTCCTCTCAGCACGACGAGCGAGGTCCCTTGAATCCAGCAACTCTGTCCAAGTGACTCCCACAGTCCAGTGACTCTTCAGTCCAAGTTTGGGTCCTTGCCTCCCCACGCCAGACTGCATTGCTGGGAACCGCGTCTTTTGCAGCTACTCCGGCCTCTGTGCACTTCCGGCGGAAATCCTTTGTGCACAGCCAAGCATGGGTCCACGGCACTCTAACCTGCATTGCACGACCTCCTGAGTTGTCCTCCGGCGACGTGGGACTCCTTTGTGTAACTTCGGGTGAGCACCGTTTCACTCCTCTTCGTAGTGCCTGTTCCGGCACTTCTGCGGGTGCTGCCTGCTTCTGAGAGGGCTCCTCGTCCTGCTGGGCGCCCCCTCTGTCCCCTGACGCAATTGGCGACATCCTGGTCCCTCCTGGGCCACAGCAGCATCCAAAAACCCTAACCGCACGACTTGCAGCTAGCAAGGCTTGTTTGCGGTCTTTCTTCAGGAAAACACTTCTCCACGGCGTGGGGCATCCATCCTCCAAAGGGGAAGTTTCTAGCCCTTGTCGTTCCTGCAGAATCTTCAGCTTCTACTGTCCAGTAGCAGCTTCTTTGCATCCACAGCTGGCATTTCCTGGGCATCTGCCCATCTCTGACTTGCTTGTGACTTTTGGACTTGGTCCCCTTGTTCCACAGTTACCCTCGTTTGGAAATCCATCGTTGTTGCATTGCTGATTTGTGTCTTTCCTGCAGAATTCCCCTATCACGACTTCTGTGCTCTTTGGGGAACTTTAGTGCACTTTGCACTCACTTTTCAGGGTCTTGGGGTGGGCTATTTTTCTAACCCTCACTGTTTTCTTACAGTCCCAGCGACCCTCTACAATGTCACATAGGTTTGGGGTCCATTCGTGGTTCGCATTCCACTTTTGGAGTATATGGTTTGTGTTGCCCCATCCCTGTGTGTCCCTATTGTAACTATACATTGTTTGCACTGTTTTCTAATACTATACTGCATATTTTTGGTTTAGTGTACATATATCTTGTGTATATTTGCTATCCTCATACTGAGGGTACTCACTGAGATACTTTTGGCATATTGTCATAAAAATAACGTACCTTTATTTTTAGTATATCTGTGTATTGTGTTTTCTTATGATATTGTGCATATGACACTAGTGGTACTGTAGGAGCTTCACTCGTCTCCTAGTTCAGCCTAAGCTGCTCTGCTAAGCAACCATTATCTATCAGCCTAAGCTGCTAGACACCCTATACACTAATAAGGGATACCTGGGCCTGGTGCAAGGTGTAAGTACCCCTTGGTACTCACTACAAGCCAGTCCAGCCTCCTACATTGGTTGTGCAGCGGTGGGATAAGTACTTTGTAACTACTTACCCCTTTTGTCATTGTACTTTTCATAAGAGAAAAATATACAAAACAAGTTCAGAGTATGTACACCTAACCAAAAAGTTTTGCATTTCTTTTCTCACCTCTTTTCTAAAGTGCTGAAAAGTACCTCTAACTTTCTAAAAAGTTCTTTAAAAGTTTTAAAAGTTTTTTTTCTGTCTTTCCAAAAGTTCTGAAAAACTTTTACTTCCTTTTTCTATCACTTAAACACTTTCTAAAATGTCTGGCACAGGCCAAACTGTTGATCTGTCCAAACTTGCTTATGATCACCTTAGCTGGAAAGAAGCAAGGAGTCTCTGCATAGAAAGAGGTTTAAGTGTAAGGAAGAATCCCTCTAGAGAACTGTTGGTAAATATGCTTGTTGAACAGGATAAGGCCAAAGGTGGCAATTCTGTTGAAAAGTTAGC
The DNA here is from genome assembly GCF_031143425.1 of Pleurodeles waltl. Classification (NCBI taxonomy): domain Eukaryota; kingdom Metazoa; phylum Chordata; class Amphibia; order Caudata; family Salamandridae; genus Pleurodeles; species Pleurodeles waltl. The sequence continues at coordinate 786,406,546 of NC_090439.1, forward strand.
TGATGGTTCCCACTCTGATTCTGGGGCACCCCTAGCAAAAGATTTGGGAGGGAAACTTCCAAGCCTGCCTCCTAGCAAACCACCTAGCATAGCTGGTACTGATGTAGAGTCACACCATACTGATAGTGTTGTCTCACATCACAGTAAGAGTATCCCTTCACATCATAGTAGAAGTGCTGTTTCTGTTAGTCAAGCTATTAGGGTGCCATCTGTTAGGGCCAGGTCTCCTTCTGTTCTATCTCAGCATACTTCTGTCTCCAGACATGCCTCACCCACCCACCCACCCTGATGACAGAGTTTTAGAAAGGGAGCTCAATAGATTGAGAGTGGAACAAACCAGACTGAAGCTCAAGAAGCAACAGCTGGATTTGGATAGGCAGTCCTTAGAGGTGGAAAGAGAAAGACAGAAATTGGGTTTAGAAACCCATGGTGGCAGCAGCAGTATTCCCCATAGTCATCCTGCAAAAGAGCATGATTCCAGGAATCTGCACAAGATAGTTCCCCGTTATAAGGAGGGGGATGACATTAACAAGTGGTTTGCTGCACCTGAGAGGGCCTGTGTTGTACAGGATGTCCCTCAAAGGCAGTGGGCTGCTATCTTATGGCTATCATTTAGTGGAAAGGGTAGGGATAGGCTCCTTACTGTAAAAGAAAGTGATGCCAATAATTTTGCAGTTCTTAAGAATGCACTCCTAGATGGTTATGGTTTAACCACTGAACAATACAGGATGAAGTTCAGAGAAACCAAAAAGGAGTCTTCACAAGACTGGGTAGACTTTGTTGACCATTCAGTGAAGGCCTTGGAGGGGTGGTTACATGGCAGTAAAGTTACTGATTATGAAAGCCTGTATAACTTAATCCTGATAGAGCATATACTTAATAACTGTGTGTCTGATTTGTTACACCAGTACCTGGTGGACTCTGATCTGACCTCTCCCCAAGAATTGGGAAAGAAGACAGACAAATGAGTCAGAACAAGGGTGAACAGAAAAGTTCGTACATGGGGTGACAAAGATGGCAACAAGAAGAAGGGTGGTAAGTCTGGGTGGGGACAAATCTAAAAATGAGTCTTCATCAGGCCCACAAAAACACTCTGGTGGGGGTGGTGGGTCCAAATCCTCTTCAAATCAAAACAAAGAAAAGAAACCATGGTGCTATTTATGTAAAATAAAAGGCCATTGGACAACAGATCCCAGTTGTCCAAAGAAAAGCACCAATCCTCCTACCACTACAACCCCTACTGCTACACCTAGTGTCCCTACTAATAGCAGTAGTGGTGGGAGCAAACCTACTAATAGCCAATCCAAGGGAGTAGCTGGGCTCACTTTTGGTAACTTAGTTGGGGTTGGTCTTGTTAGGGAGACCACAGAGGCTGTGTTAGTCTCTGAGGGGGATTTTGATTTAGCCACCTTAGTTGCTTGTCCCCTTAACATGGATAAGTACAAGCAACTACCCCTAATAAATGGTGTTGAGGTTCAGGCCTACAGGGACACTGGTGCCAGTGTTACAATGGTAATAGAGAAACTGGTCCACCCTGAGCAACACCTACTTGGTCACCAGTACCAAGTAACCGATGCTCACAACAACACACTTAGCCACCCCATGGCTGTTGTAAATCTCAACTGGGGGGGGGGTTACTGGTCCAATGAAAGTTGTGGTTGCCTCAGATTTACCTGTAGACTGTCTACTTGGAAATGATTTAGAGACATCAGCTTGGTCAGATGTGGAGTTGGAGGCCCATGCAGCAATGCTGGGCATTCCAGGGCATATTTTTGCTTTGACAAGGGCTCAGGCCAAAAAGCAAAAAGGACAGGGTGACTTGGATCCAGGAAGAATGGACCAAGTGCTCCCTAAAGGTAGGGCTAATAGAAGTAAAGCACTACCTACTATCCCTCCCTCTACAGTGGATTCTTCTTCTGAGGAAGAAGAATTTCCACCCTGTGCAGAACCTACACCAGAAGAGCTGGAAGCAGACACTGCTGAGCTTTTGGGTGAAGGGGGGCCTGCCAGGGAGGAGCTGAGTGTGGCATAGCAAACCTGTCCCACACTAGAGGGTCTAAGGAAGCAAGCTGTAAAACAAGCAAATGGGGATGTCAGTGACTCTCACAGAGTTTAATGGGAGGACAATCTTCTGTACACTGAAGCAAGGGATCCAAAACCTGGAGCTGCCAGGAGATTGGTGATTCCTCAGGAGTACAGAAAGTTCCTCCTAACTCTAGCCCATGACATTCCCTTAGCTGGACTTTTGGGGCAAATGAAAACTTGGGACAGGCTTGTTCCCTTGTTTCATTGGCCTAGAATGTCAGAGGACACAAAAGAATTTTGTAAGTCCTGTAAAACCTGTCAAGCCAGTGGCAAGACAGGTGACACTCCAAAGGCACCCCTTATCCCACTGCCTGTGGTTGGGGTTCCCTTTGAAAGGGTAGGGGTTGACATAGTTGGCCCCCTTGACCCTCCTACTGCTTCAGGCAATAGGTTTATCTTGGTGGTAGTGGACCATGCCACCAGATATCCTGAAGCAATTCCTCTAAGGACCACTACAGCACCTGCAGTGGCAAAGGCCCTCCTGGGAATCTTTTCCAGGGTGGGCTTCCCAAAAGAGGTGGTATCAGAGGAAGCAATTTCATGTCTGCTTACTTAAAGGCCATGTGGAAGGAGTGTGGTGTTACATACAAGTTCACTACACCCTATCATCCACAAACAAATGGACTGGTGGAGAGATTTAACAAAACTCTCAAAGGCATGATTATGGGACTCCCTGAAAAACTCCGCAGGAGATGGGATATCCTGTTACCATGCCTCCTTTTTGCCTACAGGGAGGTACCCCAAAAAGGAATGGGCTTCAGCCCCTTTGAACTCCTATTTGGACACCCTGTGAGAGGTCCTCTAACACTTGTTAAGGAGGGTTGGGAACAACCTTTAAAAGCTCCAAAGCAAGACATAGTGGACTATGTACTTGGCCTCAGATCAAGGATGGCTGAGTACATGAAAAAGGCCAGTAAAAACCTTCAGGCCAGCCAAGAGCTCCAAAAGCAATGGAATGACCAGAAGGCTGTTTTGGTTCAGTACCAACCAGGGCAGAAAGTGTGGGTCTTGGAGCCTGTGGCCCCAAGAGCACTCCAAGATAAATGGAGTGGACCCCACACAATTGTTGAGAAGAAGGGTGAAGTCACCTACTTAGTTGACTTAGGCACTGCCAGGAGTCCCCTTAGGGTGCTTCATGTCAATCGCCTGAAACCCTACTATGACAGGGCTGATCTCACCCTGCTCATGGCAACAGATGAGGGACAGGAAGAAGAGAGTGACCCTCTCCCTGATCTCTTCTCTTCCACAGAACAAGATGCTCTGGTGGAAGGGGTTGTACTGGCAGATTGTCTTACTGCTGAGCAGAAAGACCACTGCATAAATCTCCTGGGTCAGTTTTCTGAACTCTTCTCTACTGTGCCAGGCACCACTTCTTGGTGTGAGCACACTATAGATACTGGAGACAGCTTGTCTGTCAAAAGTAAGATCTATAGGCAGCCTGACCATGTCAGGGACTGCATAAAACAAGAAGTTCAGAAAATGCTTGAACTAGGAGTGGTTGAGCACTCTGAAAGTCCATGGGCCTCTCCTGTGGTACTTGTACCAAAACCTAATTCCAAAGATGGAAAGAAGGAAATGCGGTTTTGTGTAGACTATAGAGGTCTCAACCAAGTAATCAAAACTGATGCTCACCCTATACCCAGGGCAGATGAGCTCATAGATACACTGGCATCTGCCAAGTATCTAAGCACTTTTGACTTGACTGCAGGGTATTGGTAGATCAAATTATCAGAAGATGCAAAAGCAAAAACTGCATTTTCAACCATTGGAGGCCATTACCAATTCACAGTAATGCCTTTTGGATTGAAAAATGCACCTGCCACTTTTCAAAGGTTGGTGAACACAGTCCTGCAAGGGCTGGAGGCTTTTAGTGCAGCATATCTGGACGATATAGCTGTCTTTAGCTCCAGTTGGGATGATCCCCTGGTCCACCTATGGAAAGTTTTAGAGGCCCTGCAAAAGGCAGGCCTCACTATCAAGGCTTCAAAGTGCCAGATAGGGCAGGGGAAGGTTGTTTATCTGGGACACCTGGTAGGTGGAGAACAGATTGCACCACTTCAGGGGAAAATCCAAACTATTATAGATTGGGTTCCCCCTACTACTCAGACTCAGGTGAGAGCCTTTTTAGGCCTCACTGGGTACTATAGGAGGTTCATAAAGAACTATGGCTCCATTGCAGCCCCTCTTAATGACCTCACTTCAAAGAAAATGCCTAAGAAGGTATTGTGAACAGCTAGCTGTCAGAAAGCTTTTGAGGAGCTGAAGCAGGCCATGTGCTCTGCACCTGTCCTGAAAAGCCCCTGTTACTCCAAGACATTCATTGTCCAAACTGATGCATCTGAATTAGGGGTAGGGGCAGTCCTTTCACAACTTAATTCTGAGGGCCAGGATCAACCTGTTGCTTTTATCAGCAGGAGGTTGACCCCTAGAGAAAAGCGTTGGTCTGCCATAGAGAGGGAGGCCTTTGCTGTGGTCTGGGCACTGAAGAAGTTGAGGCCATACCTGTTTGGCACTCACTTCATTGTTCAGACAGACCACAAACCTCTACTTTGGCTAACACAAATGAAAGGTGAAAATCCTAAATTGTTGAGGTGGTCTATATCCCTACATGGAATGGACTATACAGTGGAACATAGACCTGGGAGTACCCACTCCAATGTAGATGGACTCTCCAGATATTTTCACTTAGACAATGAAGACTCATCAGGTCATGGCTAGTCTTATTGCCCTTCGTTTGGGGGGGGGAGGTTGTGTAGGAAAGTACCATCTTGCCTGGCATGTTACCCCCATATTTCACTGTATATATGTTGTTTTAGTTGTATGTGTCACTGGGACCCTGCCAGCCAGGGCCCCAGTGCTCATAAGTGTGCCCTGTATGTGTTACCTGTGTTATGACTAACTGTCTCACTGAGGCTCTGCTAATCAGAACCTCAGTGGTTATGCTCTCTCATTTCTTTCAAATTTTCACTAACAGGCTAGTGACCAATTTTACCAATTTACATTGGCATACTGGAACACCCTTATAATTCCCTAGTATATGGTACTGAGGTACCCAGGGTATTAGGGTTCCAGGAGATCCCTATGGGCTGCAGCATTTCTTTTGCCACCCATAGGGAGCTCTGACAATTCTTACACAGGCCTGCCACTGCAGCCTGAGTGAAATAACGTCCACATTATTTCACAGCCATTTTACACTGCACTTAAGTAACTTATAAGTCACCTATATGTATAACCTTTTCCTGGTAAAGGTTGGGTGCTAAGTTACTTAGTGTGTGGGCACCCTGGCACTAGCCAAAGTGCCCCCACATTGTTCAGGGCCAATTCCCCGGACTTTGTGAGTGCGGGGACACCATTACACGCGTGCACTACATATAGGTCACTACCTATGTGTAGCTTCACAATGGTAACTCCGAATATGGCCATGTAACATGTCTAAGATCATGGAATTGCCCCCTCTATGCCATCCTGGCATTGTTGGTACAATCCCATGAGCCCACGGGTCTGTAGCACAGACCCGGGTACTGCCGAACTGCCTTTCCAGGGGTTTCACTGCAGCTGCTGGCAACCCCTCAGACAGGTTTCTGCCCTCCTGGGGTCCAGCCAGGCTTGGCCCAGGAAGGCAGAACAAAGGACTTCCTCAGAGAGAGGGTGTTACACCCTCTCCCTTTGGAAAATGGTGTGAAGGCAGGGGAGGAGTAGTCTCCCCCAGCCTCTGGAAATGCTTTCATGGGCACACATGGTGCCCATTTCTGCATAAGCCAGTCTACACCGGTTCAGGGACCCCTTAGCCCTGCTCTGGCGCGAAACTGGACAAAGGAAAGGGGAGTGACCACTCCCCTGTCCTGCACCTCCCCTGGGAGGTGCCCAGAGCTCCTCCAGTGTGCTCCAGACCTCTGCCATCTTGGAAACAGAGGTGCTGCTGGCACACTGGACTGCTCTGAGTGGCCAGTGCCAGCAGGTGACGTCAGAGGCTCCTTCAGGTGTTGCTAGCCTATCTTCTCTCCTAAGTAGCCAAACCCTCTTTTCTGGCTATTTAGGGTCTCTGCTTTGGGGAATTCCTTAGATAACGAATGCAAGAGCTCATCAGAGTTCCTCTGCATCTCTCTCTTCACCTTCTGCCAAGGAATCGACTGCTGACCGCGCTGGAAGCCTGCAAAACTGCAACAAAGTAGCGAAGACGACTACTGCAACTCTGTAACGCTGATCCTGCCACCTTCTCGACTGCTTTCCTGGTGGTGCATGCTGTGGGGGTAGTCTGCCTCCTCTCTGCACTAGAAGCTCCGAAGAAATCTCCTGTGGGTCGACGGAATCTTCCCCCTGCTACCGCAGGCACCAAAGAACTGCATCACCGGTACCCTGGGTCTCCTCTCAGCACGACGAGCGAGGTCCCTTGAATCCAGCAACTCTGTCCAAGTGACTTCCACAGTCCAGTGACTCTTCAGTCCAAGTTTGGTGGAGGTAAGTCCTTGCCTCCCCACGCCAGACTGCATTGCTGGGAACCGCGTCTTTTGCAGCTACTCCGGCCTCTGTGCACTTCCGGCGGAAATCCTTTGTGCACAGCCAAGCCTGGGTCCACGGCACTCTAACCTGCATTGCACGACCTCCTGAGTTGTCCTCCGGCGACGTGGGACTCCTTTGTGTAACTTCGGGTGAGCACTGTTTCACTCCTCTTCGTAGTGCCTGTTCCGGCACTTCTGCGGGTGCTGCCTGCTTCTGAGAGGGCTCCTCGTCCTGCTGGGCACCCCCTCTGTCCCCTGACGCAATTGGCGACATCCTGGTCCCTCCTGGGCCACAGCAGCATCCAAAAACCCTAACCGCACGACTTGCAGCTAGCAAGGCTTATTTGCGGTCTTTCTTCAGGAAAACACTTCTGCACGACTCTCCACGGCGTGGGGCATCCATCCTCCAAAGGGGAAGTTTCTAGCCCTTGTCGTTCCTGCAGAATCTTCAGCTTCTACTGTCCAGTAGCAGCTTCTTTGCACCCACAGCTGGCATTTCCTGGGCATCTGCCCATCTCTGACTTGCTTGTGACTTTTGGACTTGGTCCCCTTGTTCCACAGGTACCCTCGTTTGGAAATCCATCGTTGTTGCATTGCTGATTTGTGTCTTTCCTGCAGAATTCCCCTATCACGACTTCTGTGCTCTTTGGGGAACTTTAGTGCACTCACTTTTCAGGGTCTTGGGGTGGGCTATTTTTCTAACCCTCACTGTTTTCTTACAGTCCCAGCGACCCTCTACAAGGTCACATAGGTTTGGGGTCCATTCGTGGTTCGCATTCCACTTTTGGAGTATATGGTTTGTGTTGCCCCTATCCCTATGTGTCCCCATTGCATCCTATTGTAACTATACATTGTTTGCACTGTTTTCTAATACTATACTGCATATTTTTGGTATTGTGTACATATATCTTGTGTATATTTGCTATCCTCATACTGAGGGTACTCACTGAGATACTTTTGGCATATTGTCATAAAAATAAAGTACCTTTATTTTTAGTATATCTGTGTATTGTGTTTTCTTATGATATTGTGCATATGACACTAGTGGTACTGTAGGAGCTTCACTCGTCTCCTAGTTCAGCCTAAGCTGCTCTGCTAAGCAACCATTATCTATCAGCCTAAGCTGCTAGACACCCTATACACTAATAAGGGATACCTGGGCCTGGTGCAAGGTGTAAGTACCCCTTGGTACTCACTACAAGCCAGTCCAGCCTCCTACACGCTCCCACTCCACGAAAAAGGGCTAACAAACGTCAAGAAGACAAAAATTACCAAGCACGAAGCGCTAATAGAAATAAAGATATGGAAGCAGAGTCGCTTCACATACAAGTCCTGAAAGAAAAAAGGCATGCACAAGAAATTTACATACATTTGAAATGATCAAGTAAATCAAGTGAGTACTTATCTGCTACGGGGCAGCAAAGAAAGAGGAAGTGACTTTAGAGGTCATGATATTTATGGAAAGGGGTCTCTGATGGTGATTGGTACATGTGACCTGCTGTAAAGCATCATGGGTTTTGTTGTTTTTGTTTTTACTGTCTGTTGATTGGCTGCTGTATTGAGACAGTAAAGAAAGAGAAAGCATAATCGGAGCCTCCGGTCCTGAAATAGAATCTGGCTGCTGAGGTCTGGATGGGTTGTAATCTTCTAGTGAGTTGCTTGGTGATCACGGCATGAAAGGCATCACTGTATCCCAAAACTATGGGGACTGGGGCATAAATGAGTTTCCTAATGTTGATTGGGAGCCATTTGAAGATCTTCCTCAGCATCTTGAGGGTGGCAAGAGGAGGATGCAGTGACCTTGTTGACATGTACAGTCATGTCCAGATTGTTGTCAGTGATTATCCTGAGGTTCCAGGCATGGGTTTCTGGGTGTGGGTCAGTGTTCGGTGGCCACCAGTTGGAGTCCAGTGGTAATGTCATCCAGTTAGCAACTTCAGTCATGGAAGCAGTGATCTTGTTTCTTGTGTTGGATGTCTTGTCCGAGAAGGAGATTATGAGTTGTGTGTTGTCAGCATAGGAGAGGATATTGAAGTTGTGTGCGTGGATGACATTTCCAAAGGGATAATATATGTTTTGAAGATGGTGGGTCTAACCGATGAGCCTAGAGGCACTCTGCTGATGAGTTTGCGGTTTTCTGAAGACTAAGGTTCCAGGCGGACAGCTTGTGTCTATCCATTAAGATGGAAAAGATCCAGCCTGATGACATTGAGAAACATAATACATACTTGTCTATCAGAGGACCACAGGGTTGCTTGCCCACAAGTTTTTCGGCCACATAATGATTGCCAATTAGTTACATGGTCTTGTGGTAGCAGTCCATCAGCTCCTGGGCTATAGAGTGCCTGGGTGTCAGTTCTGGGTTGCATCACATGTGATAAACAGTTATTGGGCTTATAATACCTGCCCATCAGTTGCTGGGTCACTGGATGCGTAGAATCAGTTACTACACTACAGGCTGCTTGGCCATCATTTACTGAGAGACAGAATACCTGGGCATCATTACAGGATCACCGGATGGCCGGGTGTCTTGGTCCTCTAAATCCATGTTCTTTCGCTATGTCTATCTCTTTCTTCCTGTCTATCTTCCTCGCTGCTTGTTCTCTCACTTTCCCCTCTATCTCCCTTTCGTTCCATGTCTCCCTTTCCTCTCCTTTTCATCCTTTTAAAGTTAACACCGACTCTCACTTTTTCACCTTTCCATTCTTGCTTTATCATCCTTTTTTTTTTTTAATAGATCTGCACATGTGCATCTTCTCTTAATATCTTTTTAGTCTTGTTTAGTCTCCCTAATGTTCATTCACTTTTATATTTTCCCCTCTCTGTGTCACAGACTGTAGCCTTTTCACATACTAGCTGTCTCATTCAAATTATCCTCTCTAATGAACTTTTTAATTCTAACTGTTCCAATTCAGCCATTACCTAGCTTCCTTCAGACACTGTCTAGGTACATCTCACTCATTGTGACTGTGAAGTGTTAAGCAGAAAGTGGGACGAACATGCACTGTCACCACATGAACAATGATATGGGGGCAGTCATTTTAGAACCTGGGAACTCAGTCCCGTGTCCTGTGATTAAAAATAAATAAATACATATAGGCGTCAGGGTAGGGGACCTGGTGGGGGTCCCAGACCCCAACCAAAAAGTTATTATTATCATTTTTAAAACGGGACCACAGATTTGTGGCAGTACTAAAAATGCTTTAAAAAAGCACTCCACCAATTTTCATAAATAAGCCTTCCGGGTTGGGCCAGGGCCCAGGGGGTTTGATGCAGTTATTTTTTTTGCAGAGGAAGGAGCATGCAGCACCCACCCGAGCCACATAGAGGCCTGAGGGACCCCATGCCCTTGGGCCAACTATCAAATTTAGTTGAGGGGAGTGTGCTTCCCACAGGTGACTGGTGTTCACGAGGGTAGGGGGCGTTGTCCTACTGTCAGTGGGGAGAAGAAGAAGGGAGAAGTCGAGCAGTTTAGAGGGCTGCGTGATGCTTTTAATAAATATACCAGCTTATAGTGATTTTTTTTTTTTTTGGGTGAGGTATGTTCTGTGTCTGGACAGCCCTGAGCATGTGTCGAGCCAGGAAAGTCCTCGCCCTGCAGGCACAAGCCAGGACAGTGACATCACAGTGCTAGGCGTGGAAATGTTTAGAAGTGCTGAATATGTTTCCATTTGGGCGTTTAAGCTTTGTCCCAATCCTGGTTTGGCAGAACTTCAGTCAAGTGATAGGCCGGGGCACAGAAGGCTGATGAGGACAAGGAAGAAGTGGATGGTAACCACCTAAGTGTGGGCTCCATCTCCTCCTTTTTCACCCACTGCTGGTTTGCTGTTTAGTGTTAAGGGGCAGTCTGGAGGTGGAGTCCTCATCATGCAAATCTTTACTTTCTATTTCATATTTTCAGAAATGTTGATGAGCACGTTGATACTAAGGAAGAGACGTTCAACCATTGAGGGCATCTATAACTTTACTTTACAATTGAGCTTACCTAGGGGTGTGGAATTTAATAAAATATCTACTTGTCCAGGGGACAGGTTGCTTCTTAAATTTACTTGTCCCGTAAAAAAATCTACTTTTCCCTCTGGTGCCATGTAGTGTGGCGACAAATTATGGCAGCAATCTAATTCTGTAAGAGCTCCGATAATAGCCAGGGTAAATACTATAGTAGGGCTTGAATGCCTGCAATTTCAAACCCTACTATAGCAATTTCGTTATTTTGCTACCTTTCCGCAGATCTACGTACTGGGGCTGGAGGAAGCAGTAATCAATAGTTCCAGGGCTAGAATGCCTTTGAGTCTGCAAACCTACTAGCTTGCATGTGTTAAGGATGTTAATTTGCATGTTTTAAGGATGTTCACTAGTTGTTCTGTAATCTTTCCCCATACTGAGAAACGTTGGAAATTTACTCCTAATAATGGCAGAACTAGAAAGTCTTCCAGGATTGGGAAAATAAGTGGTTGGAGTCAATGTGAACTTATATACGCTCAACAGATTTTCGCATGAGCAAATCTACACATGCATAAGTTCTTGTCCTAAAATAAGGTTCACAGATATTTTCTAAGAGTACTATTTCCTTGTCTACTTCTGTAAGTTCTTAAGAATTTTGGAAAGCCACTAATTCAAAGACAAATAGCATGGGTGCACTTTTGTCACGTTCTTTAAGAATTGGTTCCCTAATTAGGTCTGGCGTTGACCAAGACATTTTGTTTTTATTAATAATCTATTTCTCTATGTAGCTATCTATCGGCTGGCTTTACTGTGGGTGATCACATTCTACTGTTCCACAAGGAGAATATTGGCACACAAAATAGTTTTGTTCAGTGCCAGGAACTAATGTGGCAATCAGTGGGATAAAGAAACTGGAGAGAGTCCCTTTGCAAAGAACATGGAGCCCCCCTCAGCACCCACATAAGGCAGGTGCTGTGCTGAGGGGGGTCCCCTGGAGAAGTCTCCCTGCACCGTGGGGACTGCAGGAACTTTTTTATACCACTAGTGGCAATGTGTGGCTTTTGAGACCAAAACTTTATTCTTGTTGCTTTTTGCCAGTGTTTGTTACAATGGTGAGGGTCTGACAGCTCCCACAACAATAAAGTGTTACAAAAGCCATGTTAAAACAAGACATGCATTGACAAAACCAAAAGACTCACAACAAATGTTGGATTGGTTGGCTTTGTGAGTGCTTGTTTATTTTCATGCTTCCCATAATCTTGTTGAAAATGTTAAACTGATTTTCCGTTAGGAATATTTTTGGGAAATACAAGCATGCATCAACACATTTAGCTAAATGATGCTTCAAAGAAATAGAACCTAAAATTTCATAGTAGCGATAGGTTTTTTGTTTACTGTCTGCACTCTCCCAGGCAGGCCGACCTGTTAGAAATGGGGTCTCTAGTTGGCAGTGGTTTGCACCATGTGCAAGTAGGGACCCTCACTCTAGTCAGGGTAAGCAAGCTACACAGCTAAGATAACCCCTGCTCACCCCCTTTGTAGCTTGGCACAAGCAGTCAGGCTTATCTCAGAGGCAATGCGTAAATTACTTGTACACGCAGACAGTAATACAGTGAAAACACTTGAAAAGTACTCCACACGAGTTTAGAAAAATAGGCAATGGTTATCTGAATAAAGCAAGACCAAAATGATACACATTTCCAAAGGTTAAACTTCAGCATAGCGCTTAGGAATACAATAACTCCATCTGGGGCTATCACAATGTCTTGACAGAGACGTTCCCGGCAGTCCAACGCCACTCGCACTACTGACCGTGATTCCTATATAAAAAAGTGTACACACATTTGCAAAGCTCAATAATATGAGGCTACAAATAATGCTCCCAGCATACCGTCTGGCTGGATGCGAACATTTGCAGAAGTTTTAAAGCAAGGTTGATGATTCTTTACTTTCAAAATATTCACAAAACAACTAGGAAAAACATATTTTGATAAACAACTGTGAAGTTTTAGGTACCATTTCTTCAAAGCACCATTTAGTAATGTGTTGTATGCTAGTAATTCCAAACAAATATTCATAATGGGCAAATCAGTGTAGCCTGTTTCAACAAGGTTATGAGAAACACGAAAATAAACTAGCATTGGCAAATCCAATAGGTCTGACATTGGTGGTCAGCCTTTGGGTTTGGGCAGTGTGTGTCTTGTTTTGACATGATTTTTGTGTAAATCTTTATTGTTGTGGGAGCTGCCGGACCCTGACCATCATAAAAAAAATTGGCAAAAAGCAAAAATATAATTTGGTTTCAAATAGCATCGATTGCCACAGTAGTTTCTGGCACTAAGTGCCATTATGCTCCTTGTGAAAGAGCAGATTTATGTTGCTTACAGTTAAGCCAGATGATAAATAGAGAGATATAATTCTAATAAAATTAAACGTTTTTGGCCAACAAATTAGGGGCACAATTCTTAAAGAAAATCACAAAAGTGCATCTATGGTATATGTCCTTACATTAGTGCATATTTAGGACTTTCATTAATTCACAAGAATTTCATAAGTAGACAAGGAAATCGTACTCCTAGAAAAATTTTGTAAAGTGCATTTTAGCATGAGAAAATATGCATGTGTACATTTGCTCATGTGAAAATCGGTTGAGCATTTACAAGTTCATTTTCCCTGCAACACTTTTTCCCAACCCTGTAAGAAGTTTTACTTCTGCCCTTGACAGGAGTAAATTTGCAGCCTTTCTCAGTATGGGTAAAGATTAAAGAAGGGCTGATGAAAACCCCTAAAATGTGCAAGTTAGTGGGTTTGCAGAGACTCAAAAAGATTTTCCAACCCTGGAAATATTTACTTACCCCTATCTCGAGCCCCAGTATGTAGAGATGCTAAAAGTTGGCAAAAAAAGGGAATTGCTAGAATTGATTAGGGTTACAATAGTATGAGCCCTGGCATGATCAGAGAAGCTGTTATCAGAGCTCTTATATAATGTGATTGCTGCCATAATTTGCCACAGCACTACATGGCACCAAAGGGACAAGTGGATCTTTTCACAGGACAATCAGATTTATGATGCAACCTGTCCCATGGACAAGTAGATATTTTATAAACTTCCACCCCCCTCTTCTGTGGTAACATTTTTCGAGCTCTGGGACATTTTCTCTACTATGATGCAGTGGATTTGTGCAGTCACTGGTTCGCTTACTTAAGGGATGAAAACAACAAACTTTTCTTTTTATTTCTCAGTGCAATCCTTTTGATTGATTCAGGAATTAACATGAGGCCACAGACTGGGGATCTCTATACTCGAAAGGCTTGGTAAGCGATTGTTTCACATGGGTATGGTTTTCTTTTTTTAGCGTTATGGCTCATGTCGGGTTTTTGAACATTTGTTGTCATACAGAATGGGCTTGCTCTTTGATTAGGTCCTGATGAAGACCACACAGATTTTCCTTTGTCATACGCATTGAGCAAGGGGTCCAGACGCAAATGATTTAACTAAACTACTTGGACTATAAACACCCAGTTGGAAGAAAGAGAATGTGAGTGCCCTGTCCTTCTTTTAGCCTTTTAGGACATTAGCGTATGGATTGTGACCCAGTCTTGTCAAATAAAAACAAAAAACCTATGTAACGTTCTGTTTAAGAGAGCATCTAATTGTTTAATCCCAGCAATTTTTCTGCACTAAACGAGCACTATTTCACTATTATACCAACACATCATGTTTGTTCTGTAAAAGACTGTTGAAATTAGACAATACATTTTAAATGGAACCTTGAGCTTGGTGGTCTTTAATTATTGTATTGAATGCAAACTAATAGAAGGGAAAAAATACTGCTCGCCAAACAAAATTTGTTAATTTATTTAAAACCATTCCAACAGAATTACTGATTTGCCAGGAGTTAAGCATCACAAGTGCGCTGTGGCAGCATACTGTGAGTGATCAGTAGGAGTGAGCAGGCCTTTTTACCTGTGTCACTGACCTACAGGCTCGCTCATTAATAGTTATCCTGCTTTGTGCTTAACCTATCCTTAGAGTACATCGGCTTGGTGTTTAGTGCTGTGCAGTGTTTGTTTTCTACATGTGCTGCATGTATGTGGGTCTTTGAATGGTACAATACATGGGCGATGTAGTGCTGTGCACGGTCTGTGTTGTATGCATTTGCTAGGTGTATTTGCGCCTGTGAATGGTACAGTACATGAAAGATTCTGGGTTCCATTTTGGACCTAGGACTAACTGGAGGGATATGAGGAGGTAGAGGAATCACCCAGACAGATTTGTGGATTGCTGCATTCTTGTGAGCTGGATGGGGCACACTGGAGGAAGAGGGAGCTAGGCTCTGCAGTATACTTCAAAGGGTGCTCTTTTATTCAGAGAGAGGTCACTAGGAAGGGGCTTGGGCACATCTCAAGAAGGAGATTGGGCTGATAGGAGAATTATAAAGAGTAGGGCTAAGGCCCTTAGGTAACCTATTGCTACACATAACGCTGTGGCTGACATCCAGGTGACCTGTAGTCACTCTTATGGCCTATATTGTCCATATCAGATTTGGAGTTACTCCTACTGTGACAGACTGATGTTTTTGGCGGATGGGCAGGGCAGAGGATCCTGCACCTTAAAAGGAAACATACCCCCTAACATATTCTTCAAAGACTCAGAGCCTAAATCTCATTTTGTATCGGTAAATGGACTATCAGAAGGGGAGCTTGAGACCCTCAAAATTGTCGAATATCAATGTGACACTTTTGAGGCTAAGTCCTGGCAGTCTTTCAGCCTGGTGAGAAGACATCAAATAAGGAATCCAAGATCACCTGTCGTGGAGTCTGGAGCACCAGTTCCGCCTGCTTGCCAAGACCAGTATTTCCTGTGAGGAAGAGGGAGAGCACTGGAGGGAATGAGGCCCAGTGGAATATCCTGGTAATTGGATCTCTGAAGCAAGGCGTGAAGAGAAGGCTTCTCCACCATAGGTTCGTAGCCTTTATGCAGAGGGAAATAAATAACTCTGTATGCCAGTTTGGGTCACTGTGAAGGTTGCTGCTGTGGAGGTCGGGCCATAGTCCGTTTGTGCAGTAAGGATAGTGACCCCATATGCCCGGTGGGCCTACTGGGAAAAAAGCAAGGAGCGTGGTCTGGTTGAGACAGATGCGGAGCAGAAGAGGACACTGTGCTGACCCAAGATATGACTGATGATCTGAGCCAGGAATGTCATCCCTCCTATGGTGTGGATCCAAGGAAACTTACCAACACAGGAGGAGTGCTGGTGACCCCACCAGCTGCTGCACCCACAGTACACTGTGTGAAAAACCCAAGGACACCCAACTCCTGGGCCACATATGAAGAACTTACCAGAGCTGCTGCAGCGCCAGAGCCCAGGAAGAGGGCGTTCTCAGAGGCTAATGTTGTTCAGGCCCTGCTGGTGCAGGTAAGACTGATTTATGGGCCAGAAGGCCCCAGGAAAAAGTTCCTGCCGTAGAGTGCTTTGGCGCTGGAACAATTTTGACTTTAGTAGAGAGTCTGAGTGGGACCCCTGACTCTTCCTACAAGTGGGGCTTAAGCTGAATATCACCTATAGTGAAAGGGGAATAACTACTGTTGCAAGAGAGAGGGGAGTGGGACTCAGGAACCTGCCTATAAAATGCTAGAGCTCTGATCCCAGGGGACTTTGTGTATTGTTTGTGAATGCCGTATTTTACTTTGTGTTCATTATAAATACTCCTTTTTAGGTCGGGCCTAGGCCGTGCCTGCGCTGTCTCGTAGAGACATGCTGTATTCACTTTGTGAGCTTCTAGTCCACTCATTGCTTCTAATTGGTAACTTTTGTTGTCATTTGCAAAGGCTTGCTTGTATGTGGTTGTTGCAGCTTTCACGTCCTTCCTTTTGGCGTGTTGTTGCCACCCATGGAGCACACCTGCATTACTTGTCTCCTTTAACTTACGTGCATTTACGTTTTGTTGTGAGCACTATTTTTTTCTCTTTTTGTCTCTGTTTGTGGTAGGTATTCTTTTCGTTCTTAGTTGTCATGGCAATACAGAAAGTGTTGGGAGGGGCGCGCCACAAGCTAGACAAGCACACCTATTGCCCAGCTCCTTTTTGTATTGTGGAAAGCAGACCAGCACCCACACCATGCCTATCACTCAGTGTCCACCATCTCCAGTTCGAGCCCTCCATATGTCACCCCTCCAATAATCTAGTAATTAGTGATTGTTTTTACAGATGCTGTCATAAATTTTAACTCTTCACAGACGGCATCACCATATCAAGATTTATTTAGCATCAGGAAGAAAAATCTAAGAATAAACGTTAATCTCACCTGCAACTTTCAGGAAAACTGGTTTAAGCATGAGAACAATGCAACAGGATCCAGGACTTAACATACATGTGTAATTCTCTGTATGCGCTTGAATGTTGTCTGTTAATGTGCCTGTGAGATTGTGTTTCTGTGTGTGTATGGGTGTCTATGTATATGCGCCCTTGCCTGAGTGTATGTACGTGCACATGCACGCCTACGTGCCTGTGTTTGTGCTTTCGTGTGTGTATGTGCGTGTGTGTCTGAACGTCCGTGTGTGGGTAACTATGTAGAGCTGTGTGGGTGCATGTGTGTGTATGTATGTGAGTGTGCTTATATATATGTCCATGCTTGAGCAAGATGGCAAAGCCAGAATCAGGAGAATCGAGGCCTGCGGGCAGCAACTAGTTTGCAAGGCTGCTGTCTTCAACTGGTGTCGTTGTCCGATCTTCTGCAAACCCTGTACTGCAGAGGGAAAGGCCCCATGCACCCTGAAACTGATCTATGTTCTGTATTAGAAATTAAAGCTAGCCGCAGAGCTCCGCTGAAAATAAAGACTCAGTAGTTGGTCCGGTGTCCTATCATGTCCCAACAAACCTGATGACACAATGATTTTGTGTGTGTGTGTGTGTGTGTGTGCGCGCGTGTGCTTGCCTGCATGCATGTGTGTGTCGGAGTGTGCATATGTGCATAGGCATGTAGGAGTGCCTTCGTGTGTTTCTATGTGCTTGTATATGTGCATGTCTGTCTGTGTGTGTGTCTGTATGTGCTTGTGGGTTTGTATGTACATGTGTGTTTGTATGTATGCTTGTGTGTTTGCATGCATCTGTTTATGTGGCTGCAGGTGACTGTTTTAAAATGCGTGCATGTCTGCGTCTGTGTGTGCATTTGTGTCTGTGTTTGCATGTATGCGTGCTTGCATGTTTGTGTGGGTCTGTCTATCTATGGTTAATTTGAAGGTTTTTTTATAGCACATAGAAGGCCGGGGGGGGGGGAGAGAGCGCTTTACTGAGAACAATATCTCTGACAGTAACTGCTAAACATATGATATATTAAGGAGCCAAAAACACAATGGGGCTAACAAGATGGTGCAGTTACACACCTGAACATATTGTTATACTCTGTTGTCTTCCTTTGTTTTACCTTTGTCTAGTTAGTACTTATTGCTGCTTGTTCTATGTAAGTGCTTTAAACCTGCTCTCTTGGCATATGAGCGCTATATTAATTTGGATACAACTATTCTAATTTGAACAACAACAAATATATATTCAATAAGTTAAACAATACAACAGCTCATCCTGTACAACATGAACATATAATAAATAATGCACCAAAATTAGCACAGCTGATCCTGGTAACAGGGAAGGTCGAAATCAAATGCTGGAGAAAGAGATATTTAATTCCTAGACCACACAAAACATAACAAAACTAAGTGGAGGACACCATGTGTGTGTCCCTGTGGGCCTGTGTAACTGTGTGTATCACTTGATGTGCTTTTCTGTTTCTGTTGCCTACATTTGCGCCGGTAAATACTGTAGATGTGTGTGTATTTTTGTGTGCCCCTATCTGATCCTGTGGGTCTTTCTGCCTGTCCATATCAGTGTGTGTGTGTGTGTGTATAACTATATGTGAATATGTGGGAGGTGCATGAGTGATTGTATTACAATGAGGGTTTAGTTGTGTGTGGTTGTTGGTGTGCTACTCTGAGTGTGGATGTGAGCCTTTGAGTCAGTGTATCTATCTGTGTATATCACCATGGTGGGTGTTTATGCTGTGTGCACATGTGTGGGTGTATCACTCTGTGTGTGAGTCTGTGCTGTGTGCATGGGTGTGGTTTTATCACTGTGTGCATGTGTACCTCTGGATCTGTTTATTTGTGTGTATGAGATTTTGTGTAAATCACATATTTGTGTATGTATGCGTTGTGTGCATGAGTGCAATGGTATCACTGTGAATTTGTGTGTGTGATATGCTTTTGGGCCTATGTATTTGTGTGTTTGATACTGTGTGTATATTACTGTGTGCATTGTCTGTGCTGTGTGCAATGTGCATGCCTATTTGGCTGCCCATTTTTGCACTGAGAATTTATTTCAAGCACTACAGTGAGGTCACAAGAAGGCGGGTTAGGGGTGCCTGTGTTTTAATAATTCTAACTCTGCCTCACTCCAATCTGTCTCTCTCCAATTCAAAACAATCTGCCCTACTCCAATCCAAAACAATCTGTCCCACTCATTCCACAATAATCTGCCCCACTCCAATCCACCTCACTCCAATTCAAAACAATCTGCCCAGTATATTTAAATGTAAATAAAATGATTTACTGCAAACAAAAATGTATATTACAAAAAAATTAAAATACAAGGAAAAATAAAACTCTTCAACAACAGAAAAAAGTAATCTTTATTTGCATAAATGTATTCTTGAAGACTCGCACTACACAACCCACCAACCAAGCTTTTAATTACATATGCACGCAGGCATATCATTACACTTTACTTTTTCCTACTAATGCACAACAATAACAACAAAAATATAACAAAAATAGTAAACCTGCACTCACATCCATAAGGTGAGACCTATTGGCTATGCCAGTGTTTGTTTCATAAAAGAATGTATTTTGAGTTGTGAGCCTGTGTTCACCCCTGTGTCTACTGAATACTCCCAAATAAGCCTTGGACTGCCCGACCTACCCTATCACTGAGAATTATGTGCTGAAGGGATACTTGGCCCAGTTGTTCAGGATCCATAATAGGTAGGGCCTCTGGACATCGAGAATAAACCAGCCTCAACACCTACTATTGGACCCAGTAGCTCCTGCTTGCCCCGTGGCGCTTTGAACGGGGTTGTGACAGTTACAATTGAGGTTTCTTCCTCGACAGAAAATGTATAACTTTAGAGACATGTAAGAAAAAAGGCTGTGCACCCTCCCTAGATATTTTCTTATATTGGCAAATTAAAAATACCCTGCAGGTCTACTATCCGACTTTCCCTAACATGCCTCCCACTCTGTTTGCTTTAAGCCTGACCATATGCCTGGCTTTTGCCTCCATTTCTCCACGAGGCATGATTACAAAACTTTATAGCACAATGGCAAAAAAAGTTTAACCCCTGCTACAATTGCACAGAAGAAGTAGGAAGAGGAGCTTGGCACACAAATGACAAATTACTTTTGGAAATCTTGCTGTATTCAGCTAAACAGCAAACAACTAACACAGATTACTGCATTTCGAGTTCCTTCATAGGGTTAACTATACTGCAACAGGGCTGCATGCTGTGGGAATTCTGTGACCCGAAATATGCAAGATGTCTTTATCATTGAGCTGATTACCTTCATATTGCCTGCACCTGCTCATCCGTTGCTAATTTCTGGGAGGGCATTTTTTTTTACACTCTCCCAAGGTTTTAACTTGGTTGATCTCCCTATCCCCAGTTATAGCCTTATTTAAAGATTTACCGAAGCACTTACTCAGATTTGCTGCGCTGACTCTTCTGCCCACTCGGTGAGTGAAGGACTGGATAGAAGACCTCACTTACTGCAATGACACCCTGGAAATATATGCACCTGCATTACCCCGCACCTCCAAACCTAAAGACATATTGTTCCCCAATGTGTTCCTATTTGTTAGAGAATGATCCGCAGAGGCAATGAAGTTTTATTACTCCACGCATGGGTATTCGCCATCTTATATCTACGTCCCCACAGGTGTTGGTGGTGAGCCTACATTCCTCCCAGGTCTTGGTGAGCGACCGGTAATTGCAAGAGACGAATATTGCCTCATTGTGCCTGTTCCTTTGTAATTTCACAAGAAACTGTGAATATCTATATCTGGCATTTATTCTACTCGTTGAAGATTTATGACAGTATTGTACTTGTGTAAAAAAGGAGTAATCCCTCTCTCCTGGGTGGTGAAACCACTAAACATCTGTTAGACTCAGGCAAGGAGCACTTCTTAAAATCTTCTGATATGACATTAGAGGATGATAGGCCGTGCCTGACCTATCCAGTATTAGAGCATAAGTCCCGATTGATTTTGCTGCCCAAAACTAAGGTACCATCCCATAACACCGCTCTTTCCGAGTAGTCTCAATAGAACGCAGTCCTGACCCTGATTGGGAGCATATGCTGCCACACTAGTGAGCGTCTTGGTTTCTCTCTTGCCCTTAACCAGACAATATGTCCAATGCTTATCTAGTCTTCTCTTCCATTTAATTATTGCACAGGATAACCACTGCATACATTTTACTCCCAACCAATGTGGGGAACTGAATGTGGATTTAAATATGTCAGATTCCCCTGTTTTCAAATGTGTTTCTTGATGCATCACAGAATTGCCCCTTTCTAAAAATTTGTGAACCCTTGACCTAGGCGTTGTGAGGTGATCTCCTTGAAAGTACTTGAACACTAATGAGCAGAACGTTGTATTGTATTGTATTGTATATGAAACTATAGGTAAGGAAAGTATACCGCACTAAAACAAAGTAAAAAGAAAATCCGAACAAATAGACAAACAAAATAACAAAAGGAAATCAACAAGCCCAAAAGTAATTCTATGTAATCCACATGAACTCCTACATCTGACTCTATCATTGGGTCTGCCTCAGCCCTCCTTATGAGCAACAAAAAAAGAAAGCGAAGAATAGCGCATTTGCCAGTTTTATCGGTTCATGTTGAGTTTTGACTTAGGTCAGAGAAAAAGGCTCTCAAAAGAATGTACGCACAATGAAATAGGAATGAAGCATTGCAAAGAGGGTCATCATATATCGAAGAGATGTTAGCAGTGATTCAGTCTTCTTCAAGTTCCCTAGATCTTCCCCTTCAGCTTCAATGTTTTCTATGCCGCTTGAGAGGTTTGTCACCAGAATTTCTACCTTCTGTCCTCGAATACCCAGTGGAGTTGTCATTGTTCATTGCGACATCTGGTGCCTCCATGACTGATCTGAACATTCTCCTCTTTGCAAAGGTATTGTGAGCCATATATGAGTGGAGAATCAAGCAATCATCCTGGAAAATAACAAGCCAACACCAGGCATCTTATCTTCTCTCTTGAGTACTTCTTTCTGGAGAGTTAAACCCCAATGCTACTTGGGTTTCTATTCTCACCCGTCCTTGTGTCCATTCTACTAGCTCTCTTGATGCCCTCAGTGTTGTTGTGCTTGAGTGTAAGGGTTTGGACAAACAGCAGGTGTACATATTAGAAGATTTCAGTCTCTTCGGCCACAATACAGAACCAGGCATTGTTGCCTCCAGTACTGTTCTCAAGCTCTTCACATATGAATTGGAGGGAATACGCAGCAGCTTCTGTTACTCCAAAACCTTTCCTTTCTGCTTTAGACCTGTTTGATGTTTGTGGTACTTTGTGCTCCACCTCCAGTATCTCCTGTGCTACCAGTCATACCTACATTATCCTCAAACTCAGTGCTTCTGAGAAAAGTTTGTGGCAGCTTGAAGCCTTCCAGGGAAACTAAGTGCTTTATAAGTAAATAAACATTATTTGTTTCTTGAAGTTTGATTTATGTTTCTACTGGAGGTCTTTGAGGTCTGAGGGTAGAAACCCCAAAAATGCAGCTCTGGATGCTCTACGCTGTGGTGTTTTGAGGACAAACAAGTAGAACAGCCCTGAACTGCTATGGCTCTTAACATTCACTGTATGAACTGCAGAAAGCATTGAGATTCACGGCATGGGTGAGAGAGATGGAAAATATACAAGCAAACTTACGTCCTCGAGGAAAGTAAAAAAGACCGTCCTCTTCAGTTGTTCGCATTCACCATACCACTGTGTAGAGCATCCAGAACTGCATTTCAGGTTCAAGTGACTCCTTGCACATGAAGAGCCATTAAATTTAAAGACATGAAGTCGAACAAAAGTATCTTTAATCCTTAAATAAAGATGCCATTTAACTTATCATGAATGAGAGAATGATTGAGTGATGCAGTGTTGTACCAGAAACAGAATTACTTTTTGAGGTTCACGTATTCAGGTAATTAGAATACAAAGACTTAAAATATTCTGGAAACACCAGTACCAATTAAAAAAAACTTTAAAGAAGTTGAGACTTGGTTTTCCTATTCACCTCCAGCTGGAGTGATTAGCCCATCATTTATATGGATGTCCCTAAAATGATAGGGGGATGCCCTTGTTCCTTACCGATTCATATTTTCGCTATAAAAGCAGTCAGTACTGTACAATTTTGTGATATGAACATCAGCCTCCATGGTGTGTGGTGTTTCATCGTTAGATGATGCTGTGTGATAGGCATCCAATGCCTGGGTCTAACATCAGTGCACATCTTTCCTAACCACTCCCCACTTGTGTCATCTACACTATTTTAAAGGTTTGGTTGTGTGACACTTAGGGAGTCCATGTTTCATTCATCTCTGGAGCTCCAAAGAAGTGATGGATCCTCAAAAGAAGGACGTTAGGGTTTTCAGGCTTGGTTCAGGACTTCGAGAGCCAGTGAGTAGATCGCATTACAGGGCTCTAGGGCAACATGACCATCATACCTGAAGTCCAAGTCACATCTTTTCTAATTTTAACTAAATCTTCTTCACTTTCAACACCCTGACTCCACCCTCCATCAGATTCAATGCTTTCTCTTTTAATGGAGCTGGAATTATTCATCTGTCATCAGTTAATGTGTCAAGCACTAAATAAAAGAAAATGCACCCTTACTACGCCTTCCATACAACCAGACCAATAATCTATGCACAAGAAAGAGATAAAATCAAAGTAGACCTAGCCAGTCTACAACACCAGTTACTTTTCAGCTGTGCAAAGTTATAAATAGCTTAAACTGATTCTTTTTCAACCTCAGTCCACCACCTGCCCTGCCCCTGCCATCACCAGGCTATCAGACTCTGTTAAGGAATAGACCTGTTTAAAAACTTAATACCCTTGTTTTCAAATTTATCCATAGTACTTGTCCCACATACCTGTTTTAAACCCTTATATGTCACGTCTACATGCATTTTGCTCTCTTCGAGTTAACCCATTGCCACTTCTGTTCACTCCGCACTGCGTCCATATTGTAGATCTTGAACTTGCTGAGACCACTTCACTGAAAATTCTCTGTGAGCTGACAGTAAAGCTGCAACTTATTCCACATGTTCGAGACCAACCTCAAAGTATAACTCCAATACGGATGATTAATAATACCTCTGTCCCCTTAACCCATCCCTCTTTTCTGGATTCCCAACCCCCTGGGACCAAACTCCACCTTACATCATCACCTTAATCTCTGAATAAAATTGCTTCATTCATTTGTTAGAAAGGTATCATATCGGTATCATATTAAATGTCATATCATGCTATGCCATGTCCTGTTGTGTGTGCTATTACCCAGGAGGGTATCCTGGTGCAGAAGCAGCCATGGGGCTAGCCTGGTAGAGACAGTTGAAAATTCACATCTTCTGCTTATTGCTCAATTCAAGAACTGAAGAGCCAGCTGATTTTTTTATAATTATGCTGAGATTTTTGGTGTGGTGGTTAGTATGGACTGGGTCCGAGTTCTGCTGGCCACGAGGTGGAGTCCCATGGTGAGGAGTGTTAATCAAAGATTACAGTTGATGTCATGGCAGTGTTTAGTACAGCTGATTCTCATCCAGTCGGCAACTTCGGTTGTGCTGGGGGAATCTTTCTCTGGGTGTTAGGTGTTTTGTCTCAGAGAGAAAGTATCAGCTGTGTGTCACTGGTGTTGAATAAGATGTTGATTCTGTGGGTATGAATGATGCTGGCAGGTGGGATGGTGTACATGCAGAAGAGAGTCAGACTGAGTGATGGTGATGAGCTTTGCAGCACTCCATAGATGAGGATGAAGGTGTTCGAGCAGTAAGGGGCCAAGCTGACTTAGTGTGTCCATTCAGGAAGGAGCATATCCAGTGGAGAGAAGGCCCTTATATGATGGCATCATGCAGTCATTGTATAGGGTGTGAGATGGTGTTCAAGGCTGCAGAGAGATCCAGGAAGATGAGGGATGCACTATCCTGTCTGGCCATGATCATGCAAATGTAATTTGCTTTGGTGATCAGGGCTAGTTCTGTGCTGCGGTTGGTCTGAAACTGACTGAGTGGATTAG
This sequence comes from Pleurodeles waltl, assembly GCF_031143425.1. Lineage (NCBI taxonomy): Eukaryota > Metazoa > Chordata > Amphibia > Caudata > Salamandridae > Pleurodeles > Pleurodeles waltl. Next base: position 786,431,432 of record NC_090439.1, read on the forward strand.
AGGAGATGTGTTACGTTGGAGTGGGTGCCTAGGCATTTGTTGATCAGCTTCTCCATGACTTTGACCCGGTGGGTAGTTGGCTAGTGTTGTTGGTCGACAGAGGGATTCTTGAGGAGGGGGAGTGCAGCAGCATGCTTCCTGACGTCTAGATAGGTGACTGTTGTGGAAGAGGCATTTAGGATTGGGGTGAGAACTGAGCTGAGGGTTTGATCAGTTTTTTAATTAAGGCACTGTAGTGGCAAGGGTTCAGTGAGGCTCCGGTGTAGATGAACTTCATGGTGGTACTGATTCCATCTGTGGTGATGGTGGGCCATGCAGTCAGTGTGGTTCATAGAGTGTTGGTTGTGATAGGAAGGTGTGTGCTGTGAGGTCGGAAGAGTCTGGTTGGGGATTGAAGATGTCATCAATGCTGATTAACTTCTTGTAGAAGAAGTTGGACAGGTTGTTGCTGAGGTCCTGTGAGAGGGTGATGCTGGTGGAGCTGACTTCTAGGGAGGTGAAGTCTTTCCCAATGGTGCGGATCACTTTGACACTGTTGGTACTAGCCTCGATGCAGTCTGCTAATGTAGAGCGTTTGGTGGCTCGGATCAGATGGTGGTAGCATCTGATGGCGGATTTGAAGGTATTCCTGTCCACAAGGAGTGGGCAAAAACATTGGCATACCCAAGAAAGATCTCTTGGAATGCACATGTAAAACTAATTCAGTTTTATATGCTTCCTAGCAGATCACCAGAATATTCCCCAGAGCCCCAGATTTGGGTGCCAGATGCAGCACCTCAGTGGTAGGTTTGAAACACATGCTATGGGATTGCCCGCAGACCCACCCTTTCTGGTAGGCAGTGCTGTTGAGACTCAAAGACGTTATAGGAATAAAGGGACTGGGCTTTTAAGAAACTGGGCTCTCAGCATTTACAAGCAATCCCAAAGGCAAAAAACTGTGGCAGTCTTGTTTGATCTTGCCCTCATCCTTGCCAAAAAGGACCATAACCTTGAGGTGTAATCTTCCACTGTCCCCGTCCATCGAGGCTTGGATTCATGCCATGTCTTGATTGGTGAAATCTGAGACCACAGTCCTATGCAGAAAGGAGGCCTGAGGCTTATTCTGCTGCCTCATCACCCAAGAATCCGAGACATTGCTCTCTAGATGGTTCATCCCACCACCCAAGACGGTAGTGATTCCATGCCTGAGCTTCCTAGCCTAGGTTCGCGCTCTTCCAATAGCAATGGCAGTCAATCCCACCACAGCGCCATCAGACCCTGATTATCACCGTAGCCAATCCAGGAGCAGCATGGGTCACTCCTAACAAATGCAGGGCTCACTCTTAATGGCCATCCGTAATCAATGCACCAGGGCCTCCTTCCTTTTGTTACCCCTCTTCCCGCTTCTTTCCTGCTTACCAGATCTAATGTTTCTTCCATACAGTTCAAGTACTCCCAAGATTCTCATAGAAAGATCACCAACAAAATCCAGGGGCAAAACACCTCCTCACCTTTGATTCGTTATCAAAAACCTCAGACTGGTCCGCAGCAAGTGGTCAGGTAATGATTACTCAAATGTTAGTTTGGCTTTTTTTTTTTTATGACTTGTGGGGTCTAGCAAAATGTGAAGTGAAATGTTGTGCTATCATATTTGTTCCAATCAATCTATGATTGATACTCGTAGGTTATAAAAGGCCCCACCAGGAGCAACATCCTGCCACTCGGCCCTTCTCACGCCAACTGTCCACTCATCCAAGCACACTCTCCAACATTCCAACCATACAGTGACCTCACTCACTCATTAGCGAATCAATGCAAATCTTGGCAGTCTTGAACTTGTAAAGACAAACTTCATAGGTTTTTCCCAAGGTGTGTAGAAGACTGCATGCACTTATGCTGACTGCAGGCAATGTTTATGGTAATATCAGGGAAATCAACAGTAAAAACAAGATCACTAAACATTAAAACAGACCCAAAAATTGACTCTTTGGGCACTGTCAGATTACCCTATTGGCCAGTCGGACCCTGTCAGCGCAGACGGTGACCCTGCCGTAGAAGTTGGAGATGGAGTCAGGGAGGCTGTTGCGGTCTTGTTTTCATCTAAACCCTTGATCCAACATGCTTTCCACTACACCACCTAAACCAAACTGCTCACAGCCTTTTGTACTGTTCTTGGTATCTTCATGTCATGTTTTTGTATGTTAAGAGAATTGTGTAAAGTAGAAATTCTTTTAACAGTCCAGTAGCTCAAGGATCACAACAGAATCATGAGTTGGTTGCAGGTGGGCATAGTTTGAAAATACTAGACATATCTGTAATCTCCTTTTACATCATTTTGCGGTTTTGTGACATTTTTTTTTTAGGTTGCCTCCCATCTCACTAAATTTTCTTGCCATTTATATTCTTCTCCGCGTTGTCTTCATGCAGTCACATCGTAGCTTCAGTTGTCCTGAAGCGTTTAGGAATAAAAACTGCCATAAATAAAGAATCCAATTATATAGCTCCGTCGAAATTAGAAGCCGGAGGTGCCTTGTTAATTTTGGTTTCAGGATTCTAGACAGCTCACTTCTGGTTTTGGTTTGAAATGCTAAGCTATTTTGTGTGGGTTTTTTTTGGTTTATTATTGCAGCCTACGTTTGAAATGTGTCAACGTGCAGCAATTCGGGAAATATGTTTTTTTTCTCACTGCTTTGCCTGTGACTCATCTATTATCATTCCACAAATTAGCATTTTAATTGGCAGCTTGTTAAAGCTGCTTCAGCGCAATTAATGTCAAGTGCTGGCGTCGTGGTTGTAAGAGCCTGTGCGCAGCACGCCTGATGTAGTTACACACAGCTGTGTGTTGACGTTCCGCCAATACCAATGCTGCTGAATCTTTCGATCAGACAGGTGCACGGTGCTCACTTTACAATGAGAAATAAATTAAAGTTTTAGTGAGAATTTTGTGTTCATAGGACCACAGCAACATGTGTAAGGGTACCTCTGTTAGTCGTTTAAAAAAAATTATCCTAAGAATTTGAAACATACACATTTATTTTTCTGCTAAAATTCGTTACGGGTATTCTTCTTGGGAATTAGCTAGCAATTGTTTAACAGTGAGGCTGTCAATTTATTGGTCATCTTATGCTTATTTGTTGGCTTTTAATGAAGTATGTTGTGCTTCCATAGGGCCGGTTGCTGTGAAGGCTATTTGTAGAAGATTTTAGTGTTTCTGTTTCGTCACAGTCCAAAGGAGACGGTTCCACAAATGAGTGGTCCACAGAAAATGTTTGTCCATCCGTCAGCTGAGTGTAGTGTTCTGCTTATATAGAGACACTCAATTGTGTATATCCTTCTGTTCGTCTCATCCCTACAGACCATGTGGTGACTGGTGGAGGGGACGGCTGCAATAAACACAAGAAAATAGAACAAAAGGGAAGATCTTTTCTTAAGTTGGGACTGGTTTCTTACTTTGACAACCGGAGGCGATATTCTGGCATCTTTGCACCAATACCTTGTATATCGATACACACTATACATATGTGCAAAGCAAATGTCTTGCCAGTAGCTGTTCCTTTGCTGAATTGCTGGGCTTGGTAAAAGCTGTAGCTAAGTCTGTATTCCTGTGACCTGTGAAATGAAGTCAAGTTTGTCTGCTTGTACGAGGGTTATATTGCTCATACCACAAGAAATGCTGGCCTGATTCCAAGATCTGCACAAAGCTTAGTTGATTGGAAAATGTACATGAATGCTGCTTCTGTGGACCAAGACCGCATAGGAGGCATGAGACCCTGAAGCTAAGCTAGCCAAACAAATAAACAGAAATCTAAGTGCATTATAATCTGGGTTGTGGTACTGCAGCAACACCTCTGCAGCATTGAAAATTGAGTCTCCACTCCAGCCTTTAGGTTTGAATACTACAGGCACATATTACCTATTGTACATTGCCAGAAAGACCATAAGGTTCTCCACCTGGTCTACTTGGCTGGTGACTTGTATATTCTTACCTGTGGGCCCTTCAAGACTACCAGAAAACTTCACATTGAGTGCTGATGCACAGTTTTATGCCCCCCCCCTAATGAAAGTTAGGATTTTAAATAGTTTTTTGAAACAGTGAACTGTGCTCTCCCTAGACCCTGGTACATGGTTGCCTGGACACCATTGCCTTGGACACTAAAACTCTGAATTATCTTAGAATTGCATATTTGAATCTACTGGGTGGGATCATTTGTGGTTCGGACATCTTTTACTGTGTGTGCTGGAAGCTCAGCAGCTGAAGCTTTGTCCTGCTGAGTTGCCCCGCCTTGCACCCAGAATCAGAGCTATTGAAACTGAGGGTCTGGTGTATGGTAGCAAAATTGCTACAATATGCCATTTTATGTGTTACTTCTCTGTCAGATTGACTGAAAGAGCACACAATCAACATAATATGGAAGGATACAAGTCCCAAAGTACCCCAGGTTGACTCAAGTATAGTCCCTTAGGATGATATTGGCTAGAAGGTCAGTGTTACAGATAAGTGCATGGAAGCTGTGAACACACTTGTTGGCATATCTCTGTCCCAGAAGGTGTTAGCATCTGCTATTTTGTGTGTATCATAGTTTTCTCTGTTCCACGTATATAGCTATAAATAAAAGTATCATTTGTTTTAGAAGCTATAGCATTGACTTGACATGAATCTGTTGAGTGCTGTTGAATGAGCAAAAAAACAATGGGTTGGAATACCACCCTTAGGTACTGCGAGTGGTTAGACTTTTTGCAAGAGTTCCTCCCATTACCTTTTACAATTTTTTTTTATTGAGTATTAAACCATACCTGTGATACACTATTTGAATCAACCAATCAACAAATTTGTGTGTGCGGATGCAGCCACATTTGTTCCAGCAGGTATACAGAAATAGTCAAACATACAGTACAGCTCATGTTACAATGTACCACCTGGCAATCATCCTAAAACCCTCCCCCATCCCTGCACTGCTATCCCTCCGCCCCTTCTTTCATAACCAATAGCAGTAAGACCTAATACTAAAAAATAGAACCAACCTCTTCTAGAATCCCTATTGAATCCTCAATAATGGTACAACAATTGCAATATTGTCCAATACTTAAATCAAAAAGGAGAGGGAGAGGTATGACAGTGTGGTTAACATATATTCGTGTACCCCCGCCGGAACCTGTAGGGGCTCCACCTGCTCAATAATTAACATAACATACCCACTCTTGAAACTGTACAAGCACTTCTGATTCTGAAGAAACTCTCCTTAAAATGTTTTGAAGATAGGTAGGTAATCCTCCATTCTATATATGACTTGCTCATAAAATGCCATTCAAAATGTATCTCAAAGCAATAAGTCAATAACTGGAATAGTGTCAGACTAAAAAAAATGGAGAATACATGTTTTCACTACTGCTAAAGCTGTGGCGAACCAGTGACTAGGCACAGGGAAAAATTATGAAGCATTACTGCAGAACCCACCAAAGCCCCTGCTACCCCAGACACAGTTTTCATTTCCGTCCAAATGCTGTCTTAAAATTACCTCAATTTCTGGCACTCCCATTCCATGAAGACTATGTCACTATCTAGGCTTTGGCTCCTCCAGCAAGCTGAGTTGCTGGAGCTGTTCACCTGCTTTAGCCTGTAGGGAGACAAGTGACACCCATGTACAATTTTGTAGTTTGGTACCTTTGATCTGTCCTCCCTTAGATATTTATGGTGGTGCAATAATAGTTCTGACCAATCTTCATCTGTGTATTCTAGATACAGTTGGGTGGACCACCAAAGTTTGAGCTGAATTCATAGTTGGGACGAGAAGTTAAAATCAATTAGAATTTTAAAAAGCTCCAAGACCGCTTCCTTATATGCACCCCGGGTCTGTAGGTAAGACTTTAGTTAAGACTTCAGAGGATACAGAGTTGTGGACACAAGATCATAGTCAGGCAGTGTGATATTGGATGATACTTCCAGGACTGGTGCAATGAAAGCATGTGGGAGGTGTGGGCTTTATCTTGGATTCTGTCAGCAGATGGTCTATTTTGGTCACTCCCTTGCCAATGAAGACCTCCCTGTTCCGTGCTAGCATTTAACTTGTCAGTTTACAACCGGGGTTTACTCCTTCCCATATAAACATTTTGATTATTAGGGAAAGGTCTGGCATCATCATGGGGAGTATTGAAAATACATAAGTGACCCTGGGCATCACATTCATTTTGATGACTTGTCCTTTGCCTCATTTAGATAGTTTTAGAGTGAACCATCTGTCCATATACTATTGAATCTTGGCAAGTGGTGGAGTAATGTTATCCTCTATGACATTTGAGAGGCTATAGTTGAGCAAGACCCAGGTATCTTAATTTAGTTTGCTTTCATATAAAAGGATGGACCCCCAGGGTGGATACAGTGGAGGTATGAGTCTGCGGTAGTGCCACGCATTTCCATCAGTTAATACTGTAGACAGGGAAGGCTGAAAATTTCAAGAACAGAGTCGTTAGATGCATGAGAGAAGCTGTAGGCGTGGATAAAGTCAGGAAGATGTCTTCCAAGTAAAACAATGCCTTCAACTCCCCAGCTGGGATGGGGATGCCTCATTTCTCTGGATGGTTTCTGATAACTATCTCTAATGGCTCCAGGGCAAGGATAAAAAGCAGTGGGGAAAGTGAACATCCCTACCACGTTCCCCTTTGAATCTAAAAAGGTTGTGAGGTACGCCCATTGCAGAAGACCAATGCTGTGGATTTGGATTTGGTATAGAGCCATTTCAATTTCTTCAGAAAACCTTTACCCAGACCCATAGCGTCCAGTAGTCTATAACTGTATAATCCATTCCACCTAGTCAAAGGCCTTTTAGACGTTGAGTGAAATAATTATTTTCTCATTGCGTCCTCCTGCACTTGCCACAGAACACGTGCCAGCAATCTTAAATGATAGGCTGATGTTACGTGTGGTATGGATCCCACTCTATCATTGTGTATCATTGATAGCAGCAGGCCCTTCAAACGATTGCTTTCATCTTGTGTGATAGCTCACTCGTAGATTAAGACCAGGTGAAATTGTACTATATTTAATTTCTATTGGCGAAGTACAGAGCATTTGGGTTGTTCACAAAAGGGGATGGTAAATACTGTAACATTGGCTAGTTTAACAAACCTCGTACAAAGAGGGCAACGTTAGTAGTCTGCACATTTCCCCCTCAGGACCTCAAGTGCACTCAGTCAGTGCATGTGAAACAATGTGGGATACCGGTACAGTCCCTCCCAGTCATCAGGAATCACCCTCACACGATTCTAACTCACTGAGAAATGCTTTGCTCACTTACAAAGCTCTCCCTCCCTTTCTTTCTAACTATAGACAAGATCTGCTGTGGCAAATGTTTGGCCACCACCCTGAATGACTCCCATTACACCTAGAGGCAGCAGGGCGTTCTCTGGGTCCTTACACCTTCCTCCTATGACTTATTTTGTTCCATTCTGGTGGTTGATAATTACATCACAGGTAGAGCCATCTTCTGCTAGACACCTATTGGCTTCACATCAGCTCTACTAGGTTCACGGTTCCACAACATTCCAACCATACTACATTCCCTTCCACCTATCCTACCAAAGGCCACTGCCTAGCTCCACCTTTTTTTTTTTTTTTAAACAGTTACTGAGCCCTTGGACTCACGGTTTTGTCCAGGGCACCAAGCAATCATGTACCCAATGGCATCTATATGCAACATACCAGGAATCCTGAGGTTAATTCTCTTAGCGTTAATAGACTTACCCTTATATTAAGCGTAAACAAATACTGACCTTCCTGCACACATCACCCGGACACAGAACTTATTCACCAAAAATACATTTATGAGACACCCTCCAAAAACGTTTACCATAAAGGAGGGGTGCTATATTGATCCAGAAGGGACTGCTGCTAAGGTGCACAAGACATGGTCTGACCCAATAGGGCACTATATACTTATTAAGGCTAGCAATGCGGATGTCCCTCTGCGGGCCCTATTACGAGTTTTCCGCTGGGCCAGTGGGCGAAACAGCGTTTCTTCCCACTGGCCCAGCGGGAAGCTCACCACAACATTGACACCAGCTCGTAATAGAGCCAGTGGCAATGTTGTGGTGCGAGGGGTGCAACAGCACCCATCGCGCTTTTCACTGCCCGAAGCACAGCGGGGCTGTGCATGGGGGCTCCTGCACTACCCATGCTGAGTACATGGGCAGTGCAGGGGCCCCCTTTCCGCTAGCCATTGCATTGAGGTCAGACCGCCATGCAAAGGCTGGCGGAAAGGGGACTCGTAATCCAGAGGGCAGTGCTGCTTGAAGCACTGCCCTGGCAAATTAAGACCACCGAGACCGCCAGGCTGTCAACCGGCAGCAACCTGGCAGTGCCTGCAGTCATAATATGGAGGCAGGACTGCTGCTGTGGCAGCGGTCTGACTGCCATCACGAGTCTGGCGGTCCCAGGACTGCCAGACTCGTAATGGGGCTCTCCGTCTACAAACTCAAATCAATATGATGGGCAAAAGCGTACGTTTTAATCTAAGACATATGTGTGGAATCTGCAAGTTCATTCCTGAACAAGACCTATCAACCCTTATTAAAGCCCTGATACTCGGACGGATTGGCTAAGGGAACACCTTTGTGACCATTCTCCCTAAAATCCATCTCACCCCATGTAAAAGCAGTAACTGAATTCGTTTCAGGGGTAAACATCTAATAATATTTCTCTGGCACGTTTAACATTTCACGGGGTTCCTGTTGAAGCTAGAGCTATACAGAAGACTGCATTACTCACAAGATCCTGTTCACCTCCTTTACCTTACATCCTACCTCAAAATTTAAAACAGGTGGCATCAAATTGCTTCATAATGTTCCAATGCTGCTCCCACAGCCTTCATTCCTCAAGAAGGAATGCACAACAGTACAGGCTTTTTCTGGCAGTGCAACCAGAATGTCCATCTAACTCTCCTAACCTTTGCACCACCCTCTCGTTAGACACCTTCAGGAAGGAGATAAAACTACTTATGTTCCTAAGCACTTTTCGATTTGCTCTTTAGCTAGCTTGACCCTATGATCCTTCTTCCAATCTCTCTCCTTTTTTTGTCTCTTTTCATGTTCTCTTTTCTACTCCAGTCGCAATCTACTTAATGCTGGACTTCCCTCAAATCATGGTTCTTTCTATTCTCCAGATTCTTTTTGATAGCTTTTATAATCTGCTACCACATCTCTAACACCCACTATAACCCACGTTAGAACATCTGATGTATTTTCAGCTTGTACCTTTGCTGTGAATAGTTGGGCATTTTGCTGCGCATAATTGATACATTTTTCATCCGAACTCTATACTTTATTTGGTCCGTTTTTATATTATTATACTCTTTAAACTGTGACCTAATGTTCCCCTTTGACATTTGCTGTATATAGGTGAACACGTTGTTTTAATATTGTGCTGTACATATGCAATCTATTTGTAACTATAACGTGTGTTTTTAGGTTTTGTGTTGCAAGACTTGTTAACTTACAGCCCGCCTACTGCCCACCATTAGCTCCCTTGCTGTTCTCGCTTCCCCCACCAGCCGTTTGTCCAATTTATTGGCCTACCCCTGTTGTTCACCCTCCATTGTTGGTTTGCTTCCCCAGCCTTCCCTGCCCACGCTCCACTCTCCATGTATTTCCCTATCACCTCCTGCCCTCCACTTTCACTTCTTAGACAAGCTCAGAAATGGACAGATTTTCTCAGATTCCTAAGCACTAAATCCACAGAATCGTGAAGTTAATTATTGGTCGCAAATACAACTCTGCTTCTGCATGGCATTCCCATATCCACTTATATTTCTACACGGCCTTTCCAGATCCAGGAATCACTATTCCTCCCATTTTTACAGCAGTCCTTGCCCTGCATGGTCCTTTGCTCTGCGAGTGTCATGGGATTTCCATCAGACGAAACTCATAGCGTATGTTTTTTTCAGACTCTGTTGTACATTGCCCCTTTGATGCATCTGGAGCTCTTGTGAGCTTTGGGCAGTGATTACATTTCCTCGGCCCATGATTAAACTCAGTTATCTTGCATCAGAAGCAAATATATGAAATTTTAATCCCCGCTGTTCATATACTCACCTCAATGCGTCAACGTCATCTTCCTCTCTGCCCTACCTTGTTTGGATGAATGGGATTGACAGACATTAATGTAGTGCTAAATTAGTCTAGCAATCATAAGATCGAAGGGTTTGTTGATGGAACTCCAAAGATCACAGCCACTTGTTCAGTACCCATTAGCAAATGCATACCAGTAACAGCTGGAAAGGGGAATTCGGATTCTCAGATTGGTTTCTGCGATTCAGTTTAATAAAGATAGCATAAAAATGAACACAGTTGTTTGTTTCGTGAGTCTTTAATTTTCCTAAACTGGAAAGGTTATTACTGGAGGTCGCATTTCGATCAATTTTGTTTTTGTTTTGTTTTAGACCGAGTAACTAAGTCAGTTTTTTGCCAAAGAAGGCAATTGCAAACTGTTGAAACCAATTTGTAATTTAAGGAAACAATGATATGAAACGATTCAACATGAAAACGAAAGAGCACCACCTGTCCAAATCCCCCCATCTTTCCCCTTGCCCCTTCGGTCTCCCTTGGCCGAGCCGTCCTTCTTGCCTTATCCACTCTCTCCTCGTAATCACACCCTTGTGCACTCCACTTTGTGGTGACATCCATTCTCATTTAATCTCTTTCACATTAATTTCACTCTGTTGCCTCTAAACCAGTTTCACCTCCAGGCCACTCTCACCTACCATTCACTTTCTCACCACCCCATTCACTGCAGCACCTCTCCATCATCTCTATTGCATCCAGCTTCTCCATTTCCTTCCCCAAACTCTTGTCATCCCATCCTCTCCTGCCTTCCCATCCTCTCCCCAATGACTCGCTTGATTTCACTTCCCCTTTTGCTGTCCCGCTATCCTTTCTTGCTTGCCCATCCACTTCGACATCCATGCTTCTCTCTCTCAGCTTGTTTCTTATTCTTTCTCTCTCTCACTCCCATCCATAGTTGCCTTATCCACTGTCACTCCTTTCGCATTCATCTCATCCACTTTCGCACTTATAGTTATTCTCCTCATCCACTTTTACCCCATCTATTCTTGCTCCATCCACTTTCACCCCATCTCGTATCCCGTCCTCTCTCACCAAACAAGTCCAACCCCTACCCATTCTCTATCCTATCTTGTCACCCCATCCTGCCAACCATCCTCCCTCACTCTATTCTCTCTCTCCTTCTTCTTCTCTAATCATCCTTTCACCCCATCTGGTCTCATTCCATCCACTCTCACCCTGTTTCCAAACTCCCAATCCAGCCTCTCTTGCTTAATCCTTCACACCAGTCTCTCACTCCTTGTTCACTGTCAGCAAGCATCCAGTTTCACACTTCTTCAATTCCCATCCTAGTCCCGTTAATCAAAAGTAGAATAGTGAGTTTTCATTTCACCTGCAAATTGAACAAACACTATGTAGTTAAAAGAATCGGTTCACAGTAGAATTATGAAATTTGTGTGCATTTTTCTTAATTGTTCCCCTTAAAATCTGTTTAGCCAGATACATACAGTGGAGAGGTACTGTCATTTCTTCCTTTTTTACTGCAGTGTTGTTAATTTTCTCCTTTTCGGCCTAGCCTAGATACAACTTTATCTTTCAATCCAGCCTCATGTTTAAAAAAAAATAAAAATAAAAATATATACATATATACGTCCACAAATTGGCTTTCATTTAGCCCTCTTCACCATTGGCCTGTCCATGTGTCATTCACATTTGCTTCCACTCACCACAGCCAATAGCATGGGACAACAGCTGAGCCCACTACATTCATTGGTTCTCTTCACCCAGAAAGTAGTGCGCTTCGCTGCCATGGCAGAAAGATAATTTCCTAGTTTTCATTTGTGCTATCCTTTCATTTTGTTTTGCTTATTTTTTGTGATATGTCTTTTTTTTTTCACTTACTGTTTTTCAGACATATGCATGCTACCTTTAGAAAGCAGCAATTTTACTTTTTGTTACTTTTATACTTTTTATGCATATTGCTTATGTTTGTAAAAAAAATAAGATAAAGAAAATGCAGGCTTACCAAGGCCAGACTTGTTGACTTTGCCAATGTTTCATAGATTTGTGGCTAGCCAAAGGATTTATGAGTTGAGCATCAACAGAGAAGGCCAACCCCTTTCACCCACTGGTTTGCTTTGGATTGGTCTTTTTCACTTTTTGCTTCTTTAAAATATCTACACATTTTTGATGAGCCCACAGAAGTAATTCACAAGCTTACACTTTTGCCGATATGATTGGCCAGAAAGGAGTAGTCCATCTCTGGGTTTCCAGGTTATGAGATAGTCACTGAAGGGGAGTAAATTCCAGGAAGCTGTAGAGAGGAATCTTGCTGCATTTGTTTGCCAGCTTTGCTTTGATCCATTTTGCTGCACCAAGAGAACTGCAGTATGGCAACACTGCAGTGAGCGAGGCCACAGGTAAAACAGATGTATCGCTAATGATGAAAATGGACCAACCAAACTCAATGGATTTTATAGGGAAATCCAATCATCTAAGATAGCTATCATCTGAACGTGATTATGAAGCGATGTAGGATGAGGTATTCCATTTATGAAAAAAATTATTTTTAATGATGAGCATCAAGCAGTATAGTTATTTTCCCTGTATGCTGCCGGCGCTGCTCTTGCAGCCCACTAGGTAAGGAAAGAGGAGGCAGCCTTTTCCACCTCCTGGCTACTCTTCCCTAGCACCAGGTGAAACCCCAACTGTGTGACAAGTTTGCCTCTCCTTTCACCTGTGTGATTCACCAACTCTAATAGGGTTCAAATGACGTTTCTTATCATAGCCAGCCTCAGCAGTCCTAGCGGTGGAGGCATGAGAGCAATGCTGCAGGTAAAGATGCGTTGCAACGCCTGATACACTGCTGAGGGTCTTGGTGTTTGTTACTGGAAGCAGAAGCATGTCCAAGTATGTGACCGGCAGCAGCTGAAAGAGAACCTGTTGCTAGGTTGGATTGTTGTGTACACTGCTGACTAATTTGGTACATCAGATCAATGCAGTCCAGGTGTCTGCAACATAGACTGTGCTGAGGCTTTCCTCTTTTCAGTTTCTATTTGTTGTAAATCCTGGCGTTTTTTAGAGGGTTCCAATGTTTTTAAAAATTGTAAAAAATCTGTGGTTAACAGTGTTTATCCTTAATCGCTTCGTAATTAATCACGGGGGTGGTGTTTTTTCCAGTGCTTGTAATGAAATTTGCTTTGATTTCGTCCCATCCCTCATTCATTCCTATTGTCAATTATTCCAATATTCTCTCTTTCTCCCAACTCCCTTATTTATGTCCTTCCAGTGACTTTGCACTTCAAGTAACTTTTCATTATTTCTCTCATCACCCTGTCTATTTCCCACTACTTCTATCCCTCTTTACAGCAGTCCTGTCCCACCCCATGTCCAGAATGTGCACGAATGGTGATATTTCTGCACCCCATTGTTTAAAAATAAAAGAGTAAAGATGGACATTTAGCACACATTCCTGCTGTTCAGTTTTCCAGGCAACTGGCAACGATTTGTTAAATGGAGATTTTCTACTTGGGGAATACACTATGGTGCTCTCTGCTCAGTTATTGCAAACCATTGTCACTCTGCCCTGTTCTTTGCCTTGAGATAAATATAGATGAATTTAGGCTAATACATGCATTTTTACTGTAATCTTAATCTAGTCCACAAGGGGAAACGCTTGTTAACGGACTTTGGTGACAGCTACTTGAGCTGCTGTGTGCATCAGCAGTTAAAGTTATTAAGAAGTTTCATCACTTGTAGGAAGCCTTGGGTCATTAGCCTGAGCAGTTTGCGATGAAAATGAAGTTTATATTACATTTCTGAGCCCTGTCGGTAAGATTTTGTGTTTCTTTGTGATACTCTAAGCTTTGATTTGTACCAAGCATGTAGATAGTTCTTTGTCCATTTTTCAGCAGTTGCATAGATGTGTTCCTTCTGGGCATTTGTCACAGTTGCATAAAAAAGGCACTGCACCTTTGTATTCGGTGCAGCGTGCACTGTTAAAGTGCAGTTTCCATCTTGTGCGGGGGGGGGGGGCAGAATGAGTGTATCTCAAAATGTTTCCATTAAATGTGGTGACAGCGTTTTGTACAGGAAGTGTTGCCAAGTGGCAAGACTTGTTTCGACACCTTATGTTCCAAGCATCTTTTTAATGGAAATTCTAGGAATGAAAATTAAACGTCATCACCTTGAGGCTTGGTTCTCCAGCAACGAACAGGCCAGTACAGGTCCATGCACCAAGTTTTCCACAAATTGCAACTATTGCAGCAAAGAAACTATTAGCTGTACTGTCTTTAGATTATACTCTAACTCATACATTTTCTGAGTTAGTGTGCACAAAAAGCAGCACAGTTTCAGCAAATCCAGCTCATGGATCTCTTTGCATGGCAGAAGGGCACTGAGCATGTTCATGATATGGCACCTGATCATCTGTGTGGAGGAATGCAGCTCCTATTGACATGCTATTCAGGCCATCATGGTATAAAACTAAGAACAAGAATGTTCGATTCAGTGCTGTGCGCGAGGACATTGGTTCAGGAGGCATATTTTCTGCTTAGAGATCTTTTTTGACACAGTCATGATACCGGAGCTTTCAGAAAGCAAAGCTTTGTCAGCCCTTCAGATTTCTTACCGCCAGGTAAAATAAATCAAGCTCAACACATTCCACAGTGACAATTTCAATAAAGAGCAACCCCTTCTCCTCTCTGATTGCCCTGCTACAATGGGTTGTCCTGCTGGGCTCTTCCATGTCTTGAAAGTTATTTTTAATATGTACTTTCAACCGTTAGCAAAAACTCCTTAACAGCTTTAACACAATTACTTACCTGTATGCTGATGACACACAAATCCCCATTATTTTAAGAGGAAAACTCCCCTCCAGCCCCCTTTTTCAGGTCTCACTTCCATTCTGATGTCAGTCTCTGAATTAATGTAAATGAACAAACATAATCTATCCTAAACAGAGATCTTACCCAAAGCCGACAATCCAAACTCATGGGACAATATGCTGTAACATTCTCTGCTGGGAGAATGTTATTCATAATCTTGGAATCTTTCTGAATACTAATTCGAAGCTAGTCCATCAAATTGCAACATTTGTACAGTTATCTCTTCAGGCACATTTTCGTTTTCTTTGTTTTGCACAAAGAATTATGACTGCCAGTGGATTTGTACAATCCAGATCTCACTATTTCAACTCAGTCTATCTAGGATTGCCTACTAAACCTAACATCTGGCTGCAAAACATTCAGTATTTCACAGTGATAACCATTTCTTGACTCAAAACATTGTAAACTGTAATCGTACATATTAAACAATTGCAGTTGCTGCCCATAAAAAAAATATTCTTTAAAACATCCTGTATAAAATACAAAGTATGGAACAAAAAAAAAACTAATTTCCTCACTAGGAAATAGTACTTCTTGCAACATTTATTTATTAGGATTTCTGGAGTGGGAAGATGATAAAAGTTCAAAAGCGAAGCCGGTGCAACTGCATTGAATGACCAATGTGGTTGATCACATATGAAACAGTTCAATAGTACCCTCTGCATGTTGGGGGACCTATGGAAGACAAACACACATCTGAATCAAACCTTCTAAACATTTTGTAAGTGAGAACTAAGCAAGGGCAATGTGGGTAACGTTGGAGAGAGGAGGTAACAAAGGACTGTGATTCAAGGAGGAGAAGAGTGGCCTGAATGGATCAGGGGAGTTGAGGAGGCGAGTGATCAGGGATTAGGTAAGTCACCAGCTTCCATTTTGAGAGGATGTAACCCCCCTCTGGTCGTATATGAAAGAGGTCCCTATGGCATATAATCCTAGGTGGCAGCAATACATTATTAAATTATTAGAAACCCATGCTTCCATTTACTATTTTTGAAATAGCTAGTTTAATACAATGATTCTCATTTACTGCAGCTTGCTCCACAGAAAATGCTTCAAACGTGGCTATCCAAGCAATAAGTCATAAAGGTGTGACTCATGCTTGACATGAATGTAGAATGTTGGCACTCTAGAAGTTGATGAAATCTGTATGGTGAACCTCCAGTCACACACTGGGGAATAAACTGACAGACTGCTGCTGTAAATGAGAAGCACATACAACATGTCCCAAGTGGCAATTCACCCCGGGAGGTTAGGGGCAGGCAAGACCAGAAGTTGTGATACAGATTGTAGTTGCCATTTTGCATTTCCAGCAAAGGTTGTGGGGCAAAAGCATGGCTTTCTTCAGTCCCTGGGGTGGAGTGGGGGGCAGAAGGGGGGGGGCGCAATACCAGTCATTCAGTATCTTGAAATACAGAAATTTTAGTGTGGCCTAACTATTGTTGTCAAAGAGTAATGACTCCCGTCTTCCCGGGAATAGTCCTTGTTGAGGAGCCTCACCAGGAAAGTAAAAAAATATGTTGCATCTCGAAATTTCAGATGTGCAAATAAAGGCATATTTTTGCACCCTGCTACAAATTCAAGAAACTGAGAGGCCAAGCATTCTGCACTCTTCGAGTGTTCACGTAGCACACCAACTCTCTTGAAATATGCTCTCAGGCCACCATTCTAAAATTTAGAGAAGCAATGAAAACTTGGATCATTGATGAAGAAATCTTAAATTGTCATCAGCCATACTAATCTAAGATATTTTCACCAAGAAACTCCTTGGCACGATAGGGTGCATTATAAAACTCCGTAAATATATATGATATGATATGAGCTATTCTCTCAAAACGGTAGTGGAAGTAGGGCGTAGATGACCAGAGAGCTTGTAGATGTTCACAACGGCATATTAAGTTGCTTAGCATGGCCCAAGTGATCATAGCAAGAGCATCCGCCTCAGTAAAGTGCTTAGAGGTATGGAGGGTTTGAAATCAGACAGTAGTAAAAGTGCCATAAAATCTACTGTTTTCTGGTTTCTGCTAAAAATTACATATTCCCTTTGGTAGTGTTTTATCAGTTATAATCAGTTTTAACTGAAAACCAGAAACCCTACTGTTGCTTACCTTCGGTCCTCCTGTCTGTGTGTACAGTCCTCCACTTAGTCTATGGCTGACAATACACTCATCTTTAGACTACAGTTTCTGTCATACTGTTAAGTACAGCCTGAATACCTGTGCGTTATTCCATATGTCTTGAGTTTCCCCAAAACACTTTAAAGATACCACTGTCATGAGCTAATGATGAATTGGGATGCGGACGCGAGCTGTCGCCAGTGGATGAGATTAATTTGAGTATTCTCTCCATCACTTTGTTTTCTGATGCCCAAAGTGTGACATAGGTCTTGTGCTCACTGTGTCACGGGAATCAAGCTATACCTGACAGATGAGCCCATAATAAGGGTGAAACTGGTCTTGGGTTGCTTGTATCCGTTTCAGGGAGGACCTGGCCTGGCAGTTCGGGCTGGACTGTTCCCATGAGGAGCAGAGCCAAGGCTGATTTGCATATGGCCGAGTCCAAACAGGTGACATGATGGATGAAAAACAATAGATTGGGATGTGGCCGAGTGATCGCCAGTGGCTGCGATCAGTTAAAGTATTTTATCCATTACTTTGTTTTTTGATCCCCTAAGTATGCCCAGACATGGGTCCCATGCGCTCTGTGCCTCTGGAATCAACTATAACTGACTGATGAACCCATAATAATGGCAAAACCTCTCCTGGGTTGCTTGTTTTCCAGTTCAGGGAGGACCTGGCCTGGCAGTTCGGGCTGGACTGTTCCCATGAGGAATAGGGCCAAGGCTGATGTGCATATGGCTGGGTCCAAACTGAGGTGGCATGGTGGGCGAAAAATTAGGCATTGGGATGTGGCCCGAGTGATCGCCACTTGCTGAGAGTAATTCAAGCATTCCATCCATCACTTTATTTTTGTTGATGCCCTAAGTGTGACAGAGATGCCCAGGTGTGGGTCTCATGCTTGCTGTGCCTGTGGAATCAACCTGTACATGGCGGATGACCCCATTACAGGGGTGAAACCGTTCTGGGTTGCTTGAGCGATGGTTTGGGATGCAGCCTGAGCAATCACCAGTGTCTGAGATTAATTCAAGCATTCTGTCCATTACTTTGTTACCTGTACAGTGCAGCATCTGTTTGAAAATATGGTGAAAACTGTAATGTTTTATACAGTTTACGATCATTTTTACAGATGGGAAAACTTTAAATGTGCAAGACAAAAGCATATTTCTAGCATTTGTATCTGCCGTGGTCAGAACCATTTTTATGAACATAGTCAGCCTCCTGCACTGAAGAGTGAAGAATTCTAAGGCTTCGTGTCCAGCAACATGCCCCCCAGTCCTGGCACATTCTAGGCCCACGCTGAGTCTTTCTTGGAACTCTGAGATTTTCGGAGGTAGCTATTAAGAGAACAAAGCCTAGTCATATTGGTTGTAACTGTAATTATCGTGAATCTTATTGCATCTTCTGGATTCTGATCTTCTGGATAGACATTGACAGTCCAAGAGTTAGTGTGCAGTTGTCCTATTTTACAGTCTATTTTAGCAATTTTACCACAAACGTTTACCTCAAATCCGAAAAATTAATTAATCTTCTCTTTCTCACTTTAAATTCAATGAGTTAGATGTTACACGGTTCAGAGGCTTATAAAACGTCTTTCGGTGGAAAGTTGAGACTGCATATAATAGACTGCAGACAGACACCTGCTGGAGGAGCGGAAGTGCTGTGGCCCCAGTAGTGCAGGTGTTTTGATCCTGCCCTACAAAAGAGTGATTCTGGGTGAATGTTCTTGAAACATTTTGGAAAACTACAGGAAGTTAGATAGACCAGAGTCACTGTTAGAGGGGATCTATCTTGTGTATGCCATTGAGGGTAAACTGATTCGCATATGCTACGGGCTGCAAACCAATAATTATTGGGAGGCATTAATAGTCCCCAAAATTGGCTAACAGCTGGTATGTATCTAGTCACTGCTGGGCATGGAGAGAATAGCTTATCAAATACAAAAGAGGGTCAAGGCTCATGAAAATGTGGTGCCCATTAGTGCATACATAGCCAAGCATTTTGTTTCCCGAAGTGGTTAAGAATTCTACACATCCAAGAGGGGTTCTTATGACACCTGAGAACTATGCCAGGATGATCAGAAGGGAGACCTGGACTGGTCTCAGTAGAACAATACAGCATCAGGAGAGACCACTGAGGCGGAGGACAGCTGTTCGAGTATTTAGCTCTGGGGTGAGGGGAGTCTTTGTTTGATTGGGGGATGTGGGTGTTGTTGTTTCTACTTCTCAGCTATGGACAGTATAGAGAAATAAGGTCAGAGTATGTATTTAAACTGTAAGTTAAACAATCTTTATAAAATTGAATGAAACTGAACATGAACTGCACAAAAACTTGCAAGAACAATGGCATAATGAATCAGTTGTTTCTTTCCTTTTTCCATGTAGAGAATTCCTCAAGACCATAAGCCAACAGAGGATTCGTTCCACCAATATTAATTGTGAGACTGTGACAGATATAAGACATGACAAGTCTGAACCCATGGTCAATATCACATTTGGTGAGTTTGGAATGTTTCAAAATTTAGGCAGCATTTTCATAGTAATTTTAATTACATTTTATATGTGGCGAGCTTTTTTTGTGGCAGTGTAAATCTGGAGTGAATCTAGTCATTTTTACAAGCAAAATTATATTTGGAAGAAACAGCGCAATTAGCCATTTATTAGAAGTAATGCTACCTCTGTGTTTGTGCTCCCTTGAATCCACATTACTAGTGTTGTCTCCAGTAACCAGTCCTTGGAACATTAAACAAGGTTTTGAAGTTAACAGTGTTATCGGCGGTATGAGCACTTCCATCTCCTCATTCTTTTCTTTTTTTTCCAGAATGCAAAATTATCCAATTTAATATTATGAGTGATGAGACTAGGCAGGTAAACTGCAAAATATATCTGGTGTTTAAGCTATCTGAGTAGGTTGTCAGTGCTATCTTTATCTGAAATTCTGTAACTTGAAAGTACCCGTTGGTGGTGAACATCTCCGGAAGACGTTTACCAATAAATAGGCCCCTAAGCTTTAACAGACAATGAGGGCTGTTGTCTACAATAGGTGAAAAACCCATTTGAAAAACAATGATTGCGCCTTTTAATCTCATAAGGGCTTTAACCCTCTGAACCTTTACATCATTGTCAAGTTTCATAACTTTCGGTGGCAACCAAGTTCCTTTAGAAATGTGTGGCAGGAATAACCAGCATCTTTTGGAAAAACATCCCTTTACTGCATAATAGACGTAGACCTATTCAAACTCCCCCTAAGTAAGACACAATTGACTTCTTTAGACACATCCTGATACTGCTTCATTTATAAATACGTTTTGAAAATAGCTTCCACAGGCGTTTATATAAACCGCTGCACGTTAGTTCTAGGGATGTGTGCTCGTCTGTTTGGCACACAATACACAGAGATACATTTTCTCTGTTTTGTTTTTTCAGTTTTCTCTAGGGTGCCTTCCTGTCCCCAGTACTGTTTATTTACATATCCGACATTTAAAAATACAGTTTGATCTTTGTGCTTTACATTTTGCACACGTGCAGTTGATAGAAGCTGCTGGAAACACCCAATGCTCCCAGTGCAGCATCTAGATTCCACTCTCTGCCCCTTATATCTAGATCTTTACTACTGAAACGTACTACTTCCCTGGGTTTGAGCTTATGCCTCACTCAGGGAGTTCACAGCCCTCCTGAATTGCCACCTTATGCTGTCAAAACATAAGAATGAGTAAGCAGATGCCCAACATCAAATTTCAATACGTTTAATGTTAAAACTGTATCATGTAGCTTGTCCACATTTTGTCATGTTTGTTAGCTGTCTGTCAACAACAAACACATTAAGTCTCATCTAGCAGCGCACATGCTCTGTTGCTGCAAGGCTTTTGCTCACAGTAAAGGGCTTGGAGCCCACCCATTACTTAAAATTTGTTGGCGGGATGCGCCTGGAATTCTGAAAGGGACTACATATCCCAGACTGCTTCGTGGCCCCAGGAGGCGGCCATCTTACCAGCACCTGCATCCACTTTACCAGACCAACGAAGGCTAAATAGCGCGTGGGGGCACTTCGCGGTGCGGAACGTGCCTGGAACTCTGAAAGGGACTGCATATCCCAGAATGCTTTGTGGCCCCAGGAGGCGGCCACCTTACCAGCACCTGCATCCACTTGACCAGACCAACAAGCGCTTTATAGCGCATGGGGGCACTTCGTGGCGCGGGACACACCTGGAACTCTGAAAGGAACTACATATCCCAGACTGCTTTGTGGCCCCAGGAGGCGGCCATCTTACCAGCACCTGCATCCACTTTACCAGACCAACGAACGCTAAATAGCGCGTGGGGGCACTTCGCGGTGCGGGACGCGCCTGGAACTCTGAAAGGGACTGCATATCCCAGAATGCTTTGTGGCCCCAGGAGGCGGCCACCTTACCAGCACCTGCATCCACTTGACCAGACCAACAAGCGCTATATAGCGCATGGGGGCACTTCGTGGCGCGGGACACACCTGGAACTCTGAAAGGAACTACATATCCCAGACTGCTTTGTGGCCCCAGGAGGCGGCCATCTTACCAGCACCTGCATCCACTTGACCAGACCAATGAGCACTATATAGCGCGTAGGGGCACTTCGCGGTGCGGGACGCACCAGGCACGAAGCTCGGGCCAAGGGTGGGTCCATCCACGCCCGTCGTAGCCCGGAGGAGGCTGGGCTGGGCCAGCCCCCTAACATTTATTTCTAAGCAAGCACCGTTGACTCTTGCCACTATTGTATCTTCTTGTAGGTGTATCATTGAACTAACTCTCTATAGAACACTTATCCATCGATTATAGCCTTAATGGGTAAAAGGAAAGCAGTAGAGGGTGGGGCGGTGTTAAAAACTAAGCGGAAAAGACATAAGCATGCAGCTAATAACTGTGTTATGGACAGAATTGACAACCTTCTTGACGAATGCGAAGGAATTTTAACTTCCTCCCCGGACAGCGGCCCCAACGGAACTGGGGGCGAGTGCTCCCCAGTCAGGAAGGGGGCTGGTCACAAGAAAATTGCTGACATATTTGTAAAACGCGGCCAACAGGTTATAGCCTCCACAGGGCAGGGGGAGGGTACTAATATCATCACCCATGCTCCCCCATTATCAGGAGATAAGCCTCCAACTGATCCCAGCGATCCTATTCAGTGTATCAACCGCTTCACCCTCTTAATAAATATCTCAGACTCGCATGACGACCCCGACGCAGGCATTAGGGTGGGTGGGTCAGTAGATGTAAATGAGCACTCAGCCCAATCAAATGCACAGAACATATTATGTATACAAGATTTAAAGAGGGAGGTGTCAGAACTCAAGTCTATGGTTAATTCCTTAATTGCAATAGTCAAGCAGCTAATTTCTCCAGACATCACGACCTCCGTAAATCATAACCAACGCCAAACCAATCAGGTACCATGACGAAATTGCCCACAACGCCAGTAAAAAGTTGTGCTGACCATCCTCTTGCTGGTGCTAAGATCAAGAATTCCGATCAGCCCCCCCCCCCACAAAATAGCTTAGGCGCACGGAAAACATTCAATGCCTGCTATCACATCACAAAATACACAAGCAACACCGTCCCTGAATACAGTGCACAACCCGTCATTGAACGACTCCAATCTAAAAGCACTGTTCTAATGGTCAATGGCCCCAAACTACACCCACTGGCACAAAGAGAAAGGGGAGATTCTATTAGAAATAAGGCAATTCATTGGATACGCCACGTAAGAGGCTGTTACTCTGTAATATGTGAGGATATAATTGATGCAGTCAGAAGGCCCGACCTGGGCACACACTTTGACGTTCTACAGCTGACATTTAGGGATAGGAGCATGGTGGACAACTTGGTGGCCCTAGACGCAAGGACAAGTGCTTCAGGGCAATCCTGTATCCAGTTCAAATACCCTAGTCCACAAGTACACTATAGAGTTCGTTCCATCCACTGCCCAACAGGTAATCCATCTGCTCTCAGTGAGAATGATTGACTTGAAGTACCATCTGAAATACATGTTGAACTTCCCCCTGACTTACATGAAACAACTGTCCCTGGTCTATCTGTAGTCCCCAATACTGCCACCATAGCCACTCACGTTTCTTCTCCTTAAAAATTCCACCAGACCGCCCGTGACCCATTGCATAGCCGTGATAACATTGTACAATCCCTCCCTCGTGAACCTCCCTTATTAATCGAGGCGTAGATAGCAAAGCATGAGATTACCTCACCTAGGACCAGGTCAGGTCCCCCATATGGTTATCATCACTCGATACAGGATTCACTGGGCAATAGTGATAACGACACCTCTCCTCTCAATCAACCTCACCTGTCAAACCAACCTCTGGTAACTAAACTTCCAAATAGGTCAGTGGACAGGGCCGTCCATCCAACCACCGGGGTACGACTTGTCTCATGGAATGTGGCAGGTGTGAGATCTATCTTCCCCCTCCCGTCCTTTACCTCCTTTTATTGAGGAAAACAACATCTGTCTTCTTCAAGAGACGTGGTCAACCGACCCACTCTTTTCAACTGGCTATTCCAACTTTTATATCCCTGCTCTGCCCAGTACCCGGCCCTCCAGGGGTCTAGCCATTTGGACTAGAACATCACTAAACTCCCATATAATCACAGCTATCCATTGATTCTCCCAACCTGCTAGGTCTTCCCCTATCATTTGGGGTTGATGCAGTTGTGATCATCTACACCAGAGGTGTTGGGGGGGGTGGGTGGATCAGGTTTCCAAAACCCTCCACATTTTGGAGGCATTTCTGCAAAACTGTCCCCGGCATTACAAAATCATTGTGGCAGGTGACTTCAAAGTCAACTTTGAACCTCTTGACTGGGATGATCTTGGGTCCTCCCACGAGGAGGATCGGGTATGGTCTATCCCTGCCCTGGACATCCCACCCATTAAAAGGTGGTCACAGGTTGCTGTCCAAGTAAAATCATTGACTATGGAATTTGAACTTAGGGCACTTAATGGCAGGACCAAATCAGACGCAAAGGATTGTCACACGTATAATAAAGTCAACCATACCAGGAGAATTGATTATTGTCTAGTCGACATAAGATTATGGCCTCTAGTCATTGACATGATGGTTATTGAGAGATCTGAAAATGACCATAATCCTCTCTCAGTCCATATGTCAGCTTTGTGCAACCACCTGTTCATGATCAACACCTCAGTAAAAGCACCAAAGGGAATTAGTCTGGTTAATGACAAACGCCACCTAAAGTGGAACAAGGTTCTGGCTCGACCTACAATCATAGACGCTGCTAACAACACCTTGAGGACCTCATTGATGGGCTTAGAGGTGGGCTCCGCAATCTCCAACGAGGAAATAAGCTTAACTCACACCTTATGTTTCAAGGGTATTGCGGCCCTCTTCTCGGCTGACATTGTCTCTGATAGTATGTGGCTCAAGGGTAGGCATCGCTGGTTTAACAGAGTGCCGTTCCTCAAGCAAGCATTTAATCCAAGCTATCAAATCTAAGGATGTAAATGCAATTCGCTCAGCCAGAAAGTCTTACAAATCAGCTATCGACAAAGCTAAGTGTGAACAAGACGACAAGTGGTGGGCAGCACTCAGTGACGCTGCACAAGAGAGAAACTGCAGCACATTTTGGTCCCTGGCAGCGCGCGGCCCAGCAAATTGCGAATTGAACATTACAACTAATATTGCACCAAAGGACTGGGTGGACCACTTTAGTGGGTTGTACTCTTAAGACCATGATAGCTCAACCACTGGACATAAGGACATTTGCTCAAATATTACCCTAACACCCACCCCTCCAGTGCTGCAACTATTTTCCCAGGCGGACATAGCATATTCTCTAGGTACTCTAAAGCGCAGTAGGGCACCTTGTTCGGATGGTGTTCCAACAGGCCTATTTTTAACCGATATAGCAATCTGGTCAAGATATATTACCATCATAGCAAATGCAATAGCGTCTGGGGCGCCAATCCCTGAGTCTTGGAAGGGGACCATTGTTGTCTCGATTTTTAAAAAGGGCGACAGAACCCTCCCCAGTAACTATAAGCCAATTAGCTTAATAGATTGTGTGCAGAAAGTGTTCTGTCGTTGCCTTCTGGGGCAGGATTCAAGACTGGATGACGGGACGCGACATCCTTAGTCCCCTCCAGGCAGGTTTTCGCTAAAAAATATCTACCATTGAGCAAGCCCTCAGGTTTCTGCTTTTATATTAGAAAAACGTTTTTATTGGCAAAGGAAAACCTGTATGTTGCTTTTGTGGACTTGAAATCCGCGTTCAACCTAGTACCCCTTAACAAGTTGTGGGAAGTTCTTTCCCTAATGGGAATCCCCGAGCACATCCTTGTATTACTAACTCGGCTCCATGAGGGTAACTATGCACGTGTCAGGTGGGATGTCAGGGGGCAGCAAACTGACAGAATTCAGGTGTCAAAGGGTGTGCGGGAAGGGTGTGTCCTTGCCCCCACCCTGTTCTCCCTGTACATTAACAATATCGTCGCCTCTTTACTCAGACTGGAGGCTGTCGCACCATCGCTAGGCATACAGAAAGTTCCGGTTTTGCTCTTTGCAGACAACACACTCCTGATATCCAAGACGCCGAGTGGATTACGCAAACTCCTCGTGTGTTTTGAGGAATTTTGCTCCACACGGGGACTTGAAATCAATGCTTCTAAAATGAAATTGATGACGCTTAATCCACACAGATCCTTTAGAGGAAAGTTCATTCTCGAGGGAACCCCACTTGAAAAGGTTGGCACTTTTAGTTACCTGGGCATAATGTTAACTGAAAAAATGTCTTGTAAATCACATATTGCAAAGCAAGCACTAAAGTTTAAGCAAACAACGCGCGTCTTAATAAAGGATTTTAACCTCTCACATACTAAACCAATACGCCCTGCAATCCGGATATATGAAACCAAGGCAGTGAGCTCAGCCCTTTACGGGGCTGAACTTTGGGGCTATGCCAAAGACCAAGA